>NC_143392.1:2400000-3000000 GCF_980474605.1 Leiobunum rupestre
AAGAATTTATATTCCGCAATACCTCAGAGAAACATTTATGAACCGGTCCTCACTCTCTCGTCCGCGATACCCCCTGATACCTCTACGGTCCTCATTCACTTTCAAAAATCTTGGGTTGTTTCTTTACCCCTTGTTTTGTCAGTATTTAACCAAACAAAATATTGGGTTGTTTTAGTTTTCATCCAAAATGGTTTATTTTAATAACGCTAATACTCAGTATCAAATAAATGAAATAAATTTATAACTGCATAAAATTTTGAAAATGTATCTTCAAGGTTTTCCTAGCTACAACTTGATTAAAATATCTCTTTTGTGGTAGATACTACAATTTGAACTATCGTTGTTGTTAGAGAAGGCTATGATTTAAGTTGGCAGATAAAATCTAAGGCTCTGTTTTTAGCATCTCATAATTGAAAACCGGGACATCTTCGTTTTCTTCATTAAAGTCAATGTTTTTATCATCATTTTGTATATCATCCATGGCATTTAAGTATTCAGCTAATAGAGGTGTAACTGCTATCAATAGGATATGGGTTACCTATAAAATGTCCGTATGATTTTTCACTAGGTAATTTTTTAATGTAGAAAAATAGGAAAAGGACTGATTGCAGTTCTCTTCAGCACAATAATTAGATCCAAGCCCATCACTTAATCCATGAAAATTCCAAAAGTGGTAAATTAATTGTCTTGAAGTTTGGTCTACCGACTTATTACTTTTAAAACAAGTAAAGCCCACTGTTTTTACTTCAGGTAAATTTGGCAATTTGAAGTAATACAGTTCAATAAACTTGACTATGTAATGATGAGATAGTTGATGTTATTGGGTTCCATAAGTCACTTGCTGAGGAGATACTACCACTCTCTGTAACTAAATTTTCTTTAAGTTTAACATCAACAGCAATAAACCTGGATCTAGGTCCAATAGTTGGAATAAGTTCCTTAATAAAATCAGGTGTAAGTAGCAAAAATGTTTGACAGTCTATTTCACTACCTCTGGAAAAATTATAAGAAATATAAGACCTAAGAATGCAAAAACACTACAAATAATTTTTGTGGTTAAGAAAAATGAGTATAATTAAATTAAAATATACTCCATCATAAAAACCTTACCCCAACACTACCCGAAATTATGGCAATTGGGCACAGAAAATAAAAATAAGTGTAAAAAAGTAAATAACTTTTCAATAAGGAAATATGCGTAGTCTAAATAAATATATTTACTGCCAAACTAGCGACTGTGCTTAGGCATAACATAGCTTTAAATCTAGATGTAAACATCAATATCCACTAGTATAGTTATAGAATATATAAATAAGCATAGGAGTGGTTTTGAAAAATATTCTCTAAACATGTAATTTTTTACAATTTTTTCTGGTTTTTAAACCCCACCACAGTCGCTTTGCTGCCAACTCCAAAAGGTCATATCGATGCAAGTGCCCCAACTGTATAAATACGACCGTAGTTGAAAAACCGGATATTTCAAGGTGATTTGAAGTGCTTAAACCTTAACGTGTGTTCCCCTCTCTTTCATAACAGGGCGTCGGTGAGAGAAACCACGACGTTAATGCACTGGAAGGAAGAAGATTTCCCGTCCTCTCTGGGATATAAACCGTCTTTGGTCACCCTATTTCGAAAAATTTAACTTCCCAAAATACAAGATTATTGTTGTATATGAAGAGAAAACAACAACAAAAATTAAATAATCTTACCCCTCATTCAATTTGGTTTCCACAAAACATCCATTAAAAGATTTGATCACACTGGAATGCAGACGATGCAAGAATGCCGCTAAATTTTTATTTTCCAGACACTTCCAGTCTTTCATAGACTACCATAGTTCGTTGGACATAATTTAGATGCTCCTATAGTCTTTGCCACGTGCGAACTTAAAATTTGATAGTTTCACCCAATTTTGGGTTGCTATAACATAATTTTAGAAATAATTTTGTACATCAAGATTTTCAACTACATTTGGTTTATTTTTGACACAACAAGTAGTTAAAAATTAAATAAACAAAATCATTTAACCCTACATTTTTAAGAGAGTTCTCTCATACATCGTAGAAAAAGTGACACCCCATGATACCCTATGAGAACTGATACCCCCGGTCCTCATTCTCTTAATTTGATTTCTACTTATATTGGTAACAACATAAGGTGTGAAATCCAACTAAAAATCATACGGCTAAAAAGAAAGAGGTTTTTTAAAGAAAAACGACACGCCCTATTATTGCAGATCTTAAAACTCTAGCCCATAAACGTTGTTAAAGTAAAATATGCGCAAGGCCTTTACAGCCCATAAACGCCGTGAAATCAAATAATGGAAAAGTTCTATAGGTATATTTCCTTAAACGTAGTACAAAGAAAATATTTCTTCAAACCACATCACTTGTCATCTTAAATGCTAGACTTTGCGCGTCCTTAGGGATAGACTGAGTTGCCAGGCTTGTTTTACCTTCAGCCATCTGTCTATCAATTTTCTAACTCGACAAAATGCTGTCATCGAGATTACAAGAGCTCGTCAAAAGTCGGTCTGTGTATAAACGTGTATCTTTGAAAGCTAAAGACAGCGACCTTTTAGTTTCAAATATTTATTTCAGTGCATAGGCTTGATTAAAGAAATTCATACGGAAATTTTTTGTTTTAATTATAAATTAAAAACTAAAAAAAGGCGCTGTTCTGAGCCTTTTGGGAGGTGTGGATAAAAACACCATATAACAAATAAATGAAATTCCATTGACCCAGGAAACTCTTTTTCGCGTTTTATTTGTAACATGTCCTGCAAATTTGGGTTAATTCAATAACTTTTTATTAAAATTAAAACTCTTTTAATAATTTTAAAGGAGATTTGAAATAAGCAACAATGAATACGTCGGACTTGGTCACTATAAGGTGGACTATGCCGGATGTAAGTTTTTACAATTTACTCTTATAATGTAATTAGAAAGTTTCGAAATAAACCCTTGAAATAAGACTGAATGAAGTGTTACCTCGCTCAGTTATGATAATTTTATTCGGAAAAGATATTTGGAAAAGCTTTGTTCTTCTGAAATTAAACAATCAATTTCTTTATAAATTTTTGAACTGTTTCTTGGGAAAGATCGATATTTTGCAGATCTAAATAAAGTGGATGACTAACGCCTTCAAGACGTTTTGCGGAACATCATTATTGTTTATTACCTTAGTACTACTTTAATCAAGGAGTCGCAGATTTTCTAAATTTGCCCCAATATGGGGTAATTATTCTTTAATAATGTAAAAGATAATTAAGGGTCTTGCTGGTTATTATTTTGTACCAGGTTTTTAACGATAGTCGAACCTATGCACGTGAGTAAACCTACATGAGTCGCGTGCTTTTTTCTCTTCCCGTACGCGTTATACAGAGGAACTCGCGATAAGCTTAGAAGATAAACGTCTAAATCAGCACCTAACTTTAGTTTTTTATAAGCTTGATCTGCTTGGGTTCTACTACCCCTAGCGGCATAGGTCTCATGTTTGCCAGTGTTGAAATCATTTCATTCCGGTCTTACCCAAGAATCATATATTGGGGTCTCATCACGAAGGTGAATTTTGATAATTTGTCTTCCTCTTATCAAATTTCACTACGCAAACTTGTTTAATGGAGAGTGTAGTACCATCTATTAATGGCAAAGGAAGCTAAAATTGGAAATAGCCAAATGATAACATCGTCATAGATTTATTGCAGAGTATTTTAATAAGTCAACTTTTACTTCATTAAGTAAACTTAAGCCCAATTTATATATCCCATGTAAGAAAACAAAGTTAAAAATTACTTGTATTAATGTTATCGACCAATTTAAAAACGAACCAATGAATGATAGGGGTACCTATAAGTACCGTCTTTTGAATTCAACGCTTACGACATCCATTGCAAAAAAGGAATACGCTGCGTCCAGCCGACACTTGCTTTAAAACTTTTCGAACGATTACCAATATTTATCGACAATGATAAATGTTTAACATTAAACGTTATGGATTTAAATGACAATATTTGATATCCACCATCCTTTTTATGACAAGGCTATCTTTAAATAATAAAATTAAAAGATTTTTTCTTTCAGATAACTTTTTAACTATTAATTTTCATCAGTAAATTAGTTTAAGCTAATTTGTTAAACATTACTTTAATATCCGGCAAATACAATTAATAGCCAAATATTTCGGTCTTAGCCTAGCTTTTCGATAATATTCTCGAAATTTTAAACAACAACTCTCTCCATAGGTGGCGCAATGAAACTTAGCAAAACAATATTGAATGGATTAACTGTAACGTTTACTTATCAACGTTGGAACAATTATAGTTATCCGCATGCGTCTCTCCAAAATAGCCTTTTCTAACCCTTTAACTAGTTGTAACTATTTTTATAAATAACGTTTAACTGTGATTTTTCCCCGCTCTAAATTCGCTTAAATATATCGAATGACACTAATGAAAACCCTGTTATCCTTCAGGGAAAGTTACTTCTCCGACAGGGGTCGAAGCTAATACCTTTTGTCAGGGCCGTCACCAGCCCAAACTATTAGGTAGGGCCATGGTAGTGCACATTTTGAGGTCTATAGTAACCGAGCTCGCTTCGCTCCCTTATAATATCTACATGGAGCCTTGTAGGGAAACAAAAATATTTGGTAGGGCTAAACCAATTCTAGGCAGGGCCGGGCCCTACCGCCCCCCCTGGTGACGGCCCTGCCTTTTGTTGCTGCGTCAATCTCCATTATTTCCGTATTATAAAAATTGACGAATTATTGAAGGACAATTCTCGGGCTGCCTTATACCACACTATCTCCAAAGTTTGATATGGTATCAAGGAATTTTTTTCCGCTCGGGGTAAAATTACTTCTTAGGGTCAAGACATGTGATTTTTTGAATCTTTTATTTTAAACAAATAATTAAACTCGCACAAAAATGAGAAATAAAAAATCCTTCGAAATTATCGTCATCGAAAAAATCGATAATTAACGGAACGTTTTAATAAAATGCAAGTTATTTGTTTCAAATATCACAAATGTGGGTAGAAAGTTACAAAAATGTAGCCAACAGATTAAACGTCAGCAAGCTACGATTGCCCCAATTGACGATAAAAACCGGACTTAACTAATTTTGGCCGAGATCATACACCCTGAAATTTCCTATTTGATTATACATTTGCTAGAGCGGTATTTCTCTATCTAAAATTATTTACCTCTGAGAATAATGGATTAAAGCAGTCAATAGTGTATTAAATACTAGGTTCAAATAAAACTATTTATCCCCATTGTTCAACAGTAGACTAATGTGCACCCAGGATTAAATAGTAAATAAAGCGATTTTCACTAATCACATTGCCTTAAAATTAATGCAGCATATAACCTCATTTAAGGATTCCCTGTCAAACAACATTAAACCATTAGTACACCACGCAAGCCGAATCTTCTCCATTTTTCAAATCAACTTGTAGTTCCGTAGTGTTTTGAGTCAAGTATCGTTTGTCCGTGATTTTCGGACTTATTTTCGATGATGATAAATCAATTAACTTAAAAAGTGACTTAAATTAAATAAATTGTGTAATAATATTCAGTGAAGAGCGTCTGTGCTTGAGAATACTGTAAGTACCGTTTATTCGCTTTCGTTAGGTTTGATACGATCTTCTTACTTTTTTTTTCACAGGATGAAGTAGAATTAGTTTGTGATGTTCAGTCTCAAACAATTAAAGGTAAATTTTTCTTTTTCACCTTAATTATTTTGTGACAGAATTTTTATTTTGAGCTGAATAAATTTCGTTTATAAACGTTTATTTAATTTGTGCATAAGTTGAAAATTGATGTTATTGGGTATTAAATGACATGAATTTGTGCTTAATTTGGGTACTGATGTATTAAATTTATGGCAATGTTGGGTTTAATATCCATCTTTAATAAGTTGTCAATTTAGGTTCTAAAATTACAATAAATTAAAGTAATTATATGTTATATAGATTATACTCTATGGTAAATTTATTTCAATAGATGTCAATTGTAATTAATTGAGGTTGTGTTAATGCTGTTATTTTTAAGTTTTTATTTTCTTAATTGTCTTAAATTTATGATTAATTTTATATAATGTTCTAAAATTTCCTTTGGTTCAGGATGTATTAATATATTAACCGTCTAGTCAATTAAAATTTTTAAAACTAAAACTTAAAAAAAATCATGAATGTAATATATAAAGGAAATATCACCTAGAAAAACCATAGTGAGTTCGATTAATGATTAAAATAATTTAAAACCCACCATCTACATTAAAATCTTAAGATATAAATAAATATTTAAAGGAACTATTTTTACATAGTCTTAGCGGATATTTTGAAACATCGATCAAAAAAACCGGCGTTCAGTTTAGGAAACTAGTTGTTAATTTAATTTCACTCTTTGGGATTTTATCAATCTGTTTTTATTCATTACATCTTTTAAATGTTTTCGGGTTTAGAGAACAACGGTGGTGTTTAAAGGGGAATTGTTCCGAACCTAAAATTGGTTAAAACCATTTAAATTGAGAGAGGACGTCCGAAAATGGTTATATAAAAAAATTCTTATTAATTTTTCCAGTATTTGATTTATTATTAGCAACTCAATTTCTTGTTTTATCCCCCCGACTCGGGAATCTCAGAACCTCTTGGTTGAACCTACCTGCAGCGCCATCTCGTGAACGAAACATTTTTTCCTCGGTTTTTTCGTTTTTCGGTCGGAACTGTCGTCTCTCTTTAGCTTTTAACCTAGTTATATTCGTAGATTGTAGTTTATCGAGTTTTTAAAATGCCTTACACGCCACCATTTCTAAAAAATTTGCCGCTTCATTCTTTTGGCGCTGCACGTAGGTTCAACCGCGATTTCAAAGATTTTTGGAGCCGATTGATGTAGGCTGCGGAAAAAGTAGCGTTCCTTTTTAAATACTTTTCCAATAGCTATAAAATTTCAGGCACATATTCAATAATATATTTTCTATCATTCTGTAAGAAAGACTTGTAAATTTTGATTTTGGTGACAATCCCCCTAAAACTTTATAATTCAGACTTAAAATTATAACCACATTAAAATCTTTGGCAGCACTTGGATTTTAGATTATTTAGCCAAATATATTGCGCCCTGTAATATCATTTTATTGAAAGGCTCCTTTGAAGAATTATGGAAATTCTTTCCCTAAATTATATTGTTTTGTTCTAAAAACAGCAATCTTTATGCGAGGTGTTGTAAATTTTTAAGTTTTCCCCAAAACGTTTAAGGTAATTTTTATTTCATCAGGCACGATTTTTAAAGATAAAACACCACTTAAGTGCAATCCCAAATAATAAATTGTTATTTTTACCCAGAATACCCGCTTTTTATAAACTAAAGCATTTTTTCACAATAAAGGTCGAAATAAGGTTTTAATGCGTGACTTGGCAAACATAAAGAAATAATGGTTAACGTAGCTGAGGAAGGACTGCGGTCCGAAAGCTTCAAATTGTAAATAAAATGTTTTTAGTTCCATGAAGTATCAGTCTTTTATAAAACTTTTAATTATTGTTATGTAAACCAATAAATATGTCACCGTTAATCGCTCGCTATTTAAACTCACATGCGAAGTACGTTACAATCTAAGATGTTTACCAAAGTCCTATATTCTTGAAAATGGAGAAAGCTTTTATAACAATCGCTCGTTTTATTCGAAGATTTTCGAGACTTAAAAACAAACTATCAGAACGTGATTCGCCTCGATGGCACGAAATATTATTTTTTTTACTCGATCGCCTTAAAATGTGTTAGGCACCGAAAGTTTGTGCAACAAAGTCCACCATCACGTGACTGGTTGGTTTTTTTCCCAAGCACAACATGAAGAAGGTGCCATACAATTGTAAAGGTTAATGTCTGAATCGACAAGAGTATAATTTTGTAGATTTTAATATACAATTTTTAATATTACAATATATTATTTTAAATGAAGAAGCTGATTTAAGGTTAAAAGGCTTTTCTTATTCCAAAAGATTATTTAAAACATACCACACCTGGCTCTAAAATAAGAGTGAGCCCGTCGTATTAAAGATTAACGTACTTGTAAGACAATTTCATTCGTAGTAATAAACTTTTGTCAATTTCAATAATTTTATCGCTGCACTTATAAAAGTACAACTGATAATTTTGTTTGGTTCAGGTTAGAATACCGCTTGTCCGATTGAAGCCGTTTTTCGGTTCTTGGGAGCTCATATCTCTGGAGCGAAGCACATAAGGATCCATGTCAATTAATCAATTTATTATCTGTAACACTTTCAATGTTTTGCCGTTGATAACAATATTTTATACCCCTAATATGCTCTCGAATACTTTGTATCGTCTGGAGCAGCAAACACAGCACCCCACACAAGGAAAACGCAACCCGTCCAAAGTCGTGCATTTTCATTGCTTAGGCGCTTAAGCACCTGCTGCCGTCGGAAGGGGAAAATTTGGAAATTGTTCTCGTTAAGTCTCGTCCATTGAAATTTGTACACACCACTGCGTTAGCTTGTTTAAAGGATAGCTGCGCTCTCCTTGTGCTTGTTGCTACTTAGTGGCGTCAACTTATAATTCTATAAAAACCTCTCCTCACGGTATGTAAATTAGAAACGATAAAAAGCAATAAGCTTTTAGAAAAGAACTCAACGCAAATGTGATCGTATTTATGAATACTATTTAAGCCAATCGCTGTTGTTCTAGTAAGTTGCAGAGCTATCCGCTTATCCGGGTCACACATATTCAGTGGAAGGTAAATAGCCCATGCCTTTGTTATTTGTTCCAGGTAACAATGATTTTGACATAAATACGCAAGGCAATATGAGAGCCTTTAAGAATACATTTAAATGTAACGCCTGATACCAAAACATTATACAACAAACTTTAAAGGGCTTAGAAAGACTTTAAATCGAATTTTTTTACTATTTTATATTTTATATTTTGCCTTTCTCCGTGAATTGCTTTGTTATTATTGAAATAACGCGATAGTTGACATACAGAGTTCTATAATACGAATAAAAGAGGGTAGTTCAACGGCAATGTGGCCTGAAAATTATATTTTGGTGTCTACTTTGAGGATCCGATGAGTACACAGCGATACGGAGTGGACAACACAGTTTTGTAGGGGGCGGGAGTGTGGGCTATTCATCTTACGTAGTACTAAGTGCTGAATCGAATGAGACCAACCGCAGCGCCGTGAAGCCAAGTTTTTCCTACAGCCACATACAGCGCCAGTACGTTAGAATAAAGAAGTATATCCTGATGGCGCACGCATTAACGGGATGTAATACCACTAGGGAAGGGTAAGAAATACCAAGCCAAAGAACGTTACATCACCCACTTAGTAGTACGAAAGATGAATACAATTGTGGTGGTCCGGGGAGCTATTTTTAGACACGGGTGTCGGTTTAAATGAATATTTTCGAACTTTAAAAAAACACCATTTATTTTTCGCCCATATTTCGTTATAACTCCGAAACTATTCTATTTTTTCGGCGAATTTCAACAATTCTAACTTTTTACTGAACTTTTCGGCTTCAAAGGCGCCATTTTCCGGAATATTACTTTTCCAGGAGTCCGAGAGCTGTTGGCGCAGTGTTCGACATTCTTTTCTTCCGCTGTTAGAAAAAAACATCGGTGAGTAATTGTGTTAGATCTTGAAGAGTTGGGAAATGAGCGTCAATTGATCTCCTTAGAGGTTTTCCTTCCAGGATACGATTGACAGTGTGCGATCCAAACAGTCCAGATTCTAGCCATAGCTCTGGAATACCAGAAAGTTCGAGGAATTTTCCAATATCCTTTAATTCCGCCATTTTAATGTGAAGTTCACCGGGCAAAAATACCCATCATTTCGCATTTATCGCCATTTCTAGCTGTTTGAATGGGTGGTACGATACGCTTTGTTTCGGGGCCACGTAGAAGATTTCTTGTTTTTTCTAGAATGTCTAATACAGTCACTGGAACTGATCGTTCGGTAGGAGATAATCCAAGTAGTGGTAAAACAGCGATGCGTGTAATTTCTTTGGAATTATACACAAGGGAATTGTGTGCTGACCAAGTGAGCCCTTGGTCTAAACCATCTTGTTTACCACTACTTATTCTTGAAAGAATCCACATGAAATCGTGATTGAAAGCTTTTTCCATTTCACTAGAAACTCCAACATCTTGGGTATAAGTGGGAAATAATGCGCTTATAGGGCGTATCGACTTCGAAACTGAGCATGGAAGTAATTTGAAATTGAGGGTGGAATTTCAGTATTTTGTGCCTCTTCTTTAGGGATGAGTTGACTTTTTGGTAAATAGCCATAACTGTTCCGTATATAGTACGTTGACCATCAGGGGTATACTCTTGGAATTCTAAGTTGTTAAAAGCGAACGATATTGCTCTTCCAAATATGAAATTCGCTGAAAGATAGATACAGCCGTTTTCGTTCATTGTACAAAGATCATTTTTAGCAATTAAATTCTCAACGTCTTTTACTCTTGAATAATTGACGCTCATTCCTAAATGACTTAGTAGTTCAACAAGTTTTGAGCTTCGTGACTCCTTGTGAATGGATAGTCCGACCCCAATTGCAAAGGCATTTCTCGGGTTCTTCTTATACTTTGCGATGTCGTGACAGATGCTTGACGAGGAGATAAACATTCGAAAATTAACGTCTGAGCCCATCTTAATTATCGTTGGTCGATTTCGCGTTTTTAATTTGTACTTAGTGTAGCTTTTCCGATCATACACCATTTAAAAAAAGGAATATTTCTTGAGGTATTACGTCACTCTCCATGTCAAGAGACCCATTAAAAAACCACTTTTCTGACGACAAAATCAACTTCCGTATTACTGACGACGCTTTGAACAGACTCCTGACCTGAAACGCTTGGTTATCTTCGTCTTTCAAAGTGGTTAAAGCCATATCTTTAGTGCCTCTCAAAGACACTAATTCCGAGGAGCGCTTTTGTTTTGGTTGAGAAAACTCGATTCCTAGTATTTCATCTATTAAAAAATCCTTCATTTGCCTTCTTGACATAATTTCGTCTTTAGTTTGGTCAAGACCATTTTAAATACAAATATTTAAGTACAAGGCATGAAGTTCAGACATAGATATGACTTTCATTGTATTCTGTACAAAGTCCTCTTCAAATAGATTAAGGAACTCGATGCCCGAAGCTACCACTGCCAATTTTTTACTTTCTATTTAACTGCCATTAATGTCTTGGAGCGTAAAGCGTTAGTTACGTTTTTTAACCAACATTGCAGGTGATACGTAATATCTACTGCGTGTGCGTCCGTTTCATTGATACATTCATTTAATCCTACGCTCCATGTGTCGTCTCCTCTTAATTCAACTGCTTCTCTTAAAGATGCACCGCTTGAATCATAAGATATAATATGTAAAGGTGCCGTTTAGTTTCTTTGTTATCACAAAAGAAGCAAAGAAGTTTAGAGTACTTTGGGGTTTTGCTTCTCGTAAAAGGCAATGGTACACTCTCAGTCTGACCCCTGCTATTAGGAGCGGCTAGCTCTAAAGACACTTTGCTAGCTTCAGATTTCACTTTTACTCGATAACGTTTTTCAATTTGACTTCCACGAGACTTCAGAGACATTTTTTTATAACAGGTCAAATGCCACTTTACCTTTTGCTTCTTTAAGTTTTCAACTGTTACATTTCCATCCAGGAAATTCAGAAGTTCTTGGCTGTCAACGTCTTCTTGATCTGCATATTTCATCAATAAAGAAGCTATAGGCTCGTAAGTTGAATTTGCTGGATTTTCCACAAGGTTTTTTCTGGTATACTTTTTACAAAACACACAACTATCACGTTTAGGCGCCCGTGACATCTTAAAAAGAACGTTTCCTTAGCTGACTGAAACTCTTTGCTAAATAAATTGAGGTTCTCGAACTCAACAAACGCTATCGATCTGCCCATCCACATGACCCTAAAAATAGCCCTGAAATTTGGTTTTTCATTCAACCGGAGACCTTTGCCTTATTCATTTTTCTGAAAATTTGGGTACCACCCACCATACTCTTTAATTTACGTGCACACGAGATACACAACGCCACGCTCTAAATAAGATTACGAGTAATCTATATTTATGAGTGTTGAGTACGCGCAATCGGTGTACAGGCCATCTGAAAGGGGTCAGACTCTCGGTCTACCCCTCCAGTACCCTCCAGGTAGAAGAAAATTTACAATTTCAGTAACATAAAAGTAGGTAAAAATCTATAAAATTTGATATTCATAAAAATGTATTTCTTCAAATTTACATCCATTTAATGATTAAGCTTTTTTTGTGGAATTCGGTACCAATCAATACATTTTTAAAAGAAACCCTGAAAATCAATTAGCTGTTAGAATTAACTGAACCCGAAACGTGATTGAGTTTATAAAAAATGAATTTTAGTCATTGCGTTGCAGGACCACTACCTTATAAGCACAAAAGCCCTGGTTACGCGTTCGCTTGGCATTAGTTCTAATCAGTGTTGGGCACCACTCATCTCATTGTGAGCTGATTTGTCATAATGAGCGAAAATGAGCAGTAAAATACCTTTTTAAAAGAGCGCAAAACAAAAATGAGAGGAGCGAAAATTTTACCGCTCAAAAAAATAGCGGAAAGAGAGGAGCGAAAATTTTACCCCTCAAAAAAGAGCGAAAAGAGAAGAGCGAAAAGAGAGTAGCGAAAATTTTACCGCACAATAAGCCGTGAGCGTGAGTGGCCCAACACTGGTTCTAATAACGGGTGTCTCTTTAATGTTTTGGTCGACACTAGAATAAAAACCGACACCAACATGGGGGTTGAATTGATTGATTTTTCGAATCATGATCAATTTTTAATATATTTAAAAGCTTCTGTGCAACGGAGGGTGATGAAATTGCCAGAGTATGTAAAGCTACGGTCTACTGGGAAAAATTATTTACAATTTTCGAAATTTCTATTTGGCATGTTTGATTTGATTCTTCAGTGTGAAATATCGAGGTATAGCTTGATTAGTACATACACTTGCCCACAGAGGACATTCTTAAATTGATTGTTTTTTTAATTTTAATTCTTAAGTTGTTTTATCGCCCACCGCAAGAACTACACCACAGCAAAGTTCAATACATCAGATTGTATATATATACCCCGTGCACCGCCTAAGCATAACAGGGGTTACTCATCATTTGTCCCGGCCGAGCCGTCGACCTGTATACAAAAATAGGAAGCACTTCCTAAAATAAGTACACAAAACAGTATACACCCGTATACTTGCAAAACCTTCTTACGACTCACTCGTGAGTTCGTCAAAATTCACAACGATATAACGCATTACGCGTTCAAGATCGTTGATCGGTTCGTTATCCAGATTATGGAGTCCATTTACATGGATTGGTCTCCTTAACAAATGGTTCGTTTTCGGACAATTACGAATATAGCAAAGTTCAATAAAGAGGGAAGCTGGGCTTTCGCACACATTTAATATTGTTCGTCTGGTATAACCTCAACCCAGCTGTTTGGTAATATTCTTAAATAACGCCCAGCGAATCGGATAATTTGAATAGATTAAACCCATAATGAAAGTTCCTGGCTACATGAAATTTTTCTATGATCTTAAATATTTGATTTCACATAGTAGTTCAGGTAAAATAGAGCCAAAAAAGGGCTCTCCAGCGGCACAATTCGTCCCAACTTGCAATGTGACCTCAAAAATTTATTTTGCCGTCTACTTTGAGGATCCGATAGGTACGCAGCGACGCGGGGTGGACAACACAGTTTTGGGGGGAGGGGAGACAAGGTAGGCAGGAGGGTGCAGTTGCCCCTGAAATTTGCTAAGTGTTGATAGATGGTAAATTTCACCCTTAGTAAAATGCGACTATCCACATGCCCGAAGGATGAACCACTTTTTATTATGGCCGAATTTGTACTGAATCACGTGGTTTTTATTCTAATATGAAAAAAATCCATAAATGTTAAATTTAGCAATCGGTTCAAGCTGGGTATCGTTTATGTAGTATGTTTTGGTACTGAGTCAAATGAGACCCGTCGCGGATCGCTGGATCTAGTGGTTTCGGAGTTATGACCAAAGCATTTCAATAATAATTAATTATTTATTTAATTAATTACTAATTATTAATCCCTGAAATTCAATTGGGTGGGTTACCGCCCCCCAGACGAGCCCCCCAAATTTGTACCATCGATATTCGGATTCTCCTAATTTTTCTGAAAATTTGGGTACCACCCACCATACTCTTTCATTTACGTGCACACGAGAAGGTTTTTTTACATAACGCCACGCACTAATTAGTAAAGTCACAGGTTCACCGGATAACGGGTTGACTAGCCCTTCGAAGGAGCCCTTCGGCAAAAAGCTGTAATGCACCTTTTCCGTAACGAGTTTACGTCGTTAAAAATATTTGTATATGTTAAGACAACACTATTTTGAAGGTGCAAATGAATAAAATACTTATCACAAATACCAGATATGCAACTATTTACCCCACACCAAGAGCTGAAAAAAATTTACCAAGCTCTAGAGCGGTAATCATTTATTTTGCTCCTAAATTTGCACCCATTTCTCCTGTTCTTTGATATGCGCCCAGACCTGAACATATTTCTCTAACCCCCAGATCGGCTCCTATTTCTAGTATCCCGAGAGATGCGTCCCCTTCTTTCGCATACAGACTCGCTTGCATATTTATCCCCAAAATCAGAACCAATTTCGAACACTCCCCGATCTGCGCTTCTTTCTTTGGCCCCAAGGCTGACCCTCATTTCTTCCACCCAAACCTGCACCAATTTTTATCTCCCGTAGAGATGCATCCAATTCTCCGATCCCTTAAGATGCACCCATTTCGCTGCCCATTTCACCCATTCAAAGATATGCGCTTTTTTCTCCCGCCACTAGAGCTGCGATAATTTCATCCACACCAAGATCTGCAACCATTTATTTCGTCCTAATCTTAAGCCGCCTAGTCTGCACCCATTACTTCTTCCATCCCCAGATCCGCGTCCACTACTTCCGCCCTCAGATCTGCGCCTCTTTCGTCTGCCCCCCGAACTTTGCCCATTCCCCCCCCCCCCCCCCACGATCTGTGCCCATTTATTTCTTCCCAGGTCTGCGCAAGGCAAGTTAAGAGATTGATTTAAAGATCTAGTTTTTTCAAAAAATCTTATACATGTAGGTCAAGATGTAAAGCCTTTCAAAGACAAATAAACAAGAAATTAACGCGAGTTTATTCCATTTAAATCTATGTAACAATGATTTAAGCAAGTGTAGAAATAAGGGCAATTGTATGTTTTATTTGAAATGAGGGCTGCTCCTTAATTTGGAATGAATAAAGCAAAAGTGTAATGCCCCAAAAGATAACTTAAGTTTATCTATCTTAGGTTAATATAAGCGATTTTAAATAATCCCAACGATATCAAGATAATAAAAACCTTTCAATGCTTAAGTAAATATATCCACCCAAAAACCATTCGGTTAAAAATTGCAAGGTCCTTTTAAACAAAAACGTCACGTCCTATATTACTTTAGGCCATAAAAGTAGTGAAATCAAATAACGGGCAAGATCTGTAATTATATTCCCATAAACGTCATAAACTGGACTTATTTATCGACAAGTGATGTGCTCTGAAGTAATATGCTAGACCTTGCGCGTCCTAAGTGTTTTAATGAGTTAAAATCCTTTGTACAACCATAAAACATTTCAAAGAGAATGGCTAATTTTAGAATCGCAGTGTATCAAATATATTGTTTAGATCGAAATACATTATCTACTTTAAATTTACTCTTTTACCTTAAAACCATAATTAAATAAAGCAGCCAAGTTGTTGACTGCAGTAATTACGTCACTGCAGTCAACAACTTGTCTGCTTTCAGTAATTGGCCAGTTTCAATAGTCGCACCGCCACCTATCGATAATGTTCAGAAATGTTCGAGTACCACTAGTACGGACCGTTTCAGTAATTTTATCGAGTGTTTTTATTTTGACTCGGTTGGCCAAGGTGCTACTTTGAGCGAGACATTCATTCTCATTCACCAGAAGGACACAAAGCTGTTGCTTGGCTCCCGCCGTTCACCCGCTGCTTTCCCCCGTTCCTCCCGCCGTTCACCCGCGCCTTTCCCCCATTGCGTTCCTCCCTTAATCACCAGAATTTCTAATCACCAGATTCTCTCTCCCGTTCACCAGCAGTTTTCCCCCACCCCCATTCACTGGATACTTTATGTCTCTCGTTCACCGGTTGCTTTCCCCCATCCCCATTCTCCAAAATTAGTTTTCCTCGCGCAGAGATCTGGAGATTAGATTTTTACCCGTTTGCTTATCGCTTCCGAACCCCTTAATTTCTAATCTCTAGGCAATAAAAACAAGTTATTTACATTTATTTTTTTATTTTAGAACTTTGTTTTACATGTTAGTAGGTACTATCAGATATTCCATTAGATGGTTATCTTGTACATTACACAATTAAAACAAATTAAAATAGTTAAGTTTACAGGCATTTAAATGGGGTGAAACGATCTCCTGCAACTTAATTTAATTAAAAGTTCTAACTCACGTATTTGTAGTGTTTAGCAGCAGTATCGTCTGACATCCGAGGGACAGTCACAAACGTCTTCTTCTTCTTCAGGTACAGGTGAGAAGCTTTTGTCAGAGACCGTAGTTGCTTTTGGCGTCGGGGGAATGTCCCATTCTAGCGAAAGGTACTTTTTTTCCGATGGTGAATTATCCCTAGCCGGACAGTTTGGAAAGAATCTAGCATGTTCAAGTTCTGGTACGTCTCCTGATTTCCATCCTTCTAATACGCCATGGCATTTGTAACATCGTACTTCATCGCCCCGCTGAATATAGTAGAATCCAGCCTTCGCTAGTTGCTCCTTAGTCACGTGCGGATTTTTCCAGTGACGAAACGTTTCAAGTCGATAAACTTCAATGTCCATAGCTGATCTAGACCAAATACGTTCTATAGTTTCAAATGATACATTCTCTAAGCCTACATTTACCCCTAAGTCTACTAAACCTAATTTTATCAAAATGGTTAAATTTCTACGCTAAAATTCTCAATATAAACGCTTTTTTCAATATGCAAATTGTTTTAAATATGTCTAAAAATAAAGTCTATTACCAAGAAAAAATAGTTACTTACTTTACGGGTAGAAATCCTTTGTCGAGCTGTAGAAAAGACGGAGCGATCCGTCAGCAGGTCTTTACTCGTCAATGTGCCGAAGAGAAATGACGCGTGTAAGATTAATTTATTCCTATCTTGTTGAGAATAATTCATCACGTGATCTAAACTTCAAATAACCCTCAAATTCTATTGGCTGTCTCTCTCTCTCTCTCTCTCTCTCTCTCTCTCTGACAGTTTAAACTGCCTCTAATGATTGACGGTAGATATTAACCCACTTGAGTATTTGGAAAAAACCCTTTGCTACTCGACGGAGAGTTTTGGAAATACCACGTTGACAATTTTCAAAGTAAATTGGCATTAAAATGAAATGAAAGGTGTACAATACCCAGAAATTAATTTAGTTGATACCCCTGAAATGAATATAATCGACTCCCCTTAATTGATTGATATAACTGATAACGAGCTCCCAGAAGTACCCATAGTAACTTTACCCGATTCTCCAGAAATGGAAATAATAGATTTAACTGATACCCAAGACCCTACCCTTTCCTTAACTACAGTAACTGATTCGCAATTGGAACGTTTAAAAGAAATGACAATGGTACGAGATTATCTTAGAGAATATCAAATCTGTTCGCACCCTATCGTTAATTTACCAGGTTACTGCTCATTGGTTGGCGCTAAAAAATCGTCACGTGTTAAATTAGGCAAATTAGAATAGCTGAAAATACATTGCGCTTACTTCTGATAC
This sequence comes from Leiobunum rupestre, assembly GCF_980474605.1. Classification (NCBI taxonomy): domain Eukaryota; kingdom Metazoa; phylum Arthropoda; class Arachnida; order Opiliones; family Sclerosomatidae; genus Leiobunum; species Leiobunum rupestre. The sequence goes on from NC_143392.1 coordinate 2,417,855, forward strand.
AACTTTGATAAAAATTAATCCTGTTTCGGGGTTCCCACTAGAGGAAATCTTAGAGACTATTAACTCGGTAGAATACACTATTTTAGCAATTGCAGATATATACTGAAATGATTATTGTTGGATAGGAAATAAAAGAATCGTGCTACGTGTCTCTCCTCGAGGGGGTCCAGGAACTAAAAGAACGCTGAGTCGTATATCTAGAGATTAAATAACACTTGAGATAATCGAAACTTCAAGTCCTAAAAGTTATTTTAATCTCGGTACGGGTAAAGGGATATTTGGAATTACTATGTAATAAACCTTGTTGAGGGGGTAGTAAAATTTAGGCATAATTTCAACTTTACGCGTCAAGAGTGTCGCTAAATAGGGTTAAATCATTGGTTTTTTTCTAGTTAGAGAAACTTTAAGTTGTACACCGTTAATCAAAAAAATATCGCAAAAATGTTTCCGTAAAGTTCAATTTCTTTTGATTCAGCTGCTAGAGCCTGACGTTTTATGAATCCGGCGTTTGTTATCAGATCCATGCTGCCCTGTGTATCTTTGTACAGGCCAGATGTCGCTGGATCCTTCAACGAATAAATATTTCACTATATTCGGATCAAAATAAATTTATTTATTTTATTTGTATACAGATTTTTTTTCATTTTTTTGCCTTAATTTCAATTTTGGGAGTCGGTACCCGTTTCACCGAAGATGAAGATGCTTCGTTTTATTCTGCGTTGGGTAAATCGCCGTGTAAAAAAACATCTAGCATTGCATTAACTTTTTCCTCCTCCTCGTCCGAGACCGCTACAATACGTCTCTCGATCTATAAAGTAAAGAAATCAAAATAATAAGCTAAACGATAATCCATACCTTCTATTCACTAGTTCAATTTATCACTGTCTCATATATCCACTATCGGACATACATACATACACTAACTTACTAACGCTTTAGTCTCCGCTAGTTTTTATGTTGTATAATCAAAGTTTTGAATCGAATAATAATAATAATAATTAGATCAAAACAAATTTCAAGCTTACGTTAATGTATTCCCTTGAGTGAGGGCCCAATCTTTGAAAAATCTTCTCAATGACGACATGGGTAGCTAGATGGACGTCGATGTAACCTTCGTCCTCTTGCAGGTTCAATTCACGTAAATACCAGTTTTTATATTTTCTTAACATTATTTCTAACGTTCTAAACGAAAATTGTTTTTCGGTTGGCATATCCGGCTTATAATAAAACCTAAGAACTGCTTTAGTTACACGCATATCCACGTTATTTTCCATAGCTAATATTTAGCCCTTAAACTTGCTCGTAATTACGAAGAATGTAAAAATGTAGAATGCTCGCTCCTATATTTATGCCAAATCAGAAATCACTTGAAATAATAACTTCATTTGGTACTTAAAAACGGGGAGAGGTGGAAGGAGGGGTTTGGTAATTTATAAATTTTTATAATCAAATGTACCATAGAAAAAGTATATAAATAATACAAGAAGTGCACTAATTATTATTTTCGCTCGCCAGGTAATTTCGTTTGATTTCCGTTTCGCACGGACGCAGATAACATGGTAACGCGACTACAGCGAACCGATAAAGCTAATTAATAAAATATTGTCAACCATTTGATATTAGAAATGTTAAAATAAAACTTTTACAGATAAATCTAATTTATAAAATATTGCCAATTGAGGGTTTGCAAGTTAGTTAGATTATAGGTTTTGAGTGTTAGAAAAAACTGCGTTTCGCTACATTACACAGTGCGTTTAAGAGGTTAGAGGGAGAGCAAAGACTATTTATACGCTTCGCTTCGCTTAGATACGCATATGCTCTGTTGACCTCTACAAGAGTTACAGACCTAGACCAATCTACATTTTCTGTAGACTTTCGGTTTAAAGTTCGGTTAAAGGCTGAAAATAAGATAGAAGACTTAATCAATATGTTTGGTGAAATTTACACAAACTTCCAGAGAAAAATATATATGACTCAATTTTCATGATGACTATCAATTAGTTTCAACTTCCACATTAACAACCAAGGCTTCAACTTCTTTATAGATATTACTTAGAAATAACGCTAAATACAGGGTTAAATTCAATTCAAAATAAAAGACCATGACAATAAAAAATAACCTTTAAAATATAAATCGCGAAGAAAATGAAGTAACGCGACTTTTAAAACTAGTATAAAATGTTTAAACCCTCTGAAAACGTGAAAATTCATATAGGACAAAACCCAAATTCATGTTTACTGAGCTTAGCACTCTACTTTTTCAATCCTCTATTCTCAATGGTGACCTCTATTTTTACCATCGTCTGCTTCGTAAACTTTATGGATGCATTGGGAGGGCTCAAATTAAGCTAAGGGGGTACACTTCTTGTTTAATTTATATACTTCTAACCATATTAAAGTATCAATTTTAATAAAAGGAATTCAACTTAAGTGTTGTTTTGCTATCTGAAATTCGAAAACAAAGAAGGTAGTACAGGGGTACTTAAGTTGATTTTAATATTTCTTTTAGAAATAACTTAAGTATACAGCGAAATAATCATTAGTGGTATCTAATTTTTTGAAGTGCCCACATACTTCTCATCTCGTATAAAAGAGGGTCATTTTTGTACTATAAAACCATTCCATTCCTGAAATCCGCTACAGGAAAATCTGCAAAGGGATAAAAAACAAACAACATGTTTTTATATAGATAACCTGAGGACGGCTATAATATGAACATATACCTAAAAAAAATCGGGGGTTAAACAAAAACAACCTTAAGTTTACTATTTTTATATATTCACACGTCCTCAATTATGCAAATTTTATATTAACATTTCTACTATACATATTTCATAATTATCTCGTATAAAAGAGGGTCATTTTTGTACTATAAAACCATTCCATTCCTGAAATCCGCTACAGGAAAATCTGCAAAGGGATAAAAAACAAACATATATATATATATATATATATATATATATATATATATATATATATATATATATATAGCTTTAATCAAATAAATAAATAAATATATTCCTTATGGATTATAAGTTCGCGAAAGGTGTGTATTATATTTAATTTCTTACATTTCGTTTCATTATTTAATGATTTTTTTTTATTTTTTAAAAAAGTCACACTCTGGTTTTTGGAGTTACAGCTTCAATTTTTGATGGTGCCCCAGCCGTGTACTTAACAAACGGTGTCAATAGTATCGTTGTCTCAATTCAATCTTGGGATTGTCTTACTGAAAAATGGTCCTATGTCATTGACGCTCTGGGGTCACAAACAGGAATACGAATTACTCTACCAACGCCTACTATTGAGCAGTATTCGGATTGCTGTTACAACCATTACTTTCGCGTAACGTCGACAGGCGGAGAGTTTAATTGGATTCTGCAACCATTTAGTCAAAAGTATTTGCTAGATGAAATGTGTTTAACTGGGAGTTTGACGCTTAGCGTACCCCAGGTAATTGCGTTCGATCAGTGCAAACCCAGAATTGATGAGCAACTTTCCGTACTTCGGCAAAATCAATCATCCATCACCACAATGTATTAAGTTCTCGAACAAAAATTCAGAACTTTCTATAGTGTTTTCAAACCTTTGGAGAGGAGAGAGAATCCCTGTGGCTTTTTAGAACTATACAGTGGATTCCGTTTCTCAAACGACTATTCTAAGCCTTTGGAAAACCTCTTTTTAGAAAAATTCTGTGGGAATTGCCCCTTTGAAATATATTCTCTAATGAATTATTGTTTGAACGATATAAAACATTTACAATTACTGTTGGGAGACATACTGTAATTTTCTAAACAATAAACAAAATACGAACCATTTTCATGTTTTATTATTATTAGGAATATTGATGAAAAAAACACACATTAAATCCTCTTTCTGTATCTTCTTCAATTTGCTAATACAAACCAAAACAGGAAAATTGAAATAATAATAATAATAATTTTGGAGGGTGGAACATATCAATTTAACTCACAAGGCATTCCATAGGAACTGGCATCGAAATACATTCGCAGGTAAGTTGAGCTAATCGATCGCCTATGAAGATTTTAAATGCGTTTTTCCAGTGATTAATCAAGACAACCCCTATTGTACCAGTGTAATCTTTATCTATCACACCTGCTAAAACATCAATACCATGTTTTACGGAAAGACCCGAACGAGGGGCTAGAAATAAATAAATAAATATAAAACATGATTATATATATATATATATATATATATATATATATATATATATATATATATATATATATATATATATTTAATATTACCAATACGTCCGTAGCAGAAATCAGGTATAACTACACTTAAATCAGTATTTATTAACTCTCTTGCCATGGGGGCTACAACATAGTTATATGCACTACATAAATCAAGACCTGCAGAGCCAGGTTTTTCTCGAGTAGGCGCGCATGCATATTTCGTTAATCTTACGAATTTCAGAATTTGCTGAGGAATTTTCATTATGGATAAATATTAAAGACAAATATTAAAAAAAAATTCTAACGAGTAAAGAAGTTTCAAACACAAATGACAAGTTTTACGAAAAAATTCCTTTTATAGCGTTTAAATCGATTTAAAATTCTTTAGATACGCTACTTAAGATAATCTATGAAGTATTCTTGTAAACAGATCTTGTTATAGTGAAGATTAGTTGATTAAGCTAAGCAATTTACGAGCGACGTCCTAGCGTACTTGTAATTAAGAAAGTAAGTACTTAGTTTTCCGATTTTGCTTAAAACTATGATTTTAAATCGATAAAGTGAAACACGTAAAGTGTCCCTGACCAAAATTGTTTCACAAACATCTGTACCGTTTAATAAGATACGAGTATGATAACGATTTCTAGAGCCCTATGTTCGATAATGATTCATTAGGAAAATTTGAATATAGTTTAAATTTTTAATTACTTATTTTTGGGTTGACTACCAATTTGGAGGACTACTGTTTTGATTTTGATATAACTAAATTTGATTGGTTTTCGAAAGGTTTTCTCTTCCACCCCCTCACCCCCTGCCCCCAGTTTATAATTATGATGTCAGTTGTAAATTGTTTTTTTTCGAGTATAAAAAGGGTAAACAGAAAAATTGAGAGATAGTATTAAGAAAACATCCAATTCGAATTGTTTCGGAATCGGCTCGAGGGACTAAGTACGTAGAAATACGTCAATTGTAAATTCTAAACTTTGTATATATATTATATTCAATCATTCATTCTTACTAATTTTATAGTAATGGATCCTATTTCCATAACTTTGGCCTCGGGAAATGAGTACGTCGGTACGACAACCGAATCTATGATTTGCTTTCACTGCGGCGAATGTACGGAAGAATTGGCTGTAAGAGGCGGAGGACTGTTCTTTTGCTGGGGTCGAGAGTGCGCGCATTATCAAATGGGTGTAATTTTTCGACATGGTAATGTCTATACCAAACACATCCCCGGGCATCTTATAAAGGAGTTCCCGCCCCATCTCCGTTGTACGTACTGTGGAAGAAGAGGGTCGAAGAGAAGCCGTCGACGGGAGGAGTGCTCAGCGTTCGATTTCATGGGATGCTGTCATTACCCTAAGCCTCCCAGAGACCGAACTGTAGTTCGTTTTATAAATAAATAAAGAAATAAAATTGCGAATAATTTACAAATAAATGTCTATTGACTATTCTTCATCCTATAATATAAGTTTATTCCTAAATTTTTAAGCTTATTACAATAAGATTTCTTTAAGAGAGAGAGAAAAGAATTGCTTAAATTATTAAGTTAGGGTTATAAGTCAACATGATAACTTATATCCTGGGTAAAATTTACTAAACTTCAATAACTTTGACTTGATAAAGTAGGTAATATATGATTCCATCTAAGTATACAAAAAATGCTTCAATCTTTCAATAACTTAATTTAAATTACATTGATTGTGAGTTGAATTTACAGGGTATTCCCCCCAACGATATAAACGATTTAATTTCTCATTGTTAAAATGATGTCGCATACTTAAATTATGCCTTTTCACAATTAATGTAAATAATTAATTAAAAAATCAATTTGGACCCTTTATCTGTTTTTTTGATTACGTTATATAAAAATATATTAACTTACAATAACAAAGAATATAGAATGTAACTCTCTAGTAATCAATTCCAAATAAGGGTCTACATGCCCTCGCTGATTAGGTGTATGTTTTGCCAATACCAAGCTCATTTCTTAAATTATAAAACTTTGTTCGATGTACTTACCCTTTACCATCAATAGTTTAAACGGTTATAGAGCGAACAGGCGTCCGACTTGCAAATTCTGATAAATAGAATGTGCCTGCATTTTATCATCACAAATTAGGATAAAAATCTTGTAGGAAATACCGACCAAATTTTTCAATATTAACATAAATTTTGACTTAGGCTATTTTCTTACTCTTTGCCTGAACAACTCTATGGATAAAGGGTTGTAATTGATTTTTCAAGGGAGTTTTTTTTAAGAAAGGGTCTAAAAAGTAAATTATTAAGGGGCCAATTAAATGCATGCCTAAATATAAGTGTTTAATATACTTTTTTCTCAGATAGTTTAAAGTCAACACCTCGAATAACAGATGAGCGTCAATTCGACAGAAAAACAAAATCATGTGCAACTAGAGACCAACAGGGCAAAGAATCAGAAAACTCAATGGATATAAGTAAAATATAAAACTATATAGTTAAATAATTTTACTTACAAAATGTTAATTTTAATCTTTAAGGGTTTAAAAAACAAGTTCTCTACCAACTAAACGATCTCAAACAGTAAGTTCAGCATTTGACGGCTATGTCCAGACAAATGTTTTTAACCTTGTGTGACAAACCGGTTGAAATGGAAGATGCAGATTTTTTTACTCTTCCATTGAAGACATTGAATGATATAAATGATATTGAAGAGAAAATGGAAGACCCTGAGATTTCAAAAAAAATTGTAAATAGTAAAAATTTTGGAGATTTTAAGTAACCTAATTTTGGAAATTTAGGTAAATAAACTGGCATCTTGGGGTGACACGACATTACGAAATACCTCAAGGAGGATTCTGAATGAAATTATATCACAGGAACTATCATTGAAAATAAATTGGACAGGAGCAAATGGAAAATCGGCATTGAAAAGTATTAATTAGATTAAAGCGCTAAAAGGTAAAGACAATATTTATTTATTATAAATAGCAAAAATTAAATTATTTTTTAATGATAGACGGTTTACGTAATAAACCAAGGGTTAAACATTATTGCTGACTATTCGAAAATGATAGGAACTAGAAGAACACTTAGGTTAAATCATATCAGTACCGATATTGAAGTGATAGTGGCCGCCAAAAAAAGAGTACGCCTTGAAAATGTTAATTAGAAAATTTTAATGGATTACAAAATAAAGGATTGTTTTTATCATTGTCTATTATCTGTTTACATTTATAATGCATGTTGCAACATTAAAAAATCGGTTCGTGGTGAAAAATGGCATACATCCCTTTTTCAGCTAAATTGGTAGTCCTTTTTGAGTCGGCTTATTAACAGTTTCTCAACCTACCATTAAAACGATAGTCACTACTTTGAGTGGGCTTTTAATCTCGTTTTCTCCATTGCCAACCACTAATTTGGAAGTCGCTTTTGAATCGGATCGAGGTTGGAAAGGTATGTTACCCGATTCTCAGCCGACTTACCATGGGTAGTCACTTTCGAGTCGGCTGGAGGTTGGCAAGGTAAATTAACCGTTTCTCAGCCGGCTTACGATGGGTAGTACCTTTCGAGTCGGCTAGAGGTTGGCAAGGTAAATTAACAGATTCTCAGCCGACTTACGATGGGTAGTCACTTTCGAGTCGGCTAGAGGTCGGCAAGGTATGTTGACCGATTCTCAGTCGACCCCTTCTAGGTAGGCCATTTTGAGTCGGTTCAAGGTCGGCAAGGTATGTTGACCGACTCTTAGCCGACTTCCAATGAGTAGTCTCTTTTTGGGTCGGGAAGGAAACGTTACGCCTGATTACCGACGGGGCATTAGCTAGTCGTTGGCTTGGACATCGAAGCTAATGGCCCGACTTTCAAAATAAGCACGCCCGCCGACTAAATTTATAGTAGTCGGCCCGACCATTTTTTGCTACTGGGGTAGTCTCACCACTATAAAGTGAATATAGGTTTCAGTCTTGCGACTTTAAAGTGAATATAGTCTCGCGGCTATCTAGTATTTAATTTAAATCAAACGTGTCCCGAAGATCAAAGAGTCTTAACTAATATTTTACCGGGAGAAACGTGTTACACCTATTTCCCTAGCGACGTTTCAAAGCCCGACCCGTTCCCGCACCCCCTCGCCCTGACCGTCTCTGAATTAGACGCTAATATGGACCGAATATTAAATATGAAAGATTTAGACGACGCCTCGAAATGGATTTTATACGAACAAGCTTTAATGAGACACTGAAATCAACGTTAACAGGCCATGGCTCCTAAAGAAATCGAAATTGCTCCCAGAGCTTGACTCGCTAAGTAGGGACTGGATAGACAATTTGCCTTTGATATATAACCATCAAGCGCCAAACATGGTTGATCAGTTGGAAACTGTACCTGATAGAATACGGTGGGATGAAAACGGGGAGCTCGTAATAAACGGTCGAACTAAAAAAGGTTCCAATATTAGCGAAATTGCCAAAGCGTTTATAAATCCTAAAACCTACCCAAAACCTATCGGATATTTCGCGTTTATTTCCAATTTAACCCAATTGAACTCTTCACCGGCGATCCCCAGCTTTCCCGTCCCGCTAGCTCCGAGCGCCCGACAACAAATGATAAGTTTTCCCATTAAGCCAAATGTGAAGCGCGAGTATCCGGTTCCTGAAAGAGGACAGATAAGCCCAACTCCACTCGTAGCCTCGACCGAGATCACTCAGCGTCAGACGGGGACTCTTCTCATCACTCGTATAAACAAACAAGGAGTCGCGCGCGAAACTCGAAAGTATGGGAGAAGCTTTTTTTAGAAAAAATATATTTTGACCCAAAGCATCCGGCGTCTTTTGTAGGCGTTGAAAGGTTATTCCAGTCCGTAAAGTCTCACGGCCTAAGAAGGGAAACTGTAGAAAAATGGTAAAGAGGAATCGACGCTTTTACGATGCATAGGCCTAAATATAAAAAGTTTAAACGAAATAAAATAGTAATTAGTAATGTAAGGGAACAACACCAGGCAGATATTAACGATATGCGTTCGTTAGAGGCTGATAATGACGGATACAAATATATTTTAACAATTATAGACTGTTTTAGTAGAAAAGCGTGGGGGTTACCTCTTAAAACTAAATCCGAGAAAGAGGTTTTGGAAAATATAAAAATGGTATTTAAAAAAGACGGAATTCCGAATAAATTCCAATCGGACAAGGGCACGGAATTTAGGAATAAAGAAGTACAAGGATATTTAAAAAAGAATAAAATAAAATTTTTTAGTACCGAAAATGACGAGATAAAAGCTTCTATCGTAGAAAGGTTTAATAGAACGTTAAAAACAAAAATGTATTGATATTTTACCCATCACTCCACAAATAGATATTTTGAAGTCTTACAGGACTTGGTAGAAGCGTACAATTCTTCTTACCATAGCTCAATTAAATTGGCCCCTAATGACGTTTCGGAAACTAAAGTATTACGTGTGTACAATAATATTTACTCTTAACTAAAACTGAAAATGAAACCGCAATTCTAAGTAGGGGATTTGGTAAGAATAAATACAACTAAAATGATATTTCAAAAGGGATTCGAAGCTAATTATACCGAAGAAATATTTAAAGTCGTAGCTATAGTTAAAAGACATCCTCCCGTTTATAAAATAAAAGACCTATCAGAAATCGATAAAAAAGGGACGTTCTATTCGAGAGAGCTTCAAAAGGTCAGCGCGCCTCGTTCGTACAAGTTAAACAAGGTTTTACGGCAGAGAACTAAAAACGGAATCAAACAATTGTACGTTAGTTGGCTAGGATATCCTCCCTCGTTAAATAGTTGGGTTAATCAAGATGGCGTCTGGGATTTACATAACTCTTCCTAGTAATACAAGAGATACGAATAAAAACAACCCTGAAATACTCTAGCCTCGTATTCTACAACGTTGGCCAAACCCATTAATTTACGCGGAGATTGGGAAATTGCCCTGGTAGAAATTATTTATCCTTTATCTTTTTATAACGTAAGCGAATCAATGGGATGCGGAATAGAAATTAAGGAATTACGTACGACTTCCGCGAGATACCTCAGGGCGGCTACAACAAGTTGGCAAGCCAAAATGTACCTCTCCTCGGAAGAATTGTCCCTAGTGGTTTTAATTTCTCGAGACGACCGGAATTCAGAGTTATTCACTTAAAACGTAATCCCGGTTCAATCCCACCCAGTATAAAATATTAATTTTAACTAAAATAATTGAGACGTAACCTTGGAGTTTAATTCATATATAATAATATAAACAAGTTCACCAAAATAAAAACATCGCCGTATCATAACGGTTCCTTTACTTCAATATTTTGCCTGGGATGTGTTTTGTTTTCAGGGAAGTCAGTAGCTCGGTGGTAAAACCTCTGCTCAGTGACACCTCAACCTGGGTTCGTTTCTTCGTCATGATCGTATTTTACAATTAAATTATTAATTCATTAATTAGTTATAAATTATAAATTTAATACAAACTTAGTTCATAAATATTTACAAGATTAAATCAACATAATTTCATTCGTAAAAAAATTCAAGACTTTATTACCTATTATGCTTACGATGAGTGTCTGATTTTCAGTGAAGCTAAGCAGCTATCGGTGGTTTTGTGGTAGAGCGCTCGACTGCCAAGCCAAATGACCTGGGTTCGAAATATAGGTTTCGTATTTGTTTTTAATCAATAGAGAAAAAGCTAAATTAGAATTTCTTCGATGCAATAATTTCAATTTCAATTCTATTTCAATTAAACAAAAATTTCGTACTCTATTAAATACGCTTCCGATAAAGCTGAAGGTCTAATTTTCAATTAAGCGTAACAAGTGTCGGTGGTTCTGTGGTAGAACGTCCGCCTGTCATGCAGGAGGTCTCGGGTTCAACTCCCGCCCGATGCAATCGCAAATTGCTACCGATCGCATTATACATAAAAATAATTAATTTTAAATTCAATATAATTAACAAAAGTGTAAAATGTTGTAGGAAAAAATTGACGTCAATAACTTTATAACAGCGTAAAGGACTATCGCTTAGTTGTTTTTGAAAAACACCGAAGCTTAACAAGCGTCGGTGGCTGACGTGTTAGAGTAAATCTCTCCACGCAGCAGACCCGAGTTCGATTCCCGGCCGGCGCCAATAAATCGCTAATAGACCATAAGACGATTACCGTGAACAATTGGTGGAAACCCTGCCATTGGATGTTGAGAGGTTGTTAAACACTCAGCATCCGGTCCTTCCCAAAAGTCAACAAGAAAAATTTGAAGAGAAAATGCACGTACACACAACCAACACAAACATAACACACGCAACACTAACATAACACACTCAACACCCACAACCGTCATAACACAAACTAAACATTCACACCCTACACCTAAACATTAAAATAACGTAATATCCAATCACACTGCCCGGACGGTGAGCGTAAACCCATCAAAACAAACCCAACCGCATTGTTATCCGTTAACGTCCACCGTCAAACGATGGATTTGCTCCCTAATTCCTAGCAACTGTGAACGCAGTGATTACACTTTGCCCCGAAAATGTGTACGCGTTCGCAGGACACACACACCCACACACACACCCACCCACAGACACGGTGATTTTATAACCCCTCCAGGGTACAAAGTACCCTCGGAGAGGTAAAAATCCTCATGAACTTTTGGCTGTACTTAATGAAAGTATTAAAAGTTTGAACCTTGGTTTAAAGGAAAGCTCTAATTCGGAGTTCGATAATGATTCATTAGGAAAATTTGAATATAGTTTAGAAAGTGGGCACGTACAATACACTTGCTATAGTAAACATTATTGCAAACTCGAGTTAACGTCGGAGTTGAAGAAAATTTTAGGATTTAGAGATAATTTTACTTATATTTCACCTAAGCAAGCAATCAGATCAGATACTCCTATGCAATTAAACTTATTCGTCCCCGATCTAATGTTCGTGTATTCCGATTTGGTTGGAAATGAAATGGTGGTGGATACATTAGCCCCCCTTTTGCGAACAATTGTTGTAGACCAAAACGCGCCCCATGGATCAACCGTTTCAAAAACTTTCGATTTTCCGCATTACCTTAAACTAAGTAGAAATTATTTTGACAGTATCGACATTAATATAAGAACTAGTTTAGGTGAATTCGTGCCATTTCAGTTTGGTTCAGTCACGTGTAAACTACATTTACGACGAGCTCCGTAAAAAATGGCTTATCAGTACGTTGATAGAAATTGTCCCTACATGCAATATTATTTAAATCAGGCGGGGGGAGGAGTAGATTTACCTTATTTCTCTAGGTTTGCGGGACAAAAAGGACACGGAATTGGTAGCTTTTTTCAGTGCTAGCTAGGTTTGAATTCCCATTTCTAAAACAGTCGGCCAAATACGTGGGAAAAAGGGTTCTTTCTACAGGAAAGAAAGTACTCGGAGACGTCTTGCAAGGTCAGGACTTAAAAACGTCAGCCAATAAACGAATGACAGAAACTGTGGACGAAATGGCTGCGCAAGAAGGTTCGGGTCGTCGCAAGAGAAGAAAAAATACTAAGAAAGCATTGAAGAAGCCCCGCGCTAAGAAAAAGAGTTCAGTTAAACGCCGCAAGTTCACGCTCACGCGTATGGTTCGCGATATTTTTGCTCTCTAAAATGGAAGTACTTAAAAGCGAATTAAATATTTTCAACGAACTACCGACTCAACTCAGCGTTGAAAAGGGACAATGGGTATGTGACAAACCAATCTCATCTATCGACAGCAGTTCTATCATCGAATTTGCGGTACCGGGTACGGGCGACTCTTACACCGATTTGGCCATGACAATGATATATTGTAAAGTCAAAATCGTCAAAACCAACGGTGACAACTTGGATGCCGGGTCTAACGTTTCGCTCGTGAACAATTCTCTGCATTCGCTAATCAAACAATGCGAAGTGAAACTCAATGATACGACGGTTTCAACATCGGCCGCGAATTAACCCTATCGGGCGTATATCGAAACCTTGCTCAACTTTGCTAACGATGCAAAAAACACTCACCTAGCGACATATGGATGGTACAATGACACGGCCGGAAGTATGGATCTCCTGACGAACACCGGATTCACGAAGCGTCAAACCCTCGCCTCGGTTTCGAGGGAAATTGAACTTAACGGGAACATTTTTTGTGACATTTTTAATTTTAACAAATATTTAATTTATGGCGTACAACTTAAGGTTTCACTAACTAGAAATAGCGATAATTTTAACCTTTTTAGCGACACTGTCGACGCGTATAAAGTAGAATTTATAGACGCTGCTCTAATTGTACGTAAAGTTAAAATTATGCCTAAAATTTTATTAGCCCATCAGCTAGGAATATTACGTAGTAATGCCAAATATCCCTTTACTCGTACCGAAATTAAAGCTAAAACATTGGCTAGTTCGATTCAGAACGATAGTTTTGACAATATATTCTTAGGTCCAATGCCAAACAGAGTCATTATTGGTTTAGCCACCAACAAAGCGTATAAGGGCTCCGTTAAGTCTAATCCTTATAATTTTGAAAATTTAGATCTAAATTATTTGGCTCTACACGTCGATAACGAACAAATTCCTTCGAAAGCGTTGACCCCTAATTTCTATAGTAAACAATTTACGCTAGCCTATACGCTTTTGATCTGACTCCCGATAATTCGGCCAATGACGTCACGTTTTGGAACCCCGTAAAGAGAGGGCCACTACGCTTAGATTTAGGATTTGGTACCCCTTTAAAAGAATCTACGGTCGTTATCGTGTACGCCGAATTTCAATCTTGTTTACAGATAAATAAAAATAGGAACATTATTCGAGACTATTAAAATGACTACGACAAACGTGGACTTATCTCAGGCACTTTATAAAACATCGAACTTCTTGGGTGTTTTTTCTTCCGATAATTTAAAACCCGTCGAGAAATATCCACAATCGCTTATCATTAATTTTTTAAAAGGTTCGAAACAGGTTCTCATTGGATTTGCGTCTACGTTGATGGCTGAAAACGAGGTTTCTACTTTGATTGAATGGGGCTTCCCCCGTTTTTACTACTAATCAGAAAATATTTAAATTCAATGTGTAAGACGTGGACATTTAGTAAAAGACGATTGCAAGGACTAACTAGTAACGTTTGCGGCGAATATTGCGTAATATATATTTTGCATAGAACTTAAGGACAGAGTACAAAAACGTATTACCAAAAGTTTTCCAAAAATTGGGGAAAAAACGACCACAAGATATTTTTATCTTTCGCAAATCATGCTAGAAAAATCATCACATCGAATTTGGCGATTTCATTAGCTAGAGAGAGAGGTATGGTGACTGACTGGAAAAATCCGGTTCCGGAGGATAAAAAAATATATTCCCACGCCATCTGGTATCTTTTAGAGATAACACTCAACCCTCTCGAAAACATGCGCGCGCTTCTACGAGCGCCAAACCATTTACTTTCGAATAAAATAAACCATCCAAAAACAAAACAAAATCAAATAGAATCAAGAAGTATTGGTATAATAGTTAGGAAAACGGGGTGGTTTACGCAATCTAGTATGAAAACAAAACATTGGTAGAAATATATTATTGCATTATTCCCGCACGTTTTATTTAAAGTACTTTCTTAAAGTCATTGATATCTGTTACCGTTTGAACCATTGAAAGATGTTTTCTACTCGTCATTAACAATATATCTTTAGTACACGCAAAATAAGATTGGTTAAAAAAACATTAACTGGGTTAATTTAACTGAGATTTAGTTAGCTTTGGGCCTTGTAATGATAAAAAGATTGAAATTTGACTCAACCATTTTATTTTAATAAGCGAAAAAACCTTTGTAAACTATTTTTTCTATGTAACTTTTTTCACTATTAATAAATACTTTAAAATGTAAAAAAAACCTCTTTATTGAAAAAACATAACACTTACCCATTTTTTATCAATCTTCTACGTCAATCAATTTTCCAAGAGGTTTTTTTCCGTAAACATTTTCCAGTGAGAGTTCGATACTTTCAATTTTGATATCGTCAACGTGGTATTTCCAAAACTGTCGTACGAGTAGCAAAGGGTTTTTTTTTTCAAATACTCAAGTGGGTTAATATGTGACGTCAATCATAAGAGGCAGTTTAATCTTAAGTGTGCAGATCTGTTATTGCGGAGAGAGAGACAGCCAATAGAAGTTGAGGGTTATTTGTAGTTTAGCAGCCTGATTCTGCTGGTTCCCGGTTAACCACGGTTAAGCTTAACAGGCGGTTAAAAGTTCTCATAGGCTGAAGGGGCCGTGACGTATGCCTATTGTAATTGGCTCCTGAAAATGAAAGGTTTTCCCTGGGAATTTGGCGTTATCTCTGACGTTATTCCGGGGTAAATAACTTTTAGTTTAGTGGCGCCTTCTGTCTTTGAGCGCGAAAACTAACATCATGGAAATTCGAACGGAAGTGAGCTTGTCAAAAGGTCACGGTCAACCGGAAAAAGTTGTAAAGTTCACTTCAAATTTCAAAATGGCGTGTGAAGCTGTGGAAAATGTCCCTCGAACGTGTATGTTAGTGTCGTGTATTAATTTGCAAAAATGTAGAGAAAAATTATATGTAAACCGTAATTTACACGTTCTGGAGGTTGAAAAATTAGGTATAGGTGTGTATTTTTACGAAGAAGGTATATTTGAAGGTTTCAGGTTTCTGGAAATCGTGCAGTAGTGTAGGTCTCTAACCCTTGCCTTATTTTAAACTAAGATCTTTGTTTTCAAACCGAGTAAGTAAGATAAGTACACTTGTTATAAGGTGTAATTCTTAGACTAATTACTTAGAACTTACAGATTCGTTCATGCCAATGTACTACGATTAGACTCCAAACTTTGACACTATTGCCTGTAAAAGTTCGCTAGCCGAAGAGGTTTCATCTTCAAAAGTAAGATAACTTCACTTGTTAAAAGGTATAATTCTTAGACTAATTACGTAATTTTAGATCTCGTTCATGCTAATGTACTACACTTACACTCCCAACATTAGCACTATCGCCTGTAAAAGTGTCTTGATGAAACTTCCAAAGCGGAAACAAAATTACGGTATGGATAAGAATGGAAATTACTAAATAAACGAAGAACTGGTATGAACATTTTCATGTTGAGAAGTATTTTTATTGTAACATTTGTAATAATAGTACCTATTTTTAGAAGGTGGCTTCGTGGTTTGTGATTACCCATGACGCATTCGTTAACATCAGCTTCATTGAATGAAAACATAAACGAAAGAAATTGTATAATGTTGTTAATTCTAACAAAACTTGACACGCTTCAAGACAGAAAATGTCACGCTTTACATTAAGCTTTAGTATGATGTCCATCTTTTGGGTAATACTATGTGAAAAAGTAAACAATTTTCTTCTTACAGGGTAAGCGAACCCACTGATAGTCTCATGATTTTCAAAGAGTGACCAATTCTCATTCTCCTTGGAAGATAAGCATTTTCAGCAAAAATGGTGAAAGACAAACTTGTTCAGAGCTGCTCTTCAGAAATAATACACGTAAAGTTGCAAACTTGCCAGCTCAGAGGTCTAAAAGAATTTACGATTTGTTCAACTGATGTGACTGTTGCAACCTTCTCATTCTCAGCAATAATAATGTTGTCCGATAGGGTTATTAAACCTACACTGATTTTAAAAATTTACTGATACTGATTATTACCAATATCAAGTCTTAGTGGCGCCATCTGCCTTGTTTTTGAGAATATTAGTTTGAAAATATCGGTATAGCGTAATTTAAACGTCAACCGCTTATCGATAACCAATACCAAAATCATATCGGATAAGGCCCATCACTAATAGAAAGGAAACACTTATTTTCATATGTAACTACCTGCATAGCGTTGGAACAGTAAATCCATATCTGTCTTTTCCCTGATGCAGTTCGTATTTAACACAAACTTCTTTTAAAATATTTAAACTATCTTATAATCATGGATAATAACGATATTAGTGATTATGCACAGAAATTCATCTACTCTCCCCATCATAAACAAATTATAAAAACGTATCCCACACTTCAATTTCTTTAGTGAAAATTTTTATCTCAGCCTACACTCTTTTGGGTTTTCGAGGGTAAAAACTTGCCTGTGGCTAAAATGCATACTTTGTGACACTCGCCTTGTGTCTCTCAGCTTCTAAAGCTTGAGACTGCCCATTACCGTTGAGAAGAGGAAAATGTTTTGAAAAACAGATTCCCGTGTGATATTAAAGGGTAAAATATGTTTACAATAAATAATTATATCAAATATAACTTTGTCATGCCACTGATATTCAACCTCAGCTGCTATAGTTCCTTCGTCGCCCCATAATTCTTTGTCCAATACAGGGATCACGAATCTGAAACGAAGATTATAATTTTAATGATTTTTAATTAACTTTAAATAATAATTAAATAGTAAATTAGTAAAATTACTCATTTATTATGCAAACCTTACATTGAAAGTTTAATAATTTGATTAATTAATTCGCATCACATCCCTACAGAATTAATATCGTGATTTATCAGAATCCTTAATTTCGACAAAAGTAAACGCGATGAAAGTAAACCCAATGCACCAAAAAAATGAGTCGTGTTTCCAGCCTGTCAAGTCCTAATGTTATAAACAATTGGTTATTATTAAAAACCTAACACCGAACTTTTGCACCATTTTAATCCTAAGAAAATACTAATACCAATTGAATGATTATGTGATATTCGCTACTCTTATCCATATTTGTTATTATTTATTGCCGAGGATTTGATATTGACACTCACAAAGTCAATAGCTTCAAAGTCTGAAAATGTGTAATTCTTATTATTAGCAGATGAGCTTTTATACCATAACATCAAAAAAATCTTCCTCTTCCATAGAAAATGAGTCCAGGCCATCAAGCTA
The DNA here is from genome assembly GCF_980474605.1 of Leiobunum rupestre. Lineage (NCBI taxonomy): Eukaryota > Metazoa > Arthropoda > Arachnida > Opiliones > Sclerosomatidae > Leiobunum > Leiobunum rupestre. The sequence goes on from NC_143392.1 coordinate 2,435,917, forward strand.
CCTAAATTTGGTACCATTATTACAAATGTTAAAATAAAAATACTCAACATTAAAATATGCATACCAATTTTTCGTTTATTGAGTGATTTCCATTCTTGTCCATACCGTCATTTTGTTTGCACTTTGGAGGTTTCATCGCAACTTATTAACAGGCAATAGTGCTAATGTTGGGAGTGTAAGTGTAGTACATTGGCATGACCGAGATCTAAAATTACTTAATTAGTCTAAGAATTATACCTTTTAACAAGTAAAGTTATCTTACTTTTGAAGATGAAACCTCTTCGACTAGCGATCGAAGATCTTAATTTGTGTACAATAGGCAAGGTTAGAGGCCTACACTACTGCACGATATCCAGTAACCTCAAACCTTCAAATATACCTTCTTCGTAAAAATATACACCTTTACCTAATTTTGCAACCTCCAGAACGTGTAAATTACGGTTAACATATAATTTTTCTCAACATTTTTGCAAATTAATACACGACACTAACATACACGTTCGAGGGACATTTTCCACAGCTTCACACGCCATTTTGAAATTTGAAGTGACCTTTAAATTTTTTTCCGGTTGACCGTGACCTTTTGACAAGCTCACTTCCGTTCGAATTTCCATGATGTTAGTTTTCGCGCTCAAAGACAGAAGGCGCCACTAAACTAAAAGTTATTTCCCCCCGGAATAACGTCAGAGATAACGCCAAATTCCCGGGGACATGAAAGATTAATTTATAAAGAAACGTAAGAGTTCCATCAGCTGTTTAAAAATACTTACTTTTTACTTCTCAGAGGGGACTATGTCCCCCTAGGAGGGGTTATAAAATCACCGTTTGGGTGTGTGTGTAGATGTAAACCTAAATTCTTTGCAGTTGTACAGAAATATGACTGCACAACACCATTCACCACAACCTCCAAATCGAATGTAACCCACTCGTCTGTCAAACTATTCCAGAATAATCCAGAAATATTAGCCATTCCAAATGAAAATTTGTATATGCTCTGTTACAATGTTTTGGTAAAATATAAGCAATTCATTATCGAGCCTTGTAACATTATAGAAGGGAACTAAATAAGTTTCAAATTAATGTAAATAATATCTTTGGTATTGATGTTACAAGCTCAAGTTACAAATGTATCTTAAAACATTACTATAATTCTGTGGTTTAAATTAAGTTTCAATTTATTACACATATTCACACAACGGAAAATTTCTGTTTAGCTAAATCAATTCAAGGAAAATTTGAAATTGCTAAAAAGTAAAAAAGTCCATTACAAAAGGATGCAAAAAATAAATCGTAAAATAAATTAAAAACATTAAAAATACCAATTCGTGAATTACTTGGACTAATAGATCTTCAAGAGAGAAAAAAATACTTTTTTGTACAAAATCAGTTGTACACATCCTTATCATTAAGCAGACACATGCAAACGAGATTTTGAAGTCAAGTTTTAATTGAGTCTCATACAAGTAATTATAAAAATAAATTCGTTTGAACGTCTTAAATCTCAATTTGTACAAACATCTCAATCAGTTCTTTCAATTCTGATGAGACATAGAAGTCTTTCTATTTGAGACTAAATTATTTTAATGAGCCTCAATTAAGTAATTAACGTCCATAGAAATTAGTCTTCCCATATGAGAATAAAGTGAAGTCTTAATTAAATGATGTTTTAATATAAATTTTTAACCCACAATCAACTCTCAGTTAAGTCATTTTTAAGTCTCAAGAAATTAGTCTTCCCATAGGAGACTACAATGAGTTTCAATTAAATATATAAAATTAAAACTCTTTCTGTGAGACTACAATAGGTTTGTTTAAGACCCACAATTCAAGTCTTAGTTTTTTATGCTTATATAATACTCAAGAATCCTTGATCCTAAATTGAGACTGATTGGAGACTAAAGTAAGACTCCCATTTTGGTAAGGGTAGTGTTAACTTCTAGAATATAATTAAAAGATTTTATACGTAAAAAGACAGAAAGTAAACATTTAAATTATTATTGAATTTAAATATTATAATTAACATTCATAATCAATATATAAACATAGCTGCAACATCTTAGTCAATATTATACAGGGTCTTTTTTTTTGCTCGGAAAAGTGTTTTTTTTCAAAAACTATTTATAGTACCGATTTCAAATTTGGAAGGTCAATTCTCTATACCGGGGGACATCAGTTTGAGAAATTTGAGCGTTTTCGGTAATGTTTTTCACCAATTTTGAAAAATTATTTTTCGACCACTAGGTGCGAGATAAAAAATTTCTATTATAAAGTTGTAGGCCGTCATCGAAAACCCTTAAAAATTGTTCACTCGACGAAAAACAATTTATTTATCAGTGAAAATTCGAGCTTGAAAAATTTACAAGTTGGTGAAGCCAAATTACGATTGTTTGAAACGATAATTGAAACCGAATTACCTAATCCAGTTGAAACTTTGGTTAAAAAAACGACCGGATTTAAAAAACACGAGGCTATAGGTCAATCCTAAACATGCATTGGGTATTTAAAGGAAAACTTTGGCAGATTATTATCAGTGTTTGATAATATTTCGAACAATGCCTCGTTATTCAGTAGCTGAGCGTACCGAGATAGTTGCCATTTACAATGGAGAAGCAGCGCAAAACCTTAGAAGAGTGACTGAAATCTTCGCAGAAAGACATCCAAATGGAGCACCATCTGTAAATACAGTAAGACGAGCAATTCACGATTTCAATCAATTTGGTAACTTGCAACCTAGGTTTCGCGGATTGGGTCAACCGGATTTAGACTTCGAGAACAATGTACTCGCGTACTTTGTGGCATATCCTCGTCACAGTTGCGCTAACGCCGCTGCTGATTTGGGTTGTTCTGCAAATCGTGTGTGGAAAATTCTTCGTAAGAATCGCTATCACCCATACAGAGCTACGCTCCACCAAGGACTAATTGACGGAGACCATCAAAGACGTTATGAATTTAGCAACTGGTTACTAAATGCTGTCCAAGAAGATAGACAATTTTTGCGCCATGTTTTGTTCTCCGACGAAGCGTCATTTTCTAGAGATGGGCCCTTTAATCATCAAAACAGCCATCTTTGGTCTGACATCAACCCACATTGGGGTTTTGAATATCATCACCAGGTTCAATTTGAACGGGTCAATGTTTGGGTTGGACTTGTTGGAAACCGTTTGATTGGTCCCTTTTTCCTGCCGACGAACCTCAACGGCCAAAGGTATTTACATTTTCTACAGAACGAACTGAGTGACGCAATCGACGACCTTCCATTGGCTGAAAGACGTCAGTTGTGGTTTCAGCAAGATGGCGCCCCTCCGCATTTTTCCCGGCAAGTAACTGAGCACCTCAACAACGAGTTTCCTGAAAGGTGGATAGGGAGAAATGGTCCAGTGCATTGGCCAGCAAGGTCACCTGACCTAACACCGCTGGATAATTTTCTCTGGGCATTCGTTAAATCAAAGGTATACGCCAGGCCCATTGAAACTAGGGAGGAACTCATTAGACGAATAATCAGTGCTTGCCGAGACGTCACACCAGAAATGGTAGAGAAAGCGTTTGAGAACTTAATTGTCCGCGCACAAACCTGTGTTGCAGCCAATGGTGATATTATTGAAAATGTTTTGTAAAAATTTATGTGAATAAAATATCTGCATTTAAAAACCAAACGTGTACATTTTTTCAAGTGTGAAAACTCTACTACGTTTGTATTAGACTTGTTCCCTTTTCAATTATCGTTTCAAACAATCGTAATTTGGCTTCACCAACTTGTAAATTTTTCAAGCTCGAATTTTCACTGATAAATAAGTTGTTTTTCGTCGAGTGAACAATTTTTAAGGGTTTTCGATGACGGCCTACAACTTTATAATAGAAATTTTTTATCTCGCACCTAGTGGTCGAAAAATAATTTTTCAAAATTGGTGAAAAACATTACCGAAAACGCTCAAATTTCTCAAACTGATGTCCCCCGGTATAGAGAATTGACCTTCCAAATTTGAAATCGGTACTATAAATAGTTTTTGAAAAAAAACACTTTTCCGAGCAAAAAAAAAGACCCTGTATAATTACAGTTACTATTTATTTCTTTAATTTGCCTTTAAATGCAGTGAAATTGTAGATTCAGATTATATTTTCTATTTGTCATGCACTCAATTTTAAGACACGCATGTTAGCGTTCTGCAAAACGCTGCAAATAACAGTTAAATTTTAGCAGCAAAAACGTTTTTTTCTATCACCTGGAATTGTAGATATAATTCCAGCTAATATGAAGTTCTTAAAAATGCCCATAAATGTAGTCGAGGTACAGCTTAACAAGAAGTTAACCTTCTGCAAATAGGAGCAAAAAAAGGTCAAATTTCAGATGCAGAAAACGTTTTTCTATCACAGATATAATTCCAGCTACTGTTAAGTTCTTAAAAATTCCCATAAATGTAGTTGAATTTTAAGACAAAAATATTCCTTCTGCAAAACGCTGCATTTATAGACACTATACAGTCATTAAACAGCAAATGTAGAAATAACAGCCAAATTCCAGATCTGCTCTTTTCGGTCAGAACATTCCTTTTTTGAACTCCAGATAACTACAGCCAAATTGCAGCAAGAATGCAGACTTGCAGTCAAATTTCAGCACATATGCAGTTGTGTTCCAGCGAAATTTTTTTGTAAGGGATGTTTCTTTCTGCAAATCACAGATATGTTTTCAGTCCAAATATTTTCGTACTATTTTTTTTTTCCTTGTTGTGATTTTGCTTTTAGAACAACCGTTTATGTATAGACAAATTAGCAATTTATTTCAAGTTCAAAGTATAAGAATAATTTTATGGTGCCGTTCAAAACGTATGATATCATTTAATTTATAACCCTTAATGGTGTTACTCATAGCTTTTGGTAACGGCCTACTTTACTCACAAACCCTCTAACAGCAGCTCGCTAGAAGGTCATTTCTATCTGATAAATTTCCAAAATTTTAAAAATGATTTGTAAGAGACGCATATTTATAATTCAATATTGTTAGACTTATGGTTGAAGTATATTTAGGATTCAAGATGTTTAAAGCGCTTATATTAATGGATTTCAAATAATGTTATCTCGCGTTATCCCCAAAAGGTTCAATCATCGTAGCACTTATTTGAATTTAATATTATTCTGCACGTAAGCCAGTGACCTTTTGGTTTGACAAAAGAAAAGTTGGCAATCTAAACAAAAATTATAAATTAAAGGAAATAAGTGGTTGAAATTAACAATTAAGATTTAATTTTAAATATAACGTTTAGAAGGACTTGTTTTTTCGTTATCGTTTTCGTGCTTTAACAATTCAAAGATTAATTTTAATTATTTTATAAATAACAATTGCTTCAAAAAGTGGATTTTTGCTATGGTGGCTGAATGGGGAGGGTAAGAGCGATAAAACCTATTAATAAAAACTAAAACAGACAATGGTCGAGGTTCAGACTCGGTAAGTAAATATTACTTTCTATTTGAGGAAAAAACAACGTTAAATTTCTTTTCATTTAGATAAGATTTTTTTTAAATAACGGTAATAAATTTCAATTTAAAAAATTCCAGGTTTTGGTCCTCGTCACAGACAGTTTATTTTTTCCCAAAGCATAGCAATGATACTATTAATAATATTAATTTAATTCAATAAGTTCTATTTCCAGAATAAAATTTTCAACATGATCTTAATTGAAAGGCCGAACCGATTAAGTCCACCAAAATAAAATAAAAACACCCTATATGAAATTTATAATGAAAAACTTTTTAAGTTAAGAGAATACTTAACTCTGTTGAACTATTCCTAGAAAAATATATCAAAGATAGCGTAAATATTTGCAATAAAATTTAGAACAATAGAATTGGGTAATATCGTTTCAACGACGAAACAAAAGGCAAAGACTAATACAAAAGTTGATTTTAATATTATAGATATAATTTATCCTAAAATTGCGCGGCTCCGACATTTTTAATTTAATAATGAGGTTTGTAAGGCTTATGAACATTTAAGGGGACTAAGTTTTAAATATATCTTTTATTTTGAACATTTAATTATGAAATGAAATGAAAGCTTTATTTAGAGTGCACAAAAACAGTGCGGTTAGCACCTACAAGGCAGTACACTACAAAAAAGATTTTTACTATTTGTTGTAAAAATAAAGTTCATGGAAGGTTTACAAAATGAAGTTAAGAAATATTCATAATAGCAGAGTAGGTACATGATAATATATCTAGATTATTTACATTTGAATTAAATGTGTGTTGCATTCGAAACAACGGCGTTAACACTTTCGGTATATTAAAAGTCATTTGTTGCCGAGTGTAATGGCTAGGAACGTGAATGTTTAGTAGAGGCACAAGTGCCGGGAGTTTAGAGTATTTTAATAAACGCCATAAAAATAATATTTCACGTTTACGGACAAAGTTGCGAATAGGTTCCATACCAAGGCAGCCCAGAAGATGGTCATAGTCGTATGGCTCCTTCTTTAGGAAAAAAGTGTGGGCAAGCTCTATGAACTTCCTCTGCACTCCCTCGATGGAAGCGAAGAGGAAGTCAGCGCAACCGCTCCAAGACAAAATGTCATAAGTTAGTTTGGAACGCACCAAACTGTAATATAGACGCTTACAACAGTTTATTGACTTTAAAACTCTCGCTAACTTCAGGGCACCAAATAGCGTGCGACGTGAGCGACCAACAACGTAGTTGACCTGTTCTTTGAAATATAGACCAGAATCAAGCGTGATACCCAGGTCTTTAAGGGCGTCTGTACGGGGAACCACATCGCCGTTCACGGTGTAACAGTTTCTTGATGGATTAATTTTCCTGGTAAACGAAATTGTCTGGCTTTTTGAGCCATTTATGAGAAGATTATTTATTTCACACCACTGGACAACATTTTTCAAATGAGCCTGCAGGACTTTGCAGTCCGCAGGACTCTTAATTGTTCTATAAACCTTGTTGTCGTCGGCAAACTGATTTAGGTTCGATCCCTTTAAGACGGCGTAGAGGACATTTGCGTATATCTTGTAAAGCAAAGGTCCCAAGGAGCTGCCCTGGGGTACCCTGCATGATGTAGGGTAGGTGACGTCAGTCACGCAACCATTGCACTTTAGCACATTGTGGCGATTCCGAAGGTAATCTTCAACCTAGAGTGCTGCTGGGCCCTAGAGTCCATAGGCGCCGAGTTTTGTTAGCAGGGGGCGATGCGAGACGCGATCGAACGCTTAAGATAGATAAAGCGATATCACATCGACTTGACCTTGTTCGAGAACTGGAGGCATTACATCATTTAAAAATGATATATGGTTGGTATCAACCGACCGAGATCTTAGGAAGCCGTGCTGATGATTGGCGAAGTTCGGTTTGAACCACTCGTAGATAGCCTTATGGATTACCGAGTCAAAAACATTGACAAAACAACATAGCAGGGAAATGGGGCGATAGTTTTTCACATCGCCGGAAAAACCATTTTTAAAGATAGGCGAGACGACAACGGTTTTCCATAGCGAGGGGAAACGGCCGGTGGTTAGTGAAATATTAAAAATGTGGTAGAGCAGTGGTTCGAAAATAGGTAGGCAGCCCTTTATTATAAATATGGGAATATTATCAATCCCAGTGGTGTTAGTTGGTTTTAACTTCTTGACGGTAAAATTACTGGGTGGGGGTAAAGAGCCAAAATCGTTATTCCGACACGAATTGCGTAGAAGCTGAATTCCCTCTATCCTTATACCTCTGCAACTACACAGCCCTGCCATGGTTGCTTTTAATTATGTCGAAGGAATTGATCATGGCTCATTGCATGATTAGTTTTCCTCTTGATAAACAAGTATTGAAGAGCGTAAGCTTATTTATAAACGTTGCTATTGTTTTTGATGATGTATTTAATCTTTAACTCCCGGAACCCTGGGGGTGTCATCAACACTTCTATTGGCAATCATTCTCGAACGGAATACCATTAAAGCTTATAAACTTAGACAACACAATTTTTTTCTTGTTTTGACTAAAACAGATGATCCTCAATAGAAAGTTTAAGTCGAAGTTAATATTGTAATAAGGGATAATGTTCTTTAGACCTCTTTTCGCGAATAAGAACTAGGAAAATCTTTCAATTCTACCGTATTATTAAATGTGCAAGCGATATGAGATATTTTAGGTATACCGTATTCCAAAATTTTAAATAAATATTCACAAATTGACATTTGGATGTTTTCTCAAAGATATTATGACAAAATAAGATAATAGTTATTTGAAAACATTTCAAAGCTATTATGAACTCAAAAGAATTAAAAGATGGAAAACAAAACGGCTACAAGGAAATCGAGCACTTTTTCCAAAAGCTTCTTTAAGAAAACTTTTGGGCCCTAAAGTAAAAAATAAAGATATAATGGTTAATAGTCTAAATCACCCTTTCAATTTTAACTTTCCCGAAAAAGTTAAAAATGCGACCATCAATTAATTTAACAAACAAGATTTCAAAACGGATACCTTTCTTAAAAACGAACTCATTGAGCTCAGCAGACCAAAAAAATAACAGGTTTAATTTCGATTATTCACAAAAATTAGGTTAGCTGTTAATTTATGAATATTACTGGCGGTTATAAAAAGATTTAATATGCAAAAAATAATTTTATCTCGGATAATTTTCGGTTATGGATAAAAGAAATAAAACAGTTATCCAAACCACGAGCTTTACTCAACGCGTTAAATCATCTGAACATAAAATAATCCCAAAGGATAAATACATTTATTCTAGGCTCAATTGACATTCGTTTGCAATATTTTGATCACGTGTTGGTTTTGTAAAGGTCTGTTGCAAGTTATATTTTATGAATAATGTGACATTAAAGATAAACAATTGGCGAGCTTTCGAGCCGTAGCTCCTTTTCAAGCCGTGTTTTAATATTAAATAATACATCCATTCATAAAGTTTATCAAATTGCCAGTTGTTTTTTTTTGTTCTCCAAACACGTAATTTTTATCTCCTTATCTCCCCAGAATTCAAAGTTTCTATTTAACTAGTGAAAATTCTTGCATCCTCTCTTTTATTTTACGGTTTTGATTTTTACTTTGATGGTTTATTAACCTTTTTTTAAGATTTGTATACGTACAACCTCTTAATGTTTTGACTAAAGTTTTTTAAATCTCCGTTTTATATGTACAACAAATTTCATACCCTAAACCTGTTTCATTATCTTTGTCTATTTTTGGTTTATTTTTATGGTTGAAATATTTGCTAAATTTCCGATTTTATTATCAATTAATTTTACATAATATTTTACTTGTTAACGTTTCGTTTTTCAGTTATTCCTTTCAGATATGGTTCTTTAAACTCTTCACTATGTTTAATATTTGCATTAAAAATGTCTTTTAAAATAAAATTATTTATAAAATATTATTCTCCATCATGACTTCAAAAAATTTCAATTGAATGACTATTGCAAGTATTATTTAAAAGAAACTTAACAGCTCCTGGAGCGGTTCTAAAAAATTCAATTATATTAATTATGTGAAACCTATAAAATAACTTCTTACGTCTTAGGTTATTTTACTTGACTTTGGTTCGAACGTGTTAGAAAGTAAAACTCTGGGTAAGTTAAATTTAGTTTAAAGAAAGTGTAACGTATTTTGTAAAAAAGCGCCGAACTTGTCTTTGGCTCTTACTACTCTCACGAGTTGCCCTTTAGCTTCTTGCTTCTGGCTATCTAATTTTTGAACTCTCCCCTTTTTATTGACCGTTGCTGCTAAAATCACGTGATACAGAAATTCCTTGGTCTATTGTTGGCTTCGACTCTCTTTTTCTAGGCCCGGGGCAATCCTTCGCATTGGGTATCTTCGAAAGGAAAGGAGAGTCCATTTCTTCAGGTTGGTCTCTTCTAACTACGCCAAAAAGTCCCAAAAACAAGTTCGGCTATAAACAATATTTATGCAAAATAAACCCTTAAAGGGATACTAATACTTTTTACGAAATCATTATTTAAATTTGTAGAATTTATGAATTCCCACACTCGTTGTTATTAATTTTTAGAAGCAACATATGGTGTAATAGACTAGTTAAGATGCTCGTCCCAGGATTGACAGGGCACGGGTTTGAGTCTTGGCATTGAAGTTCGAGGAATGTAATTTTCATTTTTGGTGTTCATTTCTTGAGATTACAGTGTTAAATGGTCAATAATTATTAAATTAAACGATTACTTTGTTCTCTGTAAGTTTTAATTTTAATTTCTTTAATCAAATCAATTTTATACTCATTATTGAATATATAAAATTTATACGTGATTTGTACTTAGAATGTTTAGTAATTTATTAATTTATTTAAAGCAATCTTCTATTAGACTCTATACAAAAAGGCATATTTTAGCGGGAAAAACCGGGTACCTCAGCTAGTGTACTATATTTACAAGATGGAGTGATAAAATACAAAAGTTAAATTCCGTGGTATATATTCCATTCACGCCTAGATCACGTGTAAATTTAATTAAATAATTTGATTTCGTGTTGTAACCCAAATCAACACGTGTAAGTCACGTGTCAATTTACACTAAATTAATTTCGTGTATACGGTAACCCAAAACAACACGCGTACCTCCCATTTAAATTTACACTTATTGAATTTCGTGTGCAGTAACCCAAATCAACACGCGTAAATTTACACTAATTTAATTTCGTGTTCGGCAACCCAAAGGAGCACGTGTAGAACACATGCGTTTATAGTGAACGCGTGTATTCCATTATATTTACCAAATATCCATGAAATTTACACGTGGCTTTGCTACCTGGGAAATGGCCTAAAAAACCAGATACTTAACACTGACATAAATATAACTAAATCCTCAATAACTCTTATTTAACAACCTGAATTAAAAACAAAACCTTGTAAAATAAACATTAGGTTAAAAAATTACATTTCATAACATCTTCGCCAATGATAATTTACCATCTACATAGATAATTATGTGCCTTATTAATTATATTTTGTGCGGTACACTAAGCAAACACACCCTCCTGTAGACCATTTTTCAAACGTGAAATACTATATGGCATTGGTGTTTTATTTTAAACCAGAAAAACCCGTGCAGACCACTTGTATTTGAATATCTTTACGTGTACGGTAACACAAACAAACACGTGAAGGCCACTAGTATTTGTGCACGAATTTTCTTACGTGTACGGTAACCGAAACCAACACGTGTAGGCGGCGAGTGTTTGTACACGAATTTATTTACGTCGACGGTAACCGAAACCAACACGTGTAGGCCACGAGTATTTGTGCGTGAATTTCGTTACGTGTATGGTAACCGAACCCAACACGTGTAGGCTACGAGTATTTGTGCACGAATTTCTTTACGTGTACGGTAAACGAACCCAACACGTGTAGGCCACGAGTATTTGTGCATGAACTACATTTTTTGTACGGTAACCGAAACCAACACGAGTAGGCCACGATTATTTGTGCACGAACTTCATTTGGTGTACAAAAAACCACAGAAACAGGTGTGGACCACGTGTAATATTTCTCCACACGTCTGTTCCACTATAATAACCTAGTATCCACCAAATCTACACGTGCTGTTGCTACCTGGGTTTGATTTATATTATTGGCTTTTAACCACATATAGATTTATTAAGAAGACAATTAGTTTCGGAAATAACGATATTCAAGCATTTGCCCTCCCCCCATAGTAAAAGAGTGTCATTTGCGTATAAAAATTTATATTTTTTATAGCCTCGGTAAAGTCATTAAGATGGAATAGTAAAGGGGAAATAACTGAACCCTGTGGCACACCGCTTTTAAGGGTTTGAGAGTCCGATAATTATTTTTTTTATTTTGGTATAACACTGTCTATTCGAAAGGTAGCTCTCTAGTCAGTCGCCTCGAATTCCTAATTCATACAGTTTAGTAAGAAGACATTTATGTGGTATTGAGTCAAAAGCCTTATTAAGGTCTAGGGAAACGCCAATACAGATACACCCTCCATCTAGATGACCCATGATTTCTTTGGAAGCACCAGATAAAGCATTAATAGTCCCCATTCCCGCCCTGAAGTCATATTGAGCGTTAGAGATCAGAATGTTTTTATGCATGAAGTTAATAAGTCTGTTGTTAAATGCTTTTAGACATAAATGGAAGTATTGAAACTGGAAGATAGTTTTTACAGTCTGTTGTTTCTCCTTTTTTAAAGATAGGGACAATTAAATATTTTTTAGTTTATCTGGTTATGAACCAGTACTGAATGAAAGATTTAATAGAAATGTAATAGGCATTAATGTAAGTGGTAATATTGTTTTCATAGGCCCAGTTTGGAGGTCCCCGCAGCGGAATTTGTAGAGATCGACGAAGATATGAATAGTATTTCAGTGGCGGAGGTCGGATAGAGAGCCATTCCAAATTCGCTGAAGAGACGTTGGACTGGAGGCTGCACTTAGCCCAAATGCTTGCATCCTGGTGCCCCCGGGCCACTCGGATACAACGTCCAGATTGCGGGTGTTTGCATCACATATCAGTGTGTCAGAATCTATAGCCCGGTGAGCCTAGTTAGAGGGACCATACCACCGGAGGTCTATCATCAATTCATCATAGTGCTCTACGCCAGCGTCAATAAGCCCAGACACGTGACATATTCAGCATGGGTATAGTAGTACCCTACCACTGATGGTCACACCTTCGACGGAAGCCACTCAACACAGCAGAAGGTGCAGCAATGGGACTACCAATCCCCACTTCGCACACAACAGTGGGAATAAGATGCTATAGCAACTCCAGCCAATACCCAACATATCAGCTAGACGTTGATTAAATAACGTTTTTTGCGCTTAATGTAAACGTTGGCACCGATACCAGATGGCCTGGGGATAGGAATGTGGGTGCCATCAATGCACCCAATGACTCCCGGAAGTTTGGTCTTCTTGAAGAATATAATAGTAATTTTTTCAAGCTCTTCCTGGGTAGATGGAAGTGGAACATAGGGACATTCCATGTGAAATCAACCAACTCAAAAACCGGACCCTCTCGGATATTAAAGAAATTTTACAATTAGATAGTGTCTAAGGATTTCTTGGAAAATGCAAACCCAGTTAGCAACAGCACGTGTAGATTTGGTGGATACTAGGTTATTATAGTGGAACAGACGTGTGGAGAAATATAACGCGTGGTCCACACGTATTTCTGTGGTTTAGTGTACACCAAATGAAGTTCGTGAACAAATACTCATGGCCTACACGTGTTGGTTTCGGTTACCGTTTACGTAACAAAATTCATGCACAAATACTCGTGGCCTACACGTGTTGGTTTCGAATACCGTCGACCTAAAGAAATTCGTGCTCAAATACTCGTGGCCTACACGTTATAGTTTCGGTTACCGTACACGTAACAAAATTCGTGCACAAATACTCGTGGCCTACACGTTATGGTTTCGGTTACCGTACACGTAAAGATACAAGTGGTCTGCACGGGTTTTTCTGGTTTAAAATAAAACACCAATGCCATATAGTATATCACGTTTGCAAAATGTAGTGTACCGCACAAAATATAATTAATAAGGCACTTAATTATCTATGTACATGGTAAATTATCATAGGCGAAGATATAATTTGAAATGTTTTTCATTCAGGTTGTTAAATAAGAGTTATTGAGGATTTAGTTATATTTATGTCAGTGTTAAGTATCTGGTTTTTATGCCCTTACCCAGGTAGCAAAGCCAAGTGTTAATTTCATGGATATTTGGAAAATGTAATGGAATACACGTGTTCACAATATACGCATGTGTTCTACACGTGTTTCTTTGGGTTACCGAACACGAAATGAAATAAGTGTAAATTTACACGTGAGATACACGTGTTGATTTGGGTTACAACACGAAATCAAATTAATTATTTAAATTTACACGTGATATAGGCGTGAATGGAAGATATACCACGGAATTTAACTTTTGTAATGTATCACTCCATCTTGAAAATATAGTACACTAGCTGCTGAGGTACCCAGTATTTCCCGAGAAAATATGCCTTTTTGTACAGAGTCTAATAGAAGAATGCTTTAAAAAAGATATCAAAATAAATTACTAAACATAATTAGTACAAACGACGTATAAAATTTATATATTTCAAAATGATCATAAAATTAATTTGATTAAAGAAATTAAAATTAAAAATTACTCTTATAAAATAAAAAATACAGAGAACAATATTATCGTTTAAATAAATAATTATTGACCATTTTATACTGTAACCTCAACAAATTAAAACCAAAAATGTAAATTTCATTCCTCGAACTTCAATGCCAAGACTCGAACCCGTGCCCTGTCAATAAATGGACGAGTATCTTAACTAGTGTATTACACCATATGTAGCTTCTATAAATTTACAGCAACGAGTCTATCACCATCGACGAGAGTGACGCTGCGCAGCGGTCGGACGTACCGTTTTAGCCATTTTGCTTTTCTCTGCTAAGCGATAGAACAGAATTAATTCGTTCGATGTATTAGTTTAACTAGTAGCTTATTTAATAGTATAAATCGTTGAAATTTATGATAAATCCTTCAAGCAAGAATTCACTAAAGGTAGGCACGAGGGTTTTTATTAAAGTGTTAATTATTTTATATTCTTATTGTTTAATTATTTTTTGGTATATTACCATTAAGCCTTTGTAATTTCCTGTCCGACCGCAAGGTAACATTCGCTAAATAAAACCTAAAGGACATGTTTCATTGCACTTATTTAAATTATTAAAAAGCATGAAAATTTATTTACATAAGTCATTGATTGGTTGGATTAATTACTAAAGCAAAAGTTCACCTTTTTATTACCTATGTAATATGTATATTTAAAAACCTTTTTATGGTATGCGAAAAAGTCAGATATGGTGGGGTAGTCTAGAGAGTGGTTAAATTTTTGTTGATTAGAAATTGAAATTAAGAGTCAATTTTAGTATTTAATATTTTTAATGGGAAAAAGATCTAGTAATTAGTAAGAATACTTCTTTAATTTGTTTTAATATTTGCTTACATTAATTAAATCATTATAATTGGACAAAATTTTTTAAATTTTAAAGGTGCTGTACCAGTAAACAATTGCTATATAAAAGCTCAGGAAACGGATTTTGAAGAGATCATTAAAGAATGGTTGAAAAAAGCGACCAATAGAATTAAAAGCTCGAGCAAGGGCAAAGGTAAAAAAACAAAACAAAACCTTTAACACTGAACAACAAGGAAAACAACAAGAACAACGAGGATTGCGAAAAGTAATCATCTTGTTAAATTTTTAATTTCATTTGACAAAATCGCCTGTTAAGTTTATTTGGCTAATTTTTAATCAAGGAAAACGGATTCGTCAATAATTTTACCACTATCCCACTACAATAAAATTTTTATTTTACGATTTTTCGTTATGAATTTGGTTGTTTGAACTTGTTTCTTATACAGTAGAAAAATATTAATAAGCCCAAATTTTATCGTTTATTTTCGATGTCAAATTACCACCGCCAAATATTTGTAAGCAACTATTAGACAAGTGTTTGATTGGTATTAAGGAAGTTAAAGTAAGGTGTTGAGAAAGTGTAAGTAGAGTATTGAGGAAGTGTATAATAAGTGTTTGGGTGGTGTTATTTAAGGGTAAGGTTGGTGTTCGAAAGGTGTTATTCTAGTGTTAACAAGTGTAACATTGGTGGTTAAAAGGTGTTAAGGTAGTGTAAAGTCTGTATTTGAAAGGTGTTGAATAGGTGTTTTTACTCGTGTAACTCACGTGGATATTAAATGCGTACACACGTGATTTAGGCGGACATGATCCTTCGTGGACACACGTGGATTTAACACGTGAAATAAATTATTTCAAAACTCGTGAAAAACACGTGATTTTGCTGCCTGGGTATGCTTCATCGCGTACGAATTTGTATAGCAGCGGACGGTGGCATTATTGAACCGTATTTGTAAAAATTCCTTATTATAATAATTGCACTTGTTCTAACCCTTAATTTGTAAAAGTAAAACAATGATTTGGCTCAAAACATGTTCATTTTTCACAGACCATCATTACAATAACATGAGGCGTAAAAACATTTGGATAGTTCCAACTTGTTATGTTTCATGACCTATTATTTCAGTGACAAAATGTACGATTTTGACCATTCCAACTTCTTTAATGGTTTTCGAGTATGCTCTACAACTTACTCGTTGACATTATTCGCCTACCACTTAGCGTTCAAAAACTACAAATGCTAAAACCGTAAAAAATTTCACGATTGTTCTGAAAATCACAAATAAGAACGATCTCCACCGATAGAGTAGATACTGAAAATTTCACATTTCTAGAAGATATAGTTTTGAGAAAAATGCCTGGGCCGATCAAATGAGAGACACCCTGTATATGTAACCTCCAAAGCCTAAAACACTTTTCGCGCGTTTTTTATGTTCTTGTTTTTTCCGAGGTCGTCTACCTTCGTTCTTCGATGGAGAGTGTAGACTCGGGTTCAAAATAATATAGATTTAGCAAATAACCACACCATATATTTAAAAGAAATCATTCAAATCAAATTAAATTTAATTCGATTGTGAACATACATCTTGGCAGTATTGAATTTATATTTACCTAACAAATAATAACTGAATAATCTTCATTCATAGTTAAGTGGCGGGGATAGAAAATAAAGGAGCATAGTTTGAAGTTTCATTATAACTCTGGATAAGTTGACCGATTTCAAAATTACGTTTTAGCGCCTGACAGTACCTTTACATTGTGAGGTATTTACTTGCTTTTATACCCTAACATGGCGGCGTATTTTCAGGCGAAAAATGTATTTTAAGATTCACCAATTGCCATCACCCAAATATTGCAGGCGTATCAACTAAATTTTCATCAATTTATTGTCTAGGTGCCTAATCGGTGTTAAAATTTTGTTCCAAGATTTCCGAATGGTGTTTGGTATCGTTCCATCGTATGCGCATTCCGGATATTTAATATGGCTTTGGCCAAATAAAATTAATTAATTTATTTTTGAATAGATCCTACTTAAAAATTAAGATTCATTTCTAGTACATAATAATTAACCGGACAAATACAAAACGATATGCAGTGATATTTTTACAGTTGGACAGTGCCGGATTAAACCTATCTAAGGACCTAGGCCTTTAATTATATGTAGTTACAAATTTTTGTTCATTTGTGCTAGACATCGAAGTTTACGTTTCTGGACCAATGAACTAATAAAAATGTAGCTTTTCGAATTGCACTGCTATTAAAAATAAGCTGAATCAAGTGAATGCCTAATTAAAGGGGGGAAGTCACTTGAAAAAACATACATCAGTTTTCTAATTGCCATGAACTGCCGTGTATAGAGTAAATTCGGAGTCGCGAAAGGCAACTAATGCATGAACATATAGATCTGCCATCAAAAGGATGCCATAGCCGAAAGCTACGGAACGATACTACGCTATTCCTTAATTTCAAATATTTTATGGTGATTTCTGTAATCTTTTTAGGAAAGAAGAGTTTTTGTGCACATTTTAACTTTCGTTGTCTTTTACTCTTCTTTCCTAAATTAATTTGCACAAGTTGCTAGAATTAAAAAATTGTGTAATCTTTCTACTGATTAGTTTCAAGATACTTGATTTTCTAAATATTTTTGTGAATACCAGTTATTACTGAATAAAACGAATGGTATTCATGAAATTATTTTATTTCTCTTATACAGTGGTTGATAATTTTGCTTAGAATATTTAAGGTGTTAGAAGGATTAAGAAAATGGGACTTAACAAACCAAAGAAGCAAAACATTTTCACGTACGAAACGTAATTATATTTTTTTAGCAAATAATGCCCTTTTTAGCAAAATATTTACAATTATTGAACTTCTGAATCACGTTTTGCACACGAAAATGTTTTGCTTCTTTATTTTGTAAAGTACCTACCACTAAAATTGGTTTCCTATTTGGGGTCTTGTGTTCGTTTGGTAGCCTACGTTTAGCGTCTTTGGGCCAAACTTTCAAATTATCTAGCGCTTGTCCAATTCATCGCAGAGGAAAGCGACGGATTGCGACGAGCCGACGAAGACTGTTATACATTCCACGCAGTAAACTTATATTTTTACTTAACCCGTATAAATCCTGACATTTTCTCACTCTCCGTTGATATTACCGGGCCTGGTTGGGGCCCAAGAAATAATCGGACCTTGCAACGGGTGCTAAAAATGATCGGTTATTGTTGAGGGCTTATAACCGGCTCTAGAAGTCATCGGGCCTTGTTTCGAGACCTAGACCCTCGATTTTGGCCCTAGACATTATCAGTACCCTCTGCGGACCTTAAACTGCATTTCCTTGCACGGGCCCTAGACTTTATCTAGTGCGAAACAAGCCTTGGAAATTATCGTGTTTTAAATTAATTCGTACTCCATAGTTTGGTGCTTTCCGTTGTCCAAGGGCCCAACCCAAATTTTTAACTTATAAGTGTGGACTTAAATGATCTTTTTAGTGCAGTACCGGGTACATTAAACAAGCTAAACATTCATTATAAAAAGAAATTCCCTTTAAACATTTTCTTGGATTGAGCTAATTTGGATATAGGAATTTTTCACTTACAAGCGATGCACAAGAGGGTGCATCGATGATCATGATTTTTAAAAATTAATCACAAATCATGATTAAATTAATGCCCTGTGACAAGCAGGGATAATCATTTAAATCAATTCTAATCATGCCAGGTTGCAACGTTAACAACCTGCCATCGCTTACAAGTGAGGATCTTATGGTAATTATTTTAGGTAAGTAGGGACTTATACACACTTTTTTGGGATGTTATAATCCTATAAAGGGTCGCGAACAACACCGTGGTCCAACCTCTATAGTAGGGTATATCGAAAAAATCGAAAGTTTGAACTTGGAGTTCCGCCCTAACCCATCCCAAACAACCAACCAATGATGGGTTTAATTCCTACAGACAATGAAAATTGTATTAGTAAGTACCAAAATTGAGACTTGTTAAGTTGTAGGCTACTAGACAAATCGTTTAAAGAAACTAGTGTCTGTTTAAGTAGTGTCACTATTAGTGCATGTCAATGCCTCGAAACTGGTTTTTGGTGTTAAACAATGGCATCACTTCCCTTGATCTTAAAGATTTCGAATTAAGCCATCACGCTTTTCAGCTCCACAGACGCTTAAAGAAGCTTTTGTGACCTCCTTAACTGTACGCCCCACGGCCTGAGTATGACACGGAAAAGCGTCATACAATGATACCTGGGAAGGATCGTCGATAAAGGAGCGAATTTGCTCGTCGGAAAAGCCACGTAGTACTGGTGGCTCATAGATAGTTTCCCTTTTCCAGTCCATCAGATCGTGAAAAATTTTCGCTTGGAAGTTAATAGAGGGCACAATCAGATCGTGAAAATTTTTCGCTTGGAAGTTAATAGAGGGCACAATAAATTTGCGATGATGAGCGTGTATCAAGAGCCTCACTTCTTGCTTTTAAGATGCGGAACACGGAAAAACCCGAACATCTCGCTGCTTATCTCCCAACATTGCAAATCAGGATGTTTTCGGGGTGAGCGTAAAAAGCATTGTGCGCAATGACAGGATCAATAATTGCTTGATACTTCTACGGTACTACCGTGTTTTGCTGATGCATTCCCAAAGATGTCTGCTTCCATCTTTGCAAGAATGTCTCGTTTTAGTCGCAAACCACAGGCATGGGAGCATACACAATAATGCTGCACTCTTCAGTACTGATACGTGTCGCATTTCAGTGGAAACCAGCGAAATTTTTGAGACTGTTTGAGGGGCGGAGAACCTCTCAAAATACCCGAAACCTCTCACTAGGCTTAATCTAGTTTTAAGTTACTATAGATTCCACATGTACCAAAATTTACACGGGGAAAGTCCATCCGAACTTTCTTTTACAAAATCGTTATTTTAGTAAAATTTTCGAGACTTTGAGGCTCGTTCGGGGATAGCAAATTTTATCCTATCGAGCCCAGCTTTTTTTGTACGAGTTACTGCCATCGTCCCACAAAACCTTTCTGCATAGTGTTTCATTCAAATTCAAACTTTCGATTTTTTCGATACACCCTACTCTATAGCTCCTAGTACAACGGTGCGCTACGGGTTGGACACTTCTTCAGGCGCTGGTAGGTATAAAAATTTAAACTAAATTCAGTGGATCCTTTTTTACTTCATTATTTTAAATTTAAAACGTTGGCAATTAACAAAATCAGCGTTAAAGTTTTCTTTATAACGTAGGTAGAATCGAAAAAAACCGTGATAGCAGGAAAAAAACCGCGTTATTAGATTGTACACATCATTCGCGAATGTGAATGATCATGGCCAATTAACTTTACCGAAATGGGCTAATTTAAATATTTTTATGTCCTTGAATATGCAGTATATACGGGTCCATTAACCTGGCCCGCCCAAATAAGCATTATTAAAATAACATAGCCTATCAATACGCACCTATTATGCACCATTACGAACCATTTTTCTCAAATTTTGCACCAGTGCCGTTTTGACGGAATTTAATTTTTAAATGGGCGGGCCAGCTTAACCCCAGCAAACACAAACTCGTCCCTTGGCCGTCCTATAGACGGCGCACGCGGATCTTCCCTTCCTCTTAGGATTGACGTTCCAATCGATGACCAAATGTGCGGTTTGTCTAGAGCCATAGTACGTTCCTGGGACAAAATTTCCAACGTCTAAGGGGGATGTCCTTCTACAGAACCTAGAGATATCTTTGGGCCTATAAATTGGTTCGATTTGGATGAATAGGGGAGGTTCACTGAAAATCGTATTCTGAACCTTTTTTTTAGTCGATTGTTACGTGTGGGAAAATTTCGTCCTCTCGTCCATTTGATTAAACAGGGCGAGATATGTGTAACGGCCAAGCCAACGGGGCGATACGTGGGGACATCAGATTGTTGTATTTATATACCCCGTGCACCGCTAAAGCATTACAGGGGTTACTCATCATCTGTCCCGGCCGAGCCGTCGACCTGTATACAAAGATAGGAAATGCTTCCTAAATCACATACACACAACGGTATACACCCGTATACCTGCATCTCCTACTCACGACTCACTCGTGAGTTCGTCAAAATTCACAACGATATAACGCATTACGCGTTCAAGATCGTTGATCGTTTCGTTATCCAGATTGTGGAGACCATTCTCGCGGATTGGTCTCCTTAACAAATGGTTCGTTCTCGGACAATTACGAACATAGTGCTCTGAGTCTGCTTCCAGAGCACCGCATATGCATTTGGGCGATGCAATATCACCCAAGTTGAACAGGTAGAGTGGGAACTTACCATGTCCACTTAGGATTTGCGTCAAATAGTAATTCGTGTTGAAGCTACCATTGACCTTAGGAAAGTACCTCTTAGTTACCTTTCCCTTCTCACTCTCATCCCATGACTCCTGCCACCTTTGAGTCGTCACCTCATTGAGCCACCTTTTAATCACCAACTTAGTTGGCTTCATCTCCTTCTCCTCGGGAAGATCGGTTGCTGATTTTGCAAGAAAGTCAGCCCTTTCATTCCCTACACACCCAGTGTGCGACTTTATCCAAGTAAAGTTGACTTGAGTCTCCATCCGTTTTAACACCTTACGGATATCATGGCATAAACCATGATTGTTTTTATGATTGCTTAATGCGTTAATAGCAAAAAGACAATCTGTAAAAACCGTTGCACCATCACCAGGACGTTGACCATGCGTCCTTAACCAGCAAATACCCTCGTGTATTGCTAACAGCTCAAGAGAAAACGCATCCACCTTACCATTAATGCGAGTGACCTCATTGTACACTTCCACACCATCTCTGTACACAGCAAATGCCACTCCGGCACCCCGACCGGATAACGAACCGTCAGTAAACACCTCTATCCCATTGCCATTGGGTAGTTGCTCTGTGATGTTTATACTGCTACTGACCGCTGGGTGGTCCTCCCATGGGTCGCCTGGGTAGAGGTAGTTACCACCACGTAACTCCACCCCACAATGCTTACTGTCTTCCCTAAAAGAAAAGGACCTGAACACAGCAGCTTCCTGACTCACCACCAGGTCTAACGGTTGAATACCAGCAAGGATCCGCAGCGCATCGCTCGAGACAGTCCGGTAAGCACAAGTAATACGAAGGGCCGCAATTCTCTGAATTGAGCTCAACTTCCTCACCATCACACTATTTTGCGTGCTCTTCCACCAAGCACCGCAAGCGTAAGCCACTACTCTCACAATACACCCATTGTAGATAGTCCTTAACGCTTTATGGTCGAGGCCCCACTCAACCTTTGCAAAACAAGCAATGCTTTGCACCAGCTTCGTCACCCGGACACTTACTTCCTCGAGATGAGGAAGAAAGGAAAGCTTGCTGTCGATGGTGACACCGACAACTTTCAACTTGTCAACATTTGCAATGTTGACGGCTCCCATCTTATAGATTGGGAGCCTTTTCATTATGGATTTTGCGGCGAAGGTGATAGCCGCCGACTTTTTAATGGAAAAATTCAGCTTATAGACTTGGCTCCACTTAGTCAATTTATCCACGATCACCTTACCCGTGGTTTCGAGAGCACGCCTGGACGTGCCCCAAAATAATGACTGCAAGTCATCCGCGAAGGCTTGGATTAGAGAATCCTCTGGATACTCAATCCTCAGTGCGCTATCCATAACCACATTGAATAGCAGAGGTCCACTGCATGAACCCTGAGGGCAGCCGCGGGTCAGTACTCTCCGTACACAGGTACTACCTGCCCTCACCACTGCAACTCTATCCTTCAGATAGTTAACATATGTCTCATATATGTTCTTCGGACACTTAAAGTTCCTTAAACCGTGTAGGATTCCTGGAATCCACACATTGTCAAAAGCACCCTCGATATCTAGAGATATCAGACTGGTGTGACAATTATTTTCTTTGTTATCCCTGATTTGGTTCACCATATTGGTTAGACAGTGAGTCGTGGATCGACTATGTCTAAACCCAAATTGCTTATCGCTAAGCAATTTGTTGCTGTGGAGAAAGTAATACAACCTTCTTGACAACAGCTTATCAAGCATCTTCCCTACCACCGGAAGAAGCGAGATTGGCCTGTAGGCCTTAGCGTCCTGCCTGTCTCTGCCTTCTTTATAAAGAAAAACTAACTTAGCAACCTTCCAAAGTTTTGGGAAGTATCCCATACTGAGGCAAGTGTTGAAAAGCCTGACAAACAACGCTGGGCAAGCTAAGAAAAATATCTTAAAGAGCTCGATGGTGATACCATCCTCACCAGGAGCCTTGCCCTTCTTAAAAGAGTTGATAGTCTCCAAGACCTCATCACTCGTAAATGGCTCATCATTCTGACTCATGAAGTCTTCGTGCAATGACTCCCTTAATGACGTCCACCACAACCATGTGAGAGTCTTCGTAGAGCACGATCACTTGTGCCTGAGGGTTGAAGACAGCTACAGCTGCCTTTGGATTGTCCTGGGAACATACGATCCTTGTTCCCATGGGTAAACCTATTACCCGACCGTTAATTGCATATGGTTCCTGTAGTAAGGCAATGTCTATAGAGCCTTCCTGGCAAGACTGCCTAAGCGCAGAGGTTGCAGTTTTGCCCTTGCCTAAGTTGACGTGGGGACACCCGTGGCGGACGTATTCCGACCACCCGTTGGGGGATTGGTGGTCTTCCTGGAACGGCCATCCACAAACTCTGCCTCCCAGACGCTTGGGATTACAGGAGTACGCCACTACTCCCGGCTTACTCTGAACCTATAATTCAAATTAAGCACCAAAAATTTATAAACTAAATTAAAACTTTATTAAAGCATTTTTGGTACAAATAAATTTAAAAAACAAATCTATCAAAAAGTTTAAAATTTGACGGAAATCGAACAGTTTACAATAAAAATTTATTTTTTTAGTCGATTTTTAAATTTCAACGCCACATACATTGGAAATTGAAGTGTTTTCGCGTATAAAACAAAAATAAAATTAAAAAAATTACTTAATTTCACAAAATAATCTGCACTATTATAATATTTAGAAAACTAGGTTTTACCAGTATGGCGGACACGGCCAAACCTACGGAATTCTTTAGCAACAAAAAATATAATAAAATAAAAATAAAAGATTACAATAGAAATAATGGAAATAAATTGATAATTAATAATAAAATTCGATATAAATAAATGAAAAGAACAGTGGAAACTGGTCCCTAGAAATTGCTATTTTTCCAAGCTTTATTTTAAAATCCCACCCAAAACTCAGTTTTGGAAATACAATTTCACTAAATGAACTATCACAGTATACATTTATCTCTTAGGTTAACCAGTGAGTGAGAGTGAAGAATAATATTCCTTATATATAAAACTGTAACACGTACAGCGCCACAATTAACTTTCAAAACAATGAATCTTCCGTTACTTTTCAAAGAAACCACCACAAACTTACTTTTAGAATTACAATTTCACTCAATAAACTATCACATTAAAAATTAAACTATTAAGTTAACCAGTTAATGAGAGTGAAGAATAATATTCCTTATATGTAAAACACCGAATCCTCCGTTATTTTGCAAAGAAACCACCACAAACTTACTTATAGATATACAATTCAACTAAATAAACTATTACAGTATAAATTACATTTTTAAGTAAACCAGTGAGTGAGAGTGAAGATTAATATTCCTTATGTGTAAAATTGTAACATTAGGTACAGGGCCAAACTGAACTTATAGATGAAACATTTTCTTCCTACCTCAGTAAAAACCACATTTAAAAAATATTAGATTAAAATGATTAAAAAGGCAAAAAAATAATGATAATACTTACTCTTATAATAATAAATTAGCGGTAATAGAGAGAACAGTTTTTCAGAATTAATTTACGTTAGTGTGTTACACGCGTACATGGCCCTTCTCCTTATAAGTGCCCAAAAGAATGGCGTCGAACAATAGAAACTACAAGCAGTGCTTCCAGATATTTTAGGACTTATTTTAGCAAAAAATATTCTTAAATTAAACAAACTAAAAAATATTTTAAAACCAATTACAATAAACATAATGCAAATATTTAAAGTTAATCCTTAAAAATAATTACTTAAGAAGAATTGTTAAAAATGGTACCTTACAATTTTTCAAAAACTTTAAATAATTAATTTCACTAAATCACGTTAAATAAAGCAGTAATAAAGTTTGAATAATATTGTTTCTAATTATTTTTCGTTCATTGATTAATTTTAAATAAATATCGCTACGATTAGCTCAATTGACGGCTTTTAAAATTCATTTTGCGCGTGAAAATACCTCTACATGTTATGGTCAAAAAGCACACAAAGAAGGCTGTGTGCTAAAACGTCATTTCAAAATCCGTCAATTAAAAATAAAAGTGCAGTCTGAAACAAATTTAAAACTTAATTATTCATAAACGTAATTTGGCGATTTGTGGGCGAAACATTTCGGACGAATAATAGAGATCTATGCGTCGTGAATTGGGGGTGAATATTGGATGTCGCGATATTTGTATTGGAGGACTAGAATGGGACGTCCGTATTTCATCCCGGAATATGAATTTTGGACGGGACCTAGTTGGGCTTTATGGACCTGGCAGGAACGTCCCAGCAACGATTTGTGTTTGCTTGGACGATAGCCCACCCAATTTCTAATTTCCAAAAAAACATAGCCTATCAATACCCACCCATTATACACCATTACACACCGTCATTTTCAAATTTTGCACCAGTGCCGTTTTGACGGAATTTAATTTTTTAAATGGGCGGGCCAGCTTAAAGATGCCCGCGCAAAAAAACTATAGCCTATAAATACACCCATTATGGACCACCATTTCAACAATCAGCACCAGACTGATTTTTTGAAATTGAAACTTGTAATTTTTCACATTCGAGTTTCCTCTTTTTACAAAGTAATGTTTCAACAATATTTTTAAATATTTCAATATTGTTTTAGTATTTAACACATTTTTCTCAAGCTTTTATTTTTCAAGACATAAGCTACGTTTAGCTGAAGTTCAAATCGGCTTACTTGGTTCACATAGTAATACCGAACTGAATTCATTGTGAAGCGAAATGAGTTTGTCACTAGATATCGAGCGTAAAGGTTTTACAATTGATATTTATTTCGGGAAAGTTTCTTTTAGCAAGACTGAATAAATCTATAATTATTAACAAGTTTCCTATTTTAACTCGTTGTCGCTGCTAGCACTTAAGTCGGATAAACCTACTTGCTTAACAGAGCCGTTCACATTTTTTTAACAAGGAACCAAAGAGTTGACTTTTATAAATAGTTCGCGTAACTATCAGGAGCACAGTTTGAAAACCCTGATATAGACTATCAATATGAACTTTGAGCAATTGATCAATTTCAAAAATTGTAGTGCATAATGGGTGCCAATTGATGGGCTACTTTTAAGGCTGAAAATTTTAAATGGGCCGGCTTCATTAACTTGGCCTGCCTAATTTGAAATTCATATATCTCTGAACCCAGTGTGGTGCAAATTTAATTAAATTGTTTTCTGTTTCGAATTAAAATAATAATTTCATATAAACCCACAAATTTTAAATTTTTAAGTGGGGACTTCAATAATCTTTTCAATGTAGCACCGGTGACTTTTAAAAAGTCACACATTCCGACAAAACACGATCTCCACCATATTAAGATTTTCTTAACTTGAGCTCATTTGTGTGTAAGATTTATCCTTAATCGATCCCAGCAAACACAAAAGGTTCCTATGACATTCCAGGGAGCTCAGTTTGGGAGATTTATGTTATCCATATGATATCCCAAAAACAAGAAATGTCGATTTGGGGACGTTCCTCGGGTAACCAAATGTCATCAGTATCCTTATCCCTAAGACATCCAGTAGAGGGAAGTTGAGTCGTTTAACCGATATCCCACGGACTTTGGAGGGAATTTCATTAGGTCTTATTTTGGTGCTAGGAATATTCTAGGGATATTGGATTGAATATTGGAATATCTCGTTTGCTCCCCGGCATATTCTGAGAACATTAAATTAAGTATTAAAAACTATATATTTCCCCCAGGTATGTACATAGTATATCCAACGAATATTAAATTGGACATAAAAGAGATATCCTTAGCTTTTCATAAATATGCAAAAAATGTACAACGCTTATTAAATTGTTAAACAATTTTTAATTTTAAAATTCATGATTTAGATACATTTGCTTTTAAAATAACATTTAACATTTTTAAAAATTGATGTTTACATTCAGTTACAAATGAATTATGTACACTAATTTGTCATTTTATATGTTAACAGAAAAGGCTATAATTAGTAATAAATCTTCAAATAGAGCTTATTTAGATTTTCTTCGATGTGATGGATTCCTTAGATTTCACTCTTGTCGGAGGAGTGGTTAAACCATGATTTAATTGGTTTTTCAATATCAGTAATTGTAGCCTGTTGAAACGTTTTAGAGCTTCGAACAGCGTCTGATTTAAAATATAAAAAATTCGTTTTTAAAACAAATTAAAAACAAACTAGGAATAAATTACAAGAATAGGAATTAATTATATAACCTATAAATATTTTCATTAATGCGGCAGATTTTCTGGTACTTTTAGTATTTTTTACAACTGCTTCTAAGGTTTCAAATATTTCCCTTTGGTTAGTTTTCAAAATTTCTGAATTCCGAGAGATACTCCGTAGCCTTGCTATATAAAAATGGACATTGAAATTAGAAATAATATATTCGATTTAAATATTGTAACTTTCTGAATGACTTACATTCGCTAACAGAAACCATACGACTAGATGCAGATATTGATCGGCCAATGTCAGAGCAATTCTTTGAAGTACTTGGGGTGAAGCTTTGTCCAAATTTATTTCCTGATTGCGACTGTGAAATTTCATCTCCTTCGGAACATACGGAGGTTCCGTTTGGCACTTTCCTAATTTTGTCTATTTAGGAATAGGTCCTACAACCTAATCAGTCGACTCTACAGAATCTAAATAAAAAAAACCAAACCATTATATTTGACCTTGTAATTATAACCTGTAATTAGTATAAAAAATTTCCATTTTGAATTACCTTCACTGACTCTCAAGTCATCATAGTTCAGGAGGTTAACCGTATCTATATCATGTTCTGTTACAATTAACATATGCGTGCGTGTTAATAGTTGTAGTTATTTTACATGATTGATCAAAAAAAATGAAGTGAAGCTCTTCGGGACAAAATTAAAGATACCAACCTGAAATTAGATTCCCTAACTTCGCAAGTTAACAATCATGACTTACGTATCAAAAACCTAGAATCACTTCAAGGTGATGTTGAGGGTCGAAAATACCAAGCAAATGATCTTGTTGACCACGTTAAATCTAAATTTAACGCCAAAGATAGAACAATATTAGAAATGAGCTCAAGAATTGATTATTTAGAAAGTGAAGGCCGTCGGAACAACCTAGTGATATCGGGTACACATGAAAGACAAGGAGAGGATAGGAATCAGCTAGCCAGTGAAGTTAATAATATTATTTCCGAGCTTTTGGGTTGGACCGGCACTCTAACACCTTTCCAAGTGTATAGACGTGGCTCCCCTTCCGAACTTAACGATCGAAGAATTGTACTAAAACTCGAAAATGTAACGGCTAGATACGAAATTCTTAAAAACGCGTATAAATTAAAGGGGAGCAAAATCTTCATATCCCCCGACTTTACACCACTTCAAGATAAAGCCCGCTTTCACTTAAGATCTTTTATTAAGCAGGAAAAAAATAATGGCGCAAAATTTTGCTCTAATTTTGTAGTTCAAATGGGAACAGATAACTATATTTACGATGAAACTAGTGACAAGGTCGTTAAAAAAACTACCAAGGCCTAACCCAACATCTTTGTTATATTTTTTTTTCTTTTTTTTATATATACTCGTATTTATGAAAATAGTCTATTGTAACATACGTAGCGCTAACGCAAACCTTGACAACCTATTTGCCGAAATATTTTCCTTAAATATTAATCCTGACATAGTAGCTTTATCGGAAACGTGGTTTAGAAACGGACTGACTTACTATATCCCGAACTATACCTTTTATGGATCGGGAAACCATATTGGCGGAGGTGTTGGATTCTACTGCAAAAATTCATTAAAGATCTGCCCAATGTATAATCTGACTGTTTTTAATCAAGACATAGAAGCTTTCGCTGTTAATCTTGCTGAGACCGGGCAATATCTCGCGATTGTTTATCGACCGCATAAAGGAAACTTTGACTGTTTTTTAGATCACTGTAACAGTTTGGTGAAGTCGTTGGGCTCTCCAAAATCACTTAAAACGATAGGAGGTGACTTTAATATTAACTTTCATAAAAAGTCCCCTTGCGGGGACGCTCTGATCGACCTATTCTCTAGCTTTAACCTAGAATCCACTATCACCGACTATACCAGGGTAGTAGGAGACACGTCGTCTTGTATTGACAACATTTTTTTCAACCATAATGTAGAATGTACTGTACTAAATAATATAAAAGTTTCTGATCATTATCCCATTATCTGTAATAGCGCGTCAACTATCCAAACGTCACCGCCCACTTTGGCTAGGAACTTAAGTGTAAAAAATTTACAAAAATTGGTCTCACACCTTTCTAAATTATCCTGGTCCGACTTATATAAACATGAAAATGTTAATACAGCCTACGACTGTTTTCAAAAAATTATTACGATTTCCTATAACAAGTCGTTTGAATTAAGAAATATCTCTCCGGTGTCCGAAACCTGGCTCACTCCCGAACTAAAAAAGTTAATTAAGTATAAAAACAAATTATTAAAAACCTCCAAAAAAAATCCCTCGGTTGAAAATATTCAGACTTTCCGGTCTTATAGGAACTATTGTAACAACATGTTAAGAAATGCCCGCAACGCGTATTATATGAACTTACTTCGCAATACCAGTAACCCTAAAGCGAAAAGGAGAACCGTCAACAATCTTCTTGGTCGCAACTCATCCAAAATCAAAGACATTCCAATAGACTCGAGTAAACTAAACGAATATTTCACCTCGGACGCGAGTATTATTCAACCAAGCTAAGATCTATCCTCTATCGAGAGTGTCCCTAACTCGATGGCTCTTTTCCCTGTAGATGAGACTGAACTTCAATCCATTATTCAAGAACTCCCCTCGTCTGCCCCTGGATATGATGACATTCATCCGAAAGCGATTAAATACGCCGCAAAATACTTACTTTTACCTCTGATGTTTTTAATTAACCTTTCTTTCACAACCGGTGTATATCCCGAGAAATTAAAAACTACAATTATTATCCCCATTTACAAAAAAGAAGACCCTAGTGATCCCAAGAACTACCGACCGATTTCCCTGATATCTTTCATTGCAAAAATTTTCGATAAAACGTTCCAGAAAAGACTTTTAAATTTCTCAGATAAATTTAACTTACTTTCAAACGCCCAGTTAGGAT
The DNA here is from genome assembly GCF_980474605.1 of Leiobunum rupestre. Lineage (NCBI taxonomy): Eukaryota > Metazoa > Arthropoda > Arachnida > Opiliones > Sclerosomatidae > Leiobunum > Leiobunum rupestre. The sequence goes on from NC_143392.1 coordinate 2,466,301, forward strand.
TTAGAAAATCCAAAAATACTATGAACCCGCTAACTACTGTTTATAATAAAATCCTGACGGCACTCGATAAAAGCGAGATTGCTATCGGGGTGTTTCTCGACTTACGAAAAGCTTTCGATACCGTCTCGCACAAAAGACTAATCAAAAAACTCTATCGATTGGGTATTAGAGGCGCTGCCAGTAGTTGGCTATTAAGTTATTTATCAAATAGACCCTGTATGACTAGGGCTAATAATAAAGTCTCCACCACGAGCATACTCAGGGCGGGCGTTCCGCAAGGTTCTATTATCTCCCCCCTGCTTTTTAACTTTTTACTAACCAACGAAATTAACGCGCACCTATCCAAACTCTATGACTGGCTAACTAAAAACGGGCTTACCTTAAACATTAGCAAAACAGAATTTATGATATTTGCGAACCGTGGAAAAAAAGTAGACTCCTCGAAACACCATATTAAAATCAACAATCTAGTCCTAAACCGTACCGACTCCTACAAATATCTCGGTGTATGGTTCGATAGACACCTTAATTTCAACGAACAGGTCGACCGAGTCTGTAAATCCCTAACTAGAGTTTGTGGAATGTTATTCTATAATCGCACTGCCATCCCCCGCCACATTCTCATCGAAATTTATCACGCACTGTTTAATACTGTACTGTCCTATGGAATCGGCCTCTGGGGAAATACTACTAAACAAAATATAGATCGAATCCATTGTCTCCAAAAGAGAGCAATACGTTCCATTTATAACTTAAATTTTCGGGAGCATACTCACGATTATTTTATGAAGAGCAAAATATTAAAAGTTGACCAATTAGTTAATTTCCAAAGCTTAATTTTAATCTTCAAAGAAATTAATACTAGTAATCTCCCAGATAAGAATTTCGTGATTAATACTTGCATGTCCAAAACGCGAACTCATAATTATTTAATTGTACCTTGTTGTAAAACGTCCAAAAAAATTACATCTATTTTCTACAATGGTGTTAAACTATTTAATTCACTCAGCCTGGATACCCAACACGCAGAAACTATACAAATATTTAAATCGCGCCTCAGAAATTTTAATCTTAATCTAATTTAAACTGTTAAAAGCTAATTCTATTCTCTTTTTTTTATATATTTTTGTATAATTTATTTTTACTGTGTCTTTTTACTGTTCTTTTTTTTCTTTTGTTTTGTTGTTGTAATGATTTGAAGTTGTTGTGTAAACCTAATATCTACGTGGGGGCACAAGTCGCAAGCTGACTTAGCCCTATAATACCGCCTCATTGTATATATATTGAAAAATAAACAAACAAATTGAATTGAAAATTGATTCAAGCAAATTTAAACCAGTTTATCAAATTCTGCTAATTCCACAGGTCTTTTTTGACATTTTCTTTGAGACCATTCGTTGAGTTTCCAACTGAAATAGAAGTTTTTAACATTTTGTTGATTAATTATGTTTCAAAATCTAATCATTTATAATAATTGTTTAAATCAACCAACACACTGAACACATCTTAAGCTTTAACTTAAATTGATTAAAAGTATAAATATCTAAATCAGAGCCAACTCTAGTTGACATACTTAACATTAAAATAAAAATTAAAATACTTGTTCGGCCACTTATTTGTAAATTAACACCATTATACTTACATTCTACGGAAAACAGCTGACGCTCAGTAACCTAGACGGCTGGAACGTGGCCCACGGTGCTAGTCGTAAATTGATTTTAGGCTTATAGAGCCAAAGGCCTAACTCGCAACCTACAATAATAACCCATTAATTAATATCAATAAAAATATGGTTAAAACGAAATGACATGAAATTTAATAGTTACCTTCGATTGTAGTAAAGCTAATCGTTGAAATTTAAAAGAAAAGCAACGCAAATATAAAAATTTGGAGCCGGATAACGTGTGAACCGTACATTTACACTATAGAGCATTGACGTTAGGCGGGGCTAAGAAAAGTCACATGACTAACGCGTCATATCCGTAATTCAAAATCGGTTTTTGGAGGGCAAACAGAAAATTTGGAGGCAATTTGGCTAGGGGTTTGGTAATTTTCACTACCTTTTTTAAGTGATTTTAAATAAGTTTTTTAATCAAAATGGTTAGTTTTTGTGCTGTTTATGGATGTTCAAAACGGGCAAACAGAGACGGTTCTAATTTATCATTTTATCGGTTTCCTGGCCTGAAAGAAAATAGTAAAAACCGGGCCTTGGTTAACCTAGCACATTTAAGGCGGAAAAAATGGATTAATGCAATAAATAGGAAAGATTTAACGATGGAGAAGATTAAATATGCCAGAGTATGCTCCTTACATTTTACTACAGGTGAGATATTAGTAACTTTTAATAATAATTATATGTAATTGCTTTTGGGTAGATTTTAAAGTATATGTTATTACAGGAAAACCAGCTTCTTTGAAAGATGATAGAAATCCAGATTGGGTTCCTAGTTTAAACCTAGGTTATGGGAAAAAGCTAAAAGAGGATAAAGTTTCACTTCAAAGAAAAGAACGTGCATTGAAAAGAGCTCAAAACAAATTCCCTACATTAAAGATGATTCCCTCACATTCTGAAGTCGATGTAAACATTAGTGATGGTGAAGTTGATTCGAATATTAGTGATGATGGAAATGAGTTAAATGAAGGTAGAAATGAAATTGAAAATAGTAATTCAACAATACGCTGTCATGAAGAGTTAAAAGACTTATCTCGTGCAAGATCACTTCTTAATCATTATAATTACTCCTTTACATCTCACAAATGTATTCAAACTTCAGTATGCACTCAAACAAAAGAGTGCCAGACTAATTTAACGGGTGAAAAATTAGGCGAACTAGAAAGTGATTTAGTTCAAGCTCGTTTAGAGTTAAAAAAAATGCAGAATAAATTAAAATCTAGTATCATTTGCGAGGACAGCTTTGAAGATAATGCGAAAGTAAAATACTACACAGGTTTAAACTCTTTCGAATCATTAATGGTTATATTTAACATAGTTAAACCTTTTTTAGTTGTTAATCAGCTTTCTTCACTCACCAAGTTTCAGCAAATGATAATGTTTTTAATGAAAATAAGGCTTAATGTAGATTTTTTAGATTTAGGCTACAGGTTTAATGTATCTAACAGAACAGCATCACGTGTATTTTATTCATGCTTGGATGTATTTTTTTCTAGACTCGGTCATTTAGTTGTGTGGCCCTCTCGGGACAATTTATATAAAACTATGCCTAGATCTTTTGAACAAGTTTTTGGGAGGAAAGTAACTGTGATTATCGACTGCTTCGAGGTTTTTACTGAAAAACCTTCTAACCTATTAGCAAGAGGCCAGCTGTGGTCTCAATATAAACACCATCACACAGTGAAATTTTTAATCGGTGTAACTCCGCAGTGTTCAGTTTCTTTCCTTTCTGAGGCTTGGGGTGGGAGAGTATCGGATAAACATATTACAGAAAATTGTGGATTATTAGATAAACTTTTACCCGGAGACATGATACTAGCTGATAGAGGCTTTAATATAGCTGATTCAGTTGGATTTCATTGTGCTGAAGTCAAACTACCAGCATTTAAAAAAGACAAAAAGCAGCTATCTCCTTATGAAATTGAAGACACCCGTAAATTAGCTAGTGTAAGAATTCATGTGGAAAGGGTAATTGGGTGTGTACGACAAAAATACACTATTCTCGAAGGGCCTGTCCCGATTGAAATGCTAAATGATGTCTCTGATAATAACGAAAAATTAGCTACTATTGACAAAATTGCCCAAGTTTGTTGTGCATTATTTAATGTGTGTCCATCAATTATTAATGAATAAACTCAACGCTTTTAAAACTGTAAAATCGTAGAAATTTTTATTTCAAAATAGGAATAACTCGCCACATTTTGTACTTAAAAATATTGCTTTTGTTGAAAATAGGAACATTTATATTGTGCGACAGGTTTTACAGACCCAGGGTCCTTTTGGTGTTCTCTTTAGCCCAATGCATTTAGTATGGTACCATATAATATCACAGCCAGGAGCTTCGCAAAAAATCATTCTTTCTTCGTTACTAACTTTACCGTGGCAAATGCACCAAGTTTTTGAATTTGGGTCATCGGCGGGTGAAGGGTTTTTGTTAGCTGCAGGCTCTTCAGTTACTGATGATGGCAAAGATGTATTCTTGTGATTGCCATTTGTGAAATACCTTGCCAATAATTCCACCATGACTGCATTCTTGAAGAAACAAGTTGCCTTGGCCAAATTTTTCTCCCAGAACTCATGATCAGGATGAATTCTTTGTAAAAATATTTCTCCGTTTTCAGCCCACACAACAAAATCACAGTATTGTTTACTGCAAATGAATATTTGAGCTTGGCATTGATAATAGTATGTGTGTTGTTTATTTAGTACTAACTCGTCTCCACTTTTGACTAGGCAATTTTTTTTCATGGCTAGGTCTGCCACAGATTCTCCTTTGATGCAATAAGGGCATTTCAGCTCTACGCAACCTTCTCCATCACAATTGCAACTGACTAATGCATCAGGGGAAGCCCCCAAATGCGGATATTTAGGGTTGATTACCAAACCTGCCCGTGAAATTTTAAGGTCACAAGAATCATGATCACACTTTACTTTTTTCTTGTATGCTTTTAAAGCTACATTTTCGTGGCTGCACCCCCATTCAGTAGCTTTACTTTTAAATTTGCATTTTTCAGGATAGCAAATTGACTTGATAAGGCTTGGACTAGATAGAGCGGATTTTGTATTGCACGCTGCTTTAAACTTGGACGCAGTTATCCTCCCAGCTCTGAAATCAAACCAAAGTTGTGATTTTGCTTGATTTCTGGTGTTCTTTTCAATTTCAGAGGCAACTTCTTCCGTAATACTGAGAGCTGTATTGTTACTTAGTTCAACAAGTTGATTATAATTTAGCTTAGTATTATCTTCTGAGAAAAGACCCTTGAGGCAATTAGTCGGGAGAGGCTTTGGAACAAAATGGTTGGAGTATGATGATGTAGAGGCTAGCACAACTGGTTTTGGATTTAAGGAATTTAACAGTGCGTAGATATCTGCTTTCTCTGATTCAGATGGAAGAGGTATCTTACGTCTCTTCTTTCCTTCTTTAGGAGTTTCTCCATTTTCCAAAGCCTGGCATTTTCTCTTTGAAGAGGAAAGATCAATATCTCTAACTCTGGCATACTTTACTTCGCGATCACTTGGAGCTTTCCACTGGCATAACAGCTCAGTGCAAGTCATTGGCCCTTCACGTTGTCTAATGGCATATTCAATGAAAAACAAAATAGCTCCAACATGCGAGCATACTTCGCCTAGCCCTGCAACACACGTGCAATGTCCACAAACAATAGTGCCCATTCTGTCTGAGATAATCCACGGTTGAGTGGGTGCAACATCAAAACATTGAGAATGCTTAACCTAATAATGTTTGTTTCATCAATTTAAATTTAGACTCAAGCTCTAGCAAAAAAGAAACACTTACTTTTCCCAGGAATACAAAATATTGGTCAACTTCTTTCACAATTAGTTGACGAACAAAACCAGATATATAGAATTTATATGACTCAAGGCTTTTATATGCCTTCAATTCGCCCAAAGTGTAGGTACTTATATTGTGGATTAGATAAGTAAATACATCAGGATACGAGATTTCTGGCCATAGCCTAAGCTCAACACTTTCCTTAGGCTTAAATAAATATGGATCGATGCCATTAATAATCTTAATTTTCTCTTTATACCGATTGGCAGCGTCTTTATTAGACTTCAACAATTCTTTAAAATAGTCACTCATGATAGTGGTTCTTTAAAACATTACAGATAAACTCTTTAAACACGTTACTTATAGGTACTCTTATGCTATTTCACGTTTGCCAAAATCTGCTTGCCCTCCAAAATTTCAAATCTCGGGTTTAGAAACAGACGCCGCTCCGTTGCTATGGCAACTGAGGCGGAGCTAAGGGGTAGTGTCAATACTCTATAGGCAAAAATGGCGTCGAATTAAGGAGAAAGAGACGGTTAACCTTTTTTTTGAATAACCTAACTCCCCCCCCCCTCTTGGCTGGAAGTATCACGTGTTTGCGGTGCCATCTATATGCAAATGCTTAGGAATAACAAAAATTATAGGAAATCAATGTTAATAATTTAAAAATATTTAATTATGTTAAAATAAATCCTTATTATTTTTTTTAATATTTATAAAAACAAACTGTGTATATTTTTTTTTCGGAGTATTTCTTATGACGTGCGATATACGCCGCAAGCTTTTCTGCGGCGCTGGTGATGTTTGTTTTTTGGATATCTTAGGAACGTTTCCCGTGAAGCCGATTGTGGAATTTGTTATATGGATATCCTAAAGATATCCCTAGGTTATGGGGTTTTGAATTTTTTTTGGATATTCCAGGTATATTCCTAGAAATTCAAATTTGGATGGGGCCTGAAAGGGAGGTTTGGATCTTTTTCGGACATCGCTTGGGTCTTTTGTGTTTGCTGTGTTGTATAAGTGGGGACTTTTACGATCTTTAAAATAGATAATTGGGGACATTTACACACTTTTTGTATATAAATCGTGTTTTGTTGTCTTTACTATAAGTTTGGCTTCTGATTTAAATAGTTTGTGGAATTTCATAATAACTCACAAATTTGAATTTGAAATGTGCGAACCTGAAATACCTTTTGAAAGTAGTTCCGGGGACTTTTAGAAAGTAAAACGTTTTGTTGAAACCGATCTCATTGTACCAGATTATTTCTTACAAAAAATAAGTTCTAGCCAAAAAAAACCTTAATCGAGTGGAGATCGGTTTTTGAATATGTGTGGCTTACGATAATTCCCAGGACATGCATTTAAATCATTGATGTTCCCACTTATAAATATAAAATTTGCAAAAAAAGATTCCTTAAATTCTAAACCGAAGCAAATCTAATTATAGAGACAACAAAACACTAATTATACAATATTTCGGCAAATATACCAAAAATGTGTGTATGTGTCCCCACTGATCTATTTTAAAGATATAAAAGTCCCTTCCACATAAATAGGCTCTAGCTCAAAAAATCTTAAAAGGGCCGAATGTATGATATTTAAAAAGTTCCCGGTTCTACATTTAAAAGATTATTGATGTCCCCACTTAAAAATTTTAAATTTGTGAGTATAGATGAAATTATTCTTTTAATTCTAAACAGAAGTCAATTTAATTAAAATACATCATTTCGGCAAACAACCCAAATTGGTGTGTTTATGTCCTCACTGATATATTATCAGATACGTAGTAAGTCAGCACTTACTTAAGATTATTTCTTACACAAATGAGCTCTAGCTAAGAAAACCTTTATTGGAATGAGATCGGTTTCAACGGAATGTGTTCCTTACTAAAAGTCCCCGGAACTACGTTCAAGAGATATTTCTGGTTCCCACATTTAAAATTAAAATTTGTGAGTAATGATTAAATTCCACAAATTTTTTATCTTTTTATCCAACATTTGGGGACATTTAAAAAGTCAAACATTCGATAACTAGCGATACACGAAATAATAGGATACTCTTATAATATTACAATTTTTGTGTTTTAGAAATATTTATATAGATGGTTCAATCACTGAGTTGAATTATCATAGAAGAGTTTGGCTACAGAAAAAGTAGTCCATAGATGGCGCTAGCGACACTGTGTAACCCCTTCAGATATGTCGGCGCTTCACTACTGTACGTCAGTGTACTGAGATTATGCCTAACATACAGGAGATGGTGGAATATTTAAATTGTTCAAGCTTGTTTCGTTTTTAAACTTACAAATTTCGAGTAGCTATTTTTTAAATAATTATATTTTATCAAATACTATAATAATAATATAATTACTCAAATAACGAAATGAAATTTGACTTTTTTATTTTTGAAATCTAATGAAATTTTAATGTTTAGGTTTGCTTTGATTGCTTGCTTAAAGTTTTCTTTTTTTGACGGCTTTCGCGATTTCGGTTTACGTTTTTACATATAAAATGTAAACGTGAAACTAAGTATAGATAAACAGCTTGCGAAGTTAGCGTAACAAAATGTGACTCGCAACCAATGGCTAATGCGGTGAAATTTACTATTGAAAACACTTCATTCGTAATTTTCTCAAATAAGTCTTCTGTTGGTTATTCACTATATTTTTTTACAATTCGTTCAATTTCCTGCACTAATGAGAACAGCTGTTGTGATGGGTAAATAAGTCTACCCCTGGTTCTCAATTCTACCAGAAATGCTTCCGGCATGTAACTTCCTTCTTTGTCTCTTGTCGTTAAAAAACATTGGTCACACACTTTAAATTTTCCCAATTTGGCAGCTACATATCCGGCCAAGTAAAAAATAAGGCAGTCTTCAGCTGTTTTTTTGGTTAGAGCTACTTTCTTGACAATATGATTGCTGCCATATTTGAATTTCTTTAAAGTCCGCAGAGAGAAGAAGTCTGTCAATTTCTCTTTCTATTGTCGTTTTGGGGTTATCCTTCTTTTCCCCAGCACTTGCAGAAATAGTTAGGAGTACGCTGGTTGGGTCATAATCTATGTTTGCTCTTTTTGGGGGTTTAACAAGACTGTGTACAGAAAGTAATCTGTACACATATAAAAAATGATTTGGAGTTGGAAGATCCTCTCCCCCACAAGACTGTCTTACCATTCCAAAGAACCGCTGTAATTAAAAAAATTGTTAAAACTAGAAGATATAGATTTTAAATATCATTAGCAATTAAGATTTAACAGATAATTACGACATGGGAGAGGTATGATTCCCTTCATTCCAGAGGTCACTATTTAAAATAAAGAAAAGCATTACCTCAAATGGGTCCTGGTTTAGTTTACCAGTTCGAATATAGCGAAACCCTTGTTCATTTAGCAAGGTTTTGGCTAATTCTATGGTACTCTTTAAAGTTACTTTTAAAGCAGCGCATGTTTGGGCACTAAGAAATAATCTTTGAGGTTTCTTTTTTTTCCCTTCTTTGGTAGCTGGTGGCTCTGGCAATGGAAGTTTCTCGTAATATGCTTCCAAGTTAACCAACCATTCAAGGTTCTCTTCTAATTCCTTAAATTTAAATATTTAAGTTATTTTCTATTAATCCTACTATTAAGTTTGATTTAGATTAAAACAAACCAAATTTACCTTTATTTGTCCATTAGTCATGCGTAAACTATTGCCAAACCTAGGGGTTCGGCTGTTCAGTAAATCAAACAGTCTGTTTAATCTGCGTGTAAAGGTAACGGTTGCATTGCAATTTTGCAAGCCCTCGAAACCAAGTTCTTTGTAGAAGATCATCGCAGTCGCTACGGAATTGCTAAATAACTACAAAAAAGCATGTTATTAAAATAAGTTTCAAAAAGGTGACAAAAATCTAAAAATACCTGAGTTGCCAGTCTAACAGATTGTTTTTGAAAATTGTTGGGGTTTACGTGCGCTTCAGTCAGCTTAGGTGCAGCTCTTAAAGATGAAGTCATATTTAGATCTGCTGACAGAAATCAGACAATTCTACTTTCCTTTCTGGTACCTAAAAATTTAATATCCAATATTATTAAAAAAATTATTTAAGAAAACTATTGTGAGAATTTACCTTGAATCTAGTAGCTTTGAGAAGGTTATTGCGAATACATTTGACTATGTGAGGAGTGTCACAAATGATGTATATCACATTGGATTAATCACAGGGATGTTGGAAACTGTTTGTAATATTTGCTCCTTTTGCACTGAAGCCCAAGGTTGTCAACGCTGATCGGTTCGTTGAAGCCCCATCTACAATTGCTCCGCTTTGATGCAAATAAATAATAGCTTGGAGAATGAGCTTCGTTAGAACAATGGCTGGTGTAGCACCTGCTGAGCAAAACGCTCCAATAGCTTGAACCCATCCACCCATTAAAGGCTGGAAATAAAACACTAACGCATGGTCTCCGTCTCTATTAGAGTGTGGTTCGTCTTCCACACCAACATAATCCACCTTTCCAATTACTTTCAATTCATATGGCCGAAAATCTAAATGCTTGCTAATTTGAATTTCATCAAACATTAATGTCCCTCTTATTTCATTTTTGGGAAGGCTTGACAACTTATTTTTGAGGCTTGCAAAAAGAGTTTCATCAAATCCAAAATCAGCTTTAAGGTTTTTCACAGCTCGGTTTAGTGTTGGGATGGAAGGCAATGGTAGATAGTGGTTATCTCTCAGGAAATTGTACGTTGATGTTGATTTTATTTTCAATAGAAGGCTGTCGAGAATCCATTCTTTAGAATATCTGTAACTAGTAGATGATTTTGCGGAGGAATTTGACAGACACTCCTTGATTACAAGTTGTTGACGTTTTGCTAGATTTTTTATTTTTTCACCATCGTCCCTTAACTTCTGGATGTCTTTGGTCAAATCCTTAACTCGAAACTGCAGCTTTTTAATACGCACACATTTGTTTTTCACAGACCGCCGACAATTGTAAAGCTCATATAAGTTCCTCTCATTTGAAGAGGTACGTGCTTTAGTGTTAGAGTATGTTGGAGTTAAATTTAGATTTGTATTTGCTTCCAACTCTAACTGAGCTACAGAAATAGCGGCTGATCTTTTTGTCCGAGAATTATCATGATTTCCAGATGGAGTACAAGCTCTAGCTGTAGATGTTGAAGTTTTTGTTAACCCTTCATTTCCTGATGTTGGAGTTAACGCTATTAAATAAATTCCGTGATATAGTGAAATTTAATTGAGATAAAAGAATATATCGGGTTTAATCTTACCAAGAGAAAGTTGACTGTTTTCATCAAGCTGGTGTGTTTTTTTCACTAAAATGTAGAAAGTATTGAAATTACTAAAACTAAACCCATAATCAGTGCAATTAATTAAGTTTTCAATAATAATTGTAGCACTTACCAGGAGACTTCAACAACTGCTTTCCAGTATTTGTTATATTACTTACGAGGAGACGACCCGAGGTGGTTCTCACCGATTTTGTTCAAAGTTGGGGGATTGTTAGACCTAGATGTAACATGAAACCAGTTAAAGGGAAAAGTTACGCTGGGCTTCCGTTTTGCCATGGCAACCAAAAATGTTTTTAACAACATAAAATGAGAAAAGGTCTATGTAAAATAACATACGAAAATGATAAATTCTAAGGGTCCCCCCTGTGCAAAATTTCAATAAATCAAAAAAACAATTATTTTAAAAAAATTAAAAAAAAAAGTAAATTTTACATTTATGGATTACTTTGGACAAATAGGGGGAATAAAAACCATTTTGGGTGAACTCGAGCTAATTTGAATAAATAGGTCGAAATTTTAGGTATAATACAAAATATTTGTAAAACTTATGCCGTGATAACTGCCATATATTTTCGCCGATAAATCTTAAAATATCTACATTACATTATCTGAACGATGTAAACAGATTTTTAGATTTCGATAGAAAAACGACGCCATTTTATAAAATGGCGGATACAAATAAAAATCATGGTTCAATAAGTTAGGTAATTTGTATCCGATTAACCTGCGATTTTCTACGTTACATTATCTGAACGATGTTAACAGATTTTTAGATTTCGATAGAAAAACGACGCCATTTTATAAAATGCCGGATACAAATATAAATCATGGTGCAATAAGTTAGGTAATTTGTATCCGATTAACCTGAGAATTTCTACGTTACTTTATCTCAACGAGGTAAACAGATTTTTAAAATTCGATAGAAAAACGACGCCATTTTATAATATGGTGGATACAAATATAAATCATGGTGCAATAAGTTAGGTAATTTGTATCCGATTAACCTGATATATTCTACGTCACATTATCTGCCCGAATGAATTCGTACTATAGATTTTAATAGAAATCCGACACCATTTTGTAAAATGGCGGATATCAATAAAACTCATCGTGCGATAAGTTCCGTAAATATTCGTCGATTAATCATCAATTTTCTACGTTTCATTATCTGCCCGAGCTAATTAGACCTATGGGTTTTCCAATAATAATCCGACGCCATTTGTAAATATGGTGAATATAAATATAACTTATGATGCGATAACTGCCGAAATTATTTGTTGATTTACGTGAAATTTTCAACATTACATTATCTGACCGAATAAATAAGCCCCTTTACACTGTGATAATCTGACACTATTTTACAAAATGGCAGATATCATAATGCGATAACTGCCAAAATTATTTGTCCAATTACTTGAAATTTTCTACTTTACATTACCTATTAAAGATAATTAATCCTATAAATTTTAATAGAATTCAAGGCCATTTTGGAAAATGGTGGATGTCAAAATGTCTCACGGTTATATAAGTTCCGTAATTATTCGACGATAAATCTGAATTTTTCTGTTTCATTAAATGATCGAGTAAATAAGTCCTTTCTATTTTGAAAGGATTCCGAAGCCATTTTGCAAAATGGCGCATGTCTGAGAAGATCCGTAATTATTCGTCAACTATTCTGAAATTTTCTATTTCTGACCGAGTATGTTAATCCTATTTCTTTTGAGATAAATACGCTGTTTTTCAAAATATCCATGTATCCCCTTGGTGCGATAAATTCCGTATTGTTATTGTTTTAAAAAAATTATACGAAACTTCCTATAAAATGGGTAAATTTTAATACATTTCGGCAAAATCCAATAATATTGGGTATGTTCTTATATCATATAATTATGGTTAAATTCATCATTTAGGCATAATTTGGGTAAATTGAAATATTATTAAATTAGTTCAATTGGCATTGTAGAATTATTGGTAATTCGCGAAATGGTTGTAATTTGGGAAATTATTAATAATTTGGGAAATTATTGGTAATTAAGGAAATTATTGGTAACTCGGGAAATTATTGGTAACTCGGGAGATTATATGCCAATATGTCAAAACATGGTCAAAATCAGTTATGCGCCAAGGAAAGTAGAACTAATTAAAAATATTTTAACGTTTGGACGTTAAAGTATCACCTATAGGAGGCGTAATATTGGTCTATATATTTACTAATTTGATTAAAGAGTAGTAAGGTTATGTGTAGACCCCTGAAATAGCCAATCACTTTATCTTCTCCTTCCCAAACTTCCCCAGGAAAATCTTTGCAAAAATTTAAAAGCTGATTTCTTTACTCGTCTATTTACAAAATATAATATACATTTTCCGATATTTATTTTAACCAAATAATATATTATAATGTAAACTTACCAAAATTATTATAATTCGCCCAATGGTAAATGAACTTACACTATATAAATTGGATTTAGTGAAAATTAATAGACTGTAAACAAAATTATGTTAATTGCACTATAATATTGGAATTTTCTCAATATATTCAAATATACACAATATTATTTAAATTTACCAATGTTATATAAATATACACAATACTATTATTTCAATTAACCGAATATTATTGAATTTACTCAAAATTGTTCCAATGTTATCAAAATTATTTGAAGTTACTCAATATTATTAAAAACACCTAATATAGTTTGTATTTCTCCCAATTTATATGAATGTCGAAAATGTAATTTAACTAATTTAATGTAATTCCATTTTACCCAAATAATAAGTATTTACATAAATGTATTCCTTTCCAAATTTAATGTAAAATTAACCTTAATTATTTCAGTTAACTAATTGCTTTATTTATTCGGTCAGATAATGTAATGAAGAAAATTTTACGTAAATCGACAAATTATTTCGGCAGTTATTGCATCAGAAGTTATATTTATATCCACCATATTTCAAAATGGCGTCGGATTATTATTGGAAAACCCATAGGTCTAATTAGCTCGGGCAGATAATGAAACGTAGAAAATTGATGATTAATCGACGAATATTTACGGAACTTATCGCTTGATGAGTTTTATTGATATCCGCCATTTTACAAAATGGTGTCGGATTTCTATTAAAATCTATAGTACGAATTCATTCGGGCAGATAATGTAACGTAGAAAATCTCAGGTTAATCGGATACAAATTACCTAACTTATTGCACCACGATTTATATTTGAATCCGCCATTTTATAAAATGGCATCGTTTTTCTATCGAATTTAAAAAATCTGTTTACCTCGTTCAGATAAAGTAACGTAGAAATTATCAGGTCAATCGGATACAAATTACCTAACTTATTGCACCATGATTTTTATTTGTATCTGCCATTATATAAAATGGCGTCGTTTTTCTATCGAAATCTAAAAATCTGTTTACATCGTTCAGATAATGTAATGTAGAAATTTTAAGATTTATCGGCGAAAATATATGGCAGTTATCACGGCATAAGTTTTACAAATATTTTGTATTATACCTAAAATTTCGACCTATTTATTCAAATTAGCTCGAGTTCACCCAAAATGGTTTTTATTCCCCCTATTTGTCCAAAGTAATCCAAAAATGTAAAATTTACTATTTTTTCAATTTTTTTAAAAATAATTGTTTTTTTGATTAATTGAAATTTTGCACAATGGGACCCTTAGAATTAATCATTTTCGCATGTTATTTTACATAGACTTTTTCTTATTTTATGTTGTCAAAAACATTTTTGGTTGCCATGGCAAAACGGAAGCCCAGCGTAACTTTTCCCTTTAACTTGTTTCATGTTACATCTAGGTCTAACAATCCACCAACTTTGAACAAAATCGGTGAGAACCACCTCGGGTCGTCTCCTCGTTAGTGCTGTTATTGTTGGATTTTCTGTACTAGAAGTTAATGTAAATATGGTAGGAACAGCATCAGATGATAAACAAATTTTTTTCCGGGGAAAACGCTCTTCATTTCCATTAATAATATGCACAAAGTCTTTCAAAATATATTTAGCCTCGAAATGAAGTTCGCACACACGGTTTTTGTCAGTTAAATTGAAGTCTATTTCACTCGAAACCTTTTCTTGCCATAAATGTATTTTATTGGGCTCCTTAGGAATTTGGAAAAAGTGCAACTTTGTCCCTCAGTTTTATGATATCAGGATAAAATTACAATTAGGAATGTTGCATGTGGTCATTTAAGTAAAACGATTTTACGCTATTTTCTTGACAAGGCTAAGCGCCAGAACATAGCGTTTTGATTTAAAGTTCTCTTTAATTCCGTCAATACAACCGAGACAAACTAAACCGAAACACGTTAAACTTACTGTCGAAATAAAATTATAAGCGTGTGCAAGCATGTCGTAGAATAATAATACGTGGTGATAGTTAAAAGTATAAAGTTTAATCGAAGTTAAGGTTACATTTGTTAGCGGTTATTCCACGCGTACTCAGCGGTCGGAGATAATAGCGTTCTAGTGTTTCTCCCGGTTTACATACACGTTGCTCCATGTCGCGGTGCAACTTCTGGGCGTTTTTCGCGGCCGGAAACCATTTCTTCAATAAATCTTTCCACTCGGCCCAAGTGTATACGTTCGACTCAAGTCCCTCAAACCAAATTTTTTCGGGCTTAGCCTCTTTCAGCCGTTTCGTTGCTGTTCGTAGCAATGTTCGCTTTGTTTCCGTAAGCGCGTTTCTTTAATACAAGTTGTCGTTGGACCTTCGTACACTGGCGACAAGACGTTTTATCATCGACTGTACTAATTTCGTTGGCCTGAATAAACTTGCTTATTCTTTTACTGCGTCTCAATTCGGCGATATGCGGGCATAAATCTTCCGGCATGAGACATTCGTTTTCCGTGTAATTTTCGTGCACCGTGTAAATAAAGGAATATATTTACGTTGACTAGTTTAGACGTGCCGGTATCGTAGGTTTCTCGGTCCCGTTGAGTATTTCGTTCTCGGACTTCGAACTCCAAAAATGGCGTTGTCTCGTGGTCTCTGTCCTCCTTTGTCACTGATGCGATTCCGTTCGGTCTTTTTCGCTGGCTCGATTCTCCATTCGATGATGTTTCTAATTACGATTACGATCCCACTTCTGAGATATAAGCGTGTGCAAGCATGTCGTAGAATAATAATACGTGGTGATAGCTAAAAGTATAAAGTTTAATCGAAGTTAAGGTTACATTTGTTAGCGGTTATTCCGCGCGTACTCAACGGTCGGAGTCGTAGAACAAAATGCTCGTTCCCCGTCCCTCTCGACGAGCGGGTCTCTCTACCCCCTTCCGTGGGGTATAGAGGGGGCAAAAATAATAAAGAAAAGGGCCGTGATCAGGTATATGGATAAGGTATCGCCATCTACCTACTCGTTATTATATTGGCGCTTACACTCGACCATCCTGATTACCTAAAACTCCTGATTTACCGTAGTTACAAAAATATACTATTTTACCCTGTGATACTTTTGAACGTTAATTACATTTAAATCGGGTTAAACTGAAATTGATTTAAACTTTTTTATAAATTATACGGAATTACGAAACAAAAACCATAATACACTATTCAGTAACATACAAACTAAATCCATTATTTAGACTTAAATTTCGTGGCATGCATTGAAACTTATTAAGATACATAGTCCTTTAAGTAAGCAGGTAACTTCTTGGGTCGATTCTCGCGTGTTGCCTTCTCTCTGTCTGCTTCGTCGTCTTCGTCAGGTACTGGTTCTACTTCGTTGGTGGTAAGGTCGGGGTCGACAGTAAGCGTGTCCTTGACATCTATATCCTCCAGAACGTCTGTGTCGTCGTCGTTGTCAATGATCAGGAACCGTTTGAGTTTATCGACAGGAGCATTGTTCCGGTAGAATTTGTTGGATCGCTGATTTTCTGGTAAATCTTCAATCACATATCTGTCGTAATTCCGTTTCTTCGTGATCATGTAGGGGCCTCTGTATTTAGCTGCCATCTTGAGAGATTGACCGGTTGCTGGCGCTCGTCTCTCAACTACAACTAGATCGCCTGGTTCGTAGACGGTAGCCTTTGCTCTTTTGGCGTTATAATGCTGTCGCTGTTTTTCCTGGTTTTTCCGGATCACTTCAATCGCCGTTTCTGAATGTCTACGTCGACATTCAATGACTCTTCTAAAGTGTCTCGTACCACATAACGATTGGGGTTACGCGATTTAAAATTGAAGAGTAGCGAGAACGGGGTGCTTTTCGTCGTCGTGTGGTAAGTGTTGTTGAGACCACATTGTATTTCGTATAGGTGGGTATCCCAATCTCGTTCATCCTCCCTCGTACACATGCTAGGAAGCGTTTGGTCGCTTTTAGAATTGTGTATTTTGTGAAACCATCTATAGCTGCGATCACATAGGTGTTTCCTTTGATGCTGCGTACGAAGGGACCCAGGTGATCCATGTGCATCGTGTGGAATGGTATTCCAACCTTTTCGATGGGATGTAACATCCGTTGCTGTTTTCCTGCGGGTCGTTTATGATAGAGGCATTCCAGGCATGCCGACACGTAACGACGAATATATCGGCGTAGTCGTGGAAACCAGTACGTCTCCGATACCTTTTTGTAGGTTTTCTCTATGCCGACATGACCAATGCCATCGTGACAATTTTGTATGATCCTCCATCGAGCTGCGTCGGGTACAACCCATACCAGTTTCGGCTCTTCTTCCGGATCAGTGTGAATCTTCCTTGTTTAAGAGCGTATTCTTCGTGTATACGTTTTTCTTCCTTCGTTCGTGTCTCTGGCTTCATCAATTGATCCTTGATGTAAAGTAATTTGGGTTGCTGAATTGGGCTGCGGTGAGCCAATCGCCCGTACGAACTTCCGTATGCATTACGGTAAGCCCCTGGGCGATTTCCATGTCTTCTGGGTCATCGAAAGGTGCTCTGCTAAGGGCGTCTGCGTGTGCCATTCGTACTCCGGGTCGGTGCGTTACCTCGAAGTTATATTCTTGGATTCGTAGCCACCAGCGTCCTATTCGCGGTACTAGGTGCTTCTTGGACAGCGTAGATCTTACGGAGCTACAATCTGTAACCACCGTGAACTTGATTCCGATGAGAAAGGCTCTAAACTTCTCCAGACCCCATACAACAGCTAGAGTTTCCAACTCGCTGGAATGATAGCGTGACTCTTCTCTTGTGGTCTTCCTACTGGCGTAGCAGACGGGGTGCATGAGACTAACTTCGGCGTTGTCTTTTTGCAAGATAATTGCGCTTAAACCAATTTGGCTAGCATCCGTATGTACTTCGGTGACCGCTTGATTATTGTACAGTGCCAATACGGGGCGTTCTGTCAAAAGTCGTTTGATGGTTTCGAAAGACGTTTCTTGTTCCACTCCCAACTTCCACTCAACATCATTGCGTATAAGTCCTGGCAACGGTTCAGCTTCAGCAGCAAATCCTTTTACGAACCGCCTGAAGTAACTTGCCAATCCTAGGAATCGTCGGACGTCGTGTACGTTCTTGGGTTGTGAAAAGTTCTCAACACAATTAATCTTCTGTTCCCCAGGTCGGATTCCTTCTGCGCTTATGTCAAATCCGAGGTAATCGATATTACGTTGTAGGAAGTGACATTTTTTTAAGTTTAAGTTAAGGTTGGCGCGTCGGAAAACCTTTAATACCTCTTCTGGGTACTCAAGACCTTGATCTTCATCGATAGATGGGATAAGTACGTCATCCAGATACGTAAGGGCGATCGCGTACCTGAGCGGACCGAGGACAGCGTTCATCATCCGTTGGAAGACTGCTGGTCCGTTGGACAGTCCGAAGGGCAGGCGCAAAAACTCGTAATGCCCATCGGGCGTGCAAAATGCCGTTTTCGCTTGTGAATCCTTGGATACCGGAATTTGATAATAGCCGGAGGTTAGATCGAGGCTCGTGAAAAACTTGTTCCCACGTAAGCGTTCTAGTTGATCGTCTATCAACGGTAATGGAAAGGCGTCCTTCATCGTCAGTCGATTTAAAGCACGAAAGTCGACGCATAGGCGGCTTTCTCCGTTCTTCTTCCGGATAATCAGAATTGGACTTGAATACGGGGAATTTGACTCGGTGATGATTTCCGCATCCAGTAGTTCTGCAATCTTCGTTCGTACCTTCTCTCGTTCGGCGAAAGAAAGTCGGTAAGGTCTGTACGTGACCGGCGTTGTCGTGGTTAGCTTGATCTCCAATTGAGCGTGATCTGTTTTCCCGAGTTCGTAAAGGTTATCGGCGAAGCAGTCGCGATACTCGTTAATCTTCAAGCAGATTCGATTTCTCGTGCGTTGGGAAACGTTTGGATCGGCGTTGATTTCGTCTACTCAAAAGGGTCTCAGGTCCTGGCGTTGGAGTTGTAAAACGGGAATATTTTCCTGAAAGGGCTCAGCTTGACAGGGCGTAGCTCTAGCTATCGTCTGACCCTCTTTCATGATGAGATCGTTTCCAGATATATTTACGACTGGTATTCTGGTTGAGCCATTCTCATCCAAAACGTATACTCCTCTTGGGATGCAAAATTAGTTTTCTCGGAAGGCCCGAAATTTTCTGTCTATGAAAATTTCTTGCTCGTGGTTGGCGTTGTCGTTCGTCATCAGGTCGAAGAACCCCACGTAATGCGGAGGTATCACGGTTGCGTTTTTGACCCATAGACTGACAGTTTGGGGAGGTAGTTCGGGGATTTCCAACTTCAAAAGTTGATCGTCTTCGACTGTCGCTTCGTGCTGTTCGTGAAATAGCCTTAGAGTGTTTTGTCGTTTTACAACTGTCACGTTCGAAAACTCCGTTAGCGGTTGTCCTATCAGTAGAGCGATGTGCTGGGATTCGTCCGGGACCACGAAAACTTCGACTTCCGCCCTAACTTGGTCGACCTCTATCGTAGCCTTGGTTACGCCTTTCGGTTTCGTTTTCCCCGCGCCGTAGCCTCCGATAACGCATGAAGCATCGACTTCTTTGTATTCTAGGGGAATTTTCCTGGCATCGCTTTCTCGTAGTAAAACGCATTTGCTTCCTTGATCGATATAAGACTGAACGGGGTAGCCATTAACGGTAGTGTCCTTGAAAAATTTACCGTTGGTATCCGGGCCGTGTTTATTCGCTTCGTTTACCGTATGAGCCACCTGCTTAGATACGGTTGCAGTTGTGCTTTACGAGGATTTCTTTTCCGTGTTGCAATCTTTGCCGACGTGTCCAGTGCGGTTGCACTTTTCGCATCGGGGCTTCCGTTGGGGCTACGTGCAGTCTTTCGATATATGCCCGTAATTGCTGCAATTGAAGCAAAGTGCTTCACCTTTCTCGTTAAAACGTGGCCTGTTCGTTCGGTTTCTGTCAAAGGTCTTCGGTTTGTCCTTCGACTCAGTTCGCGATTGTTGATCGTAGCCGGAATTCGATGAGCATTGTCCGCGGTCCTGACTCTGTCGCTTTTTGTTGCCTTCCGGTTCCGACAGCTCTAGTCTCGTCTCTAGCTGTTTCATGCATTGAAGCAGTTCGGGCGGGCTAGTGAAGTCTCGGACGCTGAGCGCTGTGATGAGAGCTTGATCTTTCAAGCCGGTGATTAAATACTCCACCATCGCTTCTTCGGTAAGACCGCATAGCCGCGCTTTCGCGATTTTATCGTGATAATAGCGTTCTAGTGTTTCTCCCGGTTTACGTACACGTTGCTCCATTTCGCTGTGCAACTTCTGGGCGTTTTTCGCGGGCGGAAACCATTTCTTCAATAAATCTTTCCACTCGGCCCAAGTGTATACGTTCGACTCAAGTCCCTCAAACCAAATTTTTGCGGAACCCTTGAGTCGGGGCAGTGCGTTGTTTATCGTAACGCGGTCGTTCCAGCCATACATCGCGGCCAGATCGTCGACTTTTTTCATCCACATAGCAGACGTTTGATGGGGTGCTGATTCGGGGTCAAAGTTCGGAAGGATCTTACTCTCATCTTCCCATTGATGATAAGATACGTTTTGTGCAGGATGAAATGGGGTGGCGTATACGTTTCCCCCTTGTTCCTGTGCGGTGCTAGCTGCTGCCGCCAGGGTTGCTTGCTGCAAAGTCTGCATCGTTGTTATCGCCGCCGCTACGGCACTTGCTACGGCCGCTTTTACCGCTTCCTCGAACGCTCCCAACGCGATGAAGCTTGTAGTGGGGGGTTCCTTTCTTGACCACACGTTCTGTTTTCCTCACCGCTTCGTGAAAAATCACGCCATCTCCGTCCTCGCTTCCCGCCATTTCCTCTTTTCGTACGCTATGGTTTAACAAACTGAGGGTTGCCGCTTCTTTAACGGATTTGAGTTCTTGGAAATCTTTAAAATAAGAAGGAAGATCGGCACTGCTCGTGCGGGCGTCACTTGAGTTTGGAAATTTGTTTAAGGAATTTTTCGGGCTAAGCCTTCTTTCAGCCGTTTCGTTGCTGTTCGTAGCAATGTTCGCTTTGTTTCCGTTAGCGCGTTTCTTTAATACAAGTTGTCGTTGGACCTTCGTACACTGGCGATAAGACGTTTTCTCATCGACTGTACTAATTTCGTTGGCCTGCATAAACTTGCTTATTCTTTTACTGCGTCTCAATTTGGCTATATGCGGGCATAAATCTTCCGGCATGAAACATTCGTTTTCCGTGTAATTTTCGTGCACCGTGTAAATAAAGGAATATATTTACGTTGACTAGTTTAGACGTGCCGGTATCGTAGGTTTCTCGGTCCCGTTGAGTATTTCGTTCTCGGACTTCGAACTCCAAAAATGGCGTTGTCTCGTGGTCTCTGTCCTGCTTTGTAATAATAATAATAATCAGCTAGGCTAATACCTTAGGCCTAAGTCATCATGCGACTTTTGAAGCCCTTAATTCAGGTGGCCGGGTTACAATGCGTAGGAGGGTGGTGGCAAGCCCTGCATGCCACGAGATCGAGCCAACAGCTCCCTACACTAACTATTACCGTAAACCTAGACAAGTTTTTATGGAAGGGGAAACCGAAGAACTCAGGGAAACCCCTTAAACAAGTGGGGAGAGAACTTGCAAACTCAACGCAGAAGGAGTTGTTCCGAGTTTTCACCCAGTGCCACAAGTTGGGATCGAACCCGGCTCCTCTTCCTGCGAGGCGAAAGTGCTAACCACTCAGCCACCCCACAACAAGCTGATGCGATTCCGTTCGGTCTTTTTCGCTGGCTCGATTCTCCATTCGATGATGTTTCTAATTACGATTCCGATCCCACTTCTGAGATATAAGCGTGTGCAAGCATGTCGTAGAATAATAATACGTGGTGATAGTTAAAAGTATAAAGTTTAATCGAAGTTAAGGTTGCATTTGTTAGCGGTTATTCCGCGCGTACTCAGCGGTCGGAGTCGTAGAACAAAATATTCGTTCGCCGTCCCTCTCGACGAGTGGGTCTCTCTACCCCCTTCCGTGGGGTATAGAGGGGGCAAAAATAATAAAGAAAAGGGCAGTGATCAGGTATCGCCATCTACCTACTCGTTATTATATTGGCGCTTACAAAATGATCAACGAATTAAATTTTAAAGTACACAGGGGCAGTGAACGATTTTAAACCTGCTCGCAGAGTTGCAGTAAACCGACTTAAGCAGACGTTGGTAGTGACGTCGTAGCTCTACACAGTGTCGGCAGCGCCATCTGTGGCGAATATGGTCTTTAGCGAGATGAAAAATAGTAGTGATTGAACCATCTATTTATAACACTGTTTATATTAATGTGTTGACTTTTATAATATTTATAATATATATTTGGGGACCGTTCAACACATCTTTTTGTGAAGATAGTTAAATTTTTAATAGTATTTATTTTCATTTTTTACATTCATTTGGATTTGTTATTTTATTATGGTGTAAAACTTATTTTACACGCGATTTAAAATTTTGTATGTGGGGACCTCAATGTTCTTGTTATCCGACATCCGGGTACATTTTAAAAGTCACAAATTCGATTACTTATGATACGCGAAATATTGGGATAGTCTTATAATATGGCAATTTTTGTGTTTAAGAAATACTTATCTTGAAGTGGGGACTTTTACAATTTTCATAATAGATATTTGGGTACATTTTTACACATCTTTTGTGAAGGAAGTTAAATTTTAAATTGTATTTAGTTTCATTTTTTTTATATTTATTTGGCTATGTTTTTTCTTATGGTGTAAAAATTATTTTACACGTGATACATTTCATAACTTACCATACAAGAAATATTGTAATATTCTTAAAAAATTCAAAATTGGTTTAAGTGGGGACTTTCAGAAGAGATATGTTGGTACATTTTTACAGAAACTTAGGGGGAAATGTGATGTGTTCAGTTCAAATTCAACATTTAAGTAAACCTTTTTATTATTTTGCACAATAAAAATAAATCAAATCAAAATCAAATGAAATCATGATTTTATCATTATTTAACCATTCTAATCATAATTAATCTGTTATAATTCAATTATTTTTATGAAGATTAAATTTATACGCGATTGAATTATTCTATACATTTGAAATTTGAAGTGATTCAATCATGATTAAAACAGTTTTTTACCATTTATTTTTTAATATTGATTAAATTATTTTAATCCAGAATAAATTATTCTAAACGCAAATATTTAATTTTTTTTTGATTTTACTTTATATTTAGATTTCATTATTTTTATCATGATTTATGCTTCTTAATGAAGTTTTAATTGTTAATTATTCATATAAAATAAGTTTTAATCACGATTGAATCATTTTAATAACCATTTACTCATTAAAATTTGTAATTCAATCACATTAATCTTGAGTTTTAATATTGTACTCACGTTTTAAAAATTTATGAATTGGCCAAAATTTTCTACTGTTTAAAAATTTTCATCATGATTTAATGCTTTCTCTCATTTTTTTATCATGATTCAACCATTTTAATCACAAATAAACAATTTTATCAAGATTTAGTCATTTCCCTAAGCTTAAGCAGCTGAAAAACAACAACGCATCGTCAGTTCATTCGTTTTCAATTTTGTTCTTCCAGCATGTACATAGATAAGGAATTGCGTGTGTGCGGTATCGTTGTGTTAACGAATACATAAACACACATTCATTACTTTTCGAGCATTATTTAAAATTTAATTTACTTAAGCCTTTCACACACACGGGCTACCAAAATCAATCCTACGTGGCTTAGACCTTCTAAATTTCCTCTGTAAACAATTAATTTCGTGCCCAAACATTAATGAAACTGAATTCAGATAATATTTGTCAAAAGCAATTAATTGTTAAAGCATTGATCTAGGATGAAATATAAATGAGGTCAAATAGCCCAGACAGATGAAAATATTACGGTGCCGCCAAAGTAAACTTTAAATAAAGAATATATGTTTAAACTTAAGTTAAATTTAGTACAAGAGTTCGGTATCTAGTTCTTACAACCGCGGTAAGTTACCTGTTAATTTTTCCAATAAGACCAACATTTTATCAACTACAACTAAATCAGATTATCCCTGTTTTTTCAAATCCGCAGCTAACATTTAGATCTTTACAGTAACCTGAATAAACAAAGATAAATAAAAAATCATCCATTTTTTTAACCCAATCTGTTTCTTCTCACATCAATAAGTAAACTTTTTTAAAGCCTTACTTGAGGTTTTGCTTTGTACATTAACCCTAAAATAAAAAACATGTTAATCTATTATTTACTAATAAGATATCATAATATCGGTTGAAATTCAGATAAGAGAAATAGTATGTGAACCGGCTTTCTTATTCTATACAGCGTGTAACGGGGACGATTACCGAAAGTTGGTTTTTGTATTCGTCGGATACCTACGAGTTGAAAATGTCGTATGAACCATTATCCTAAAATGTACCGTTTGCCTGTTACGAGCTCTCAAAAATTGACCAGAGAAACACGTCAACGGAGCAAATGTGAAACTTTTGATTTGTCTTGAACCGAATTGTTTCCATGAAATGATCGGTTGTTCTTAAGTGATAACGCGATAAACCGAATGTCAAATATCAAAAGATCACCCAGAAGTGTGCACCATCAGCATTTAAGGTAATTTAAACTCAAGCTTTTGAGATTGACAAACTTTAAAATCTGTCAAGATAATGAGAGTGTCAGCTAGACTCTACTACCAGAAACACACAACGGTTAAATACCAAAACTAACAATCTTGAAGACCTGTTGGAAAAGCTCCTTTGGGATCATATACAATATTTTTCAATCTTCCTTGAACCAAATTGTTTCCATGCAATGAACGGTTTTCTTAAGCGATAAAGTGATAAACAGAATGTCGAATAGCTTCGGTATAAAACATCCTAGTTAATTTGAAAGTTCATTACTTCGTAACTGTGCTGCAGACAGTGATGGCACGTCTTACTTACATGTACGCTGACTTTGCGGACATGCACCAAATATATGGACAAGCCGAAGGAAGATGAGATGAAGCCTGGAGTTGGTACCGTGAAACTTTCCCTAACAGAAGACTGCTGAACCGACAAACGTTTAAAGGTGTTGACCGGCGCTTGCGAGAAATCAATCAACTTCAACCATCTCGGGAGGGAGTGCGAAACATTCCACTGGACGAAAAATAAGAGGTAATTAATGTAGTTTCTAACGACGTTTTCGCAGTTTTGACAAAACCGTTTGTCAGGAAATCTTAAGGCATTGTCAATTTTTGACGATGAACGGAGTACAAGTACCCGTCAAGTTGAAAGGCGCTTGGGTGTCAATCACGTGACTGTCGAGATAATTCTGCATGGTCATAGTTATCACCCTTACCATCTACAAAAAGTTCAAGCTTAAATGAGGCCTGCTACCCTGCCCGTATCAACTTCTGTCAGTGGTTTGTGAATCGTGTGCAGTATGATCCTCGTTTCGCCAGCAGAATTCTAACATGCGATGAGGCCAATGTTTCACGAGATGGTTTGCTCAATTTGCATACCAACCACCAGTGGAGCCAAAATAACCCTCACGGAACTGTTGTTGCAGCTTATCAACAACAATTGATGTAATGCCCAAATATCAAGTTTTTGAATATATTGCTCTTTCGTTAAGGTTTCTTAGTAACAATTATCCCTCTCACGCTTCTCCTCCCTTAAGTTTCGTTTAAAATATCTTTCCTGAGTTTGAATGCTGGCCGTTCTTTTTGACGATTGTTATTTTCTCAATTGGCCTCTGCGAAGGTGCCCCCAGGCACTGTAGCAGAGTCGTCCTTAAATTGGCTTAGAACACTAGTGCGCATAGTCTCTATTCCCCGACCCTTTTTTTGTCCTTGGTCCGATATTTCTTCCCCTGTTTTTCTTTTGAGGCATTGTCATAAGCCGCCCGTTCCAAAATGTTAGTCCCATAAAGTTTCTTTATTCATTTCGAACTCTTATTCCAAGAATTGAGAATTGCCATAAAACCAGTAATGTGTGCATCGGTATCGATGCTTTCATGTTAAAGTATTTTTTTGTTATATTGCTTTTAAAAATGAATGTGTCAAAATTAAAGTGCTTATTTATTTTTATTTATGGTCTCTGACCTTGGATCTTGCACGAAGTGTGCGGGCCTTACCGACTTCCAGCGAAAGTGTCCCGACATCTAACCCTGGGGGTAATCAAGACTAAGTGCCCCCTTGGTCATTAGACTTGGTACATCCCACATCGGCCTATTGGGCAATTCAAATGTGCATGCCAAGAGGTTATTGGGTCCAAGTGACACTTTATCCGACCCGGATGAAATAGGTCACGGCCTCCTTTTGATTAAAACCAGAAAACAGTGATTTACAGAACCAGGGGCGCTATTCTGAGGCGTTCGTTAGTCAAGATAACGAACAAAAGTTTTCGTTAAGACCGAAAATTTTCGTTATAAGCTATAGTTGCGATTCTGAGGCATTCGGAAGAGATTATTTTCGGAAACAACCGCTTAAAATTGTCGGTAACGTAACGAAAGGGTTTGGGCTGTCGTTAAGGCTCTTTACGACAGAAATTTTCGTTTCAAACCAAATTTAAAATGGCGGCGGGAATGATTCGACGCAAAATATTGAGATTGGCGATGATTGCAGATGAGTTGCAACAACGAGACTTAAGACGGCAAAGAGTATTTAGAGATCGAGCCCAAGCTTTCGAACTCGATGAATATAGGTTTAAAAGACACTTTAGAGTTAAAAAAGCGTTAGCCATGAATATTTGTGATAGGCTGAGAGATCGGCTAACGGGTAAAAATGCCTTAGGAATCACTCCAAATATCAAGGTAAAAAACGTTTTAATATTATTTTATTAAATGCTAAATTTATAGTTAATTTTTAGATCCTTATTGCATTGCTGTTTTATGCCGTTGGATCGTACCAATTAGCTATTGGTCAAG
Source organism: Leiobunum rupestre (assembly GCF_980474605.1). Lineage (NCBI taxonomy): Eukaryota > Metazoa > Arthropoda > Arachnida > Opiliones > Sclerosomatidae > Leiobunum > Leiobunum rupestre. The sequence goes on from NC_143392.1 coordinate 2,493,338, forward strand.
ATTTGTTTTTGGCTGTAAGTCAATCTACCGTCAGTAGACATGTTTCAAGCGTTAGTAAAGCTATCGTGGACGTCTACTCTCCGGAGGAAATAAAATTCCCAGTGACCGATGAGGAAATTTTGACTAATAAGATTGGGTGTGTAGGAATGTTTTGGTTTACGCGGTTTACATTTTGGATGTTGAATTTAGCGCTCCCCTCATTGACCAGCTTTTGGCGTTTTTTTCGAACCAATTTGGCGGCCCTGTCCAATCTCAAGAGGGTACATTGTACCCCTGTATCCCTTGTTCCTAAGCCACTGTTAATGTATTACTTATTCTAAGTTACAAAACCAACGGTTTTATATTTCAAAGATTCAGCAGAGTAGCGGGATTTCCGGGAATAATTGGTCTAATTGACGGTACCCAAATTGCAATTGTAGCTTCGTCCATTAATGACGAAGATTACAGAGAATACCTTTACGTGAATCGCAAAGGATTCCATTCCCTAAATACACAAATCGTAAGATACAGTTTGGAATACTATAATATTTTTTTCCATAGAGTTCAAATAGTTACTTAGTGTAAAGGTTTGCGACCACAATAAGCGCATAATTAACTGCAATACAAAGTTTAAAGGGTCTGCCCATGACTCCCATGTTTTTAAAATGTCCCAAGTATCAACACATTTGGGAAGAGCATACATTGACGGAAGGAAAGATTGCTGGCTAATTGGTACAGTGAATATAAATAGAAAGTGCATGAAGTATAAACAGGGGCGTGCCTGAGAGGGGGTGGTCCCCTCTTCATTTTCAAAGAGTCTACTTTGGCAAATAAGGCCTTTAAAAGAGATCCGCAAAATACGTTGCGTGTAATTTTAAGCGCGTATCTTCCATCATATTAAGTTAAGGCCCCTTATTTATACAGTCGAAGGTAATTACATACAACGTAGGTTGCGGATCGCTTTAATCAGTGGTAGGGTTAGGATTGCGTAGGAGGGTCGTGACAAGCCCTTCATGCCACGCGAGCTAACTGTTGGCTGCCTATAGTTACTATTACCGTTTATATCGGAAGGGGAAACAACTACGTAGAAAGATTGTTTCTATATTTTCTCCCAGTGCCACTTATGCTTCGAAGCGAAAGTGCTTACCACTTCGCCATACCTCTTTTAATGTTTTCCCCACTGCTTAAGTATTCAAAATGGCTTTTTCCCACCAATCTAAATTATCTAACCCTCTACGCAGGCGCGTAGGAACGTTTTGGATTAAAGGGTACAGCTTGGTTGTTGAATTAGGTGCCCCTTATCAATTTCAACGCCTTAAAGCAACGCCCCTTCATACGCCACTGCCTCTGCGGTACGCCTCCGAGTGTAAGAAATTTTTCAAATGTATATCTTATCTATAAACAGGCGATAGTGGATATTCTCTTAGACCGTGGATATTAACTCCAATGACACATAATGTAGAAGGTTCCCCAGAGTACAGATTCGACCAAGCCCTCACTAAAACGCGACAGCTTGTTGCGTGTACCATTGGTATATTAAAAAAAGTTTTTCGCTGTTAACTTATGCATCGTACGCTCCGCTACCACCCAACGGCGGCTGCTAAAATTGTGTACGCATGTTGTACGCTCTACAACATGCGTAGAGACTCAAATCATCAACCGGAAGACGATATTTTCACTGAAACTGAATCAACCGAAAGTGACAGTGACACTGATGACGAGCTAATAGGTGCAAGGAGGAGAATCAACAGACGATTGAGAGAGAGACGAAGACAAATAAGACATGAACGCGGAGCATTGGTAGTTGATGTTCCTGAATATATACCTGCTGGCCCAAATGAAACTTTTCTTCGAAGAGGGCAAGAACTTAGGCAACACCTTGTTAGGCGCTTTCGCTAACGTTTCATTAGTACCTAAATAGATTTTCAAATAAAGTAAATTCATATTGGTTCATAATCAATGTTGAAAATGGGTATTTGTAAAAGTTAAATAATTAATAAAAGAGTGTCATTCGGACCTATTTCTTAATGAATGATACGAGCGAAATACAAGTAGGGAAGGGAGTAGGGATATTAGCCTCGCGGAGGAAAGGAAATTTTAAAACGAAGAAATAACGGCTCGTAGTGAGGAATGGACGCACGCGGTAGAACTGGTTAAAGCTAGTGTATTTTTTTCATTTTTAGTCCTTTTTATGGAGACGCTATCGCCATCAACCTACGATATAATATCAGAGACTGAAAAGTGCCAAAAAGGGCGACAATAAATAGTCTTTGACGTGTTTGATCTCGAGTCGATCATTTATTAGCCCTTAGCATATGAAAGTGAGCGGAGTGTCACACTTTTTTAAATTATGTCACTTTTGGTATTTGGGTGTAAATTGGAAAAGTTGAAGGATTCTTCTATAAAGATTGCTTAGCAGGTTATATTCCCTTTAAGTGTAAGTAGTTTACATCTGCCCCAATACTAGTTTTGAGTAACGTAGGGTACGAAACGATTGTATTAATAGTTGTAGACTAAACTAAGATTACCTAACCTAACTTAACCATTGAAAAAAGCCATTTCTGGCTCTTTTGCAGCTGCTCCGTATTTATCTACCCTGAAAAATCTATTTAGTCTGCAACTATTAATACAATCGTCGCGTACCCTACGTCACTCAAAACTAGTATTGGGGCAGATGTAAACTACAGCCTTTTAGGATAGTGAAATGAAAAATAATAAAATAAGAGGCTCGATCTGTTTAAAATTCATTATGTTTATCTAAAATTTAACTCAAAACTTTTGAGCCAAGGACATACAGTATAATATCAAACAATATAAAGTATATGTCTAGGAACTTATTTATCACTAAATAACAATGATACACATTTTTCTTTTTCATTTATCAAGGCTGCCATCTAGCATTTTCTGAGCTATTCCTGACAACGCTTCAGCTATTTTCTCTAAAGAATGAACTTTTTCTCGTTCTATTAAGTTTCTTTCCTCCAGTGCAGTTTGTATTCCTCTGTAAATGCTGTTTTTTGTATCTTCTATGTCTTTTAAAGTTTCTGTTGCTTTCGCATAATTATCAATATTTTCTGTCCTAGCATACTTTCCTAAATTTAAAAAAGATTAATATGTTTCCTTACTTAAAGAAATGAGGGCCGGATTAAGGTGGTCAGCGCCCGGGGGCACTCATCACTTTGTGCCCACTTAAAAAATATTTTATATTATGGGTTTCTTAGAAAAAGTCCTCAAGTAGAAATTTATAATAAATAGCCTTCATGAATTTTAAAGCCTATAAACTTAATTTTGTTTTACCTTTTTCCATTTCTTAAGATCCTTCGCAGGACCCCCTCCATCAGCATTTAGCGTATCAGTTAAACTTGTCCACAACCTTTCTTGCAAGGCTCTAGTAAATTCACCATCCAATTTTCCCGAGACTAATTCAGGGTGTTAATTCATAAAGTCAAGCATACTTATTAGTTGATTCCGGGTAACTTTCGCACCACGTGGAGCCATATTATAACCTTAAGAAGAACGGTTGCAAAGTTTGACAAGGCTTAGAAATATATTGAAAAATTGATAACTACCTATTCTCCAAAACATTCCTATTTTAAAAAAATATATACGATAAAGAAAGAAAGCCTTATTTATATTATATATATTCAATCACTTACTCTAAAATCCGTATTAATTTATTTGTAAAATAAAACTAAAAGTAATTAAAACGTTGAATTGTTTTCAGCATATCGGCGGAAAAACAGAAGTGAAAATGAAAAAGCGTCTGCCTAAATATATAATCGATCACTATTGGTTCTTATGATCTTTCACGTGACCCAAAATAAGTGGAGGGAATAGGGTGAAAAAAATAACCTATAAAACCATACCGAAAAGTGGTTTCGTCGTTTTTCCTAACGAAGGGTTAACGAACGAAGGAAAATTGCGTCTCAGAATAGCACCTTTTTCTATCGTTGGAAAATTGTCGTTATGAGCCGTTCGGTAGACCGGTCGTAAAATTTTGATCGTTATTTACACCGAACGCATCAGAATAGCGCCCCTGAATGAGAATGAGAACGACAATTAGAACTGAAGTTGGGGTTTCTCTCTGTCTCTCTCTCCAAGAGAGACTGACCAACCGCTTCAAAATAGATTTAAAATAAAGACATCGAAGTGTTCACCGGTGCTTCTCGGTAGCGGTTCCTCGACGCCAACTTTGACAATGTGCGGTCCGCGATAGCCGGACACAACCATGAATAGCGCAGAAGTAGGTCAGAGAAGTCGCTCTCTGTCTCCTAACTCATTTCTTAATAATCCTACTACTCTAGTTAATAATCCCACTACTCTAGTTAATAATCCCACTACTCTAGTTAATAATCCCACTCCTCAAGTTACTAATCCTACTAATCCAGTTAATAATCCTACTCCTCTAATTAGCAATCCCTTACCCTCCTCCATGTTAACCGATTTAATGACCCAATTAGCTTAGATGAATGACCAGCAAACCCAGTTAGCTGCCCAGCAAGCCAAAATGGTCACACTTATAAACAATCTTCAGCAGCAACAGCAGGCCAATTTTATTTCTCAGTCAAATAGTTTAACACAGATACCTGTTTTACCAAATATTAGTTCTACCAGCGGTGCGAATGGCCCATCTTCGGTGATGCCTTTACATTCTTCTCCCTTTTTCTATACCCATCCTTTAGCACCTCCCCTTTATGAGGGTATACCTAACATGCTTAATGGGGATGCCCTTACGTGGTACACCGACAATTCCCCCTTTGTTTCTTGGGATCAGTTTGAGCGAGGTATTAAATCTAAGTTCGATAGCAGCACAAGCGACGAACATGTTAAGGATCGTATTAACGATCAGCTGCAAAAAGCGCAAGAGACAGTTACAGAGTTTTTAGATAAACTGCAAAAGTTATTCAGTCAGTTGAGTGTACCCTTGTCTGAAAGGGAACAAATTAAAATAGTTTTGCGCAATTTAAGAGACGAGATTGCCATCCCAATCATGGTTAAGTTGTATAATAATATTCGCGAATTAATTGACGACGCTATTATAGTGGAGAGGCGTATTAGAAAACAGAAAGTTATTGGCTCATCCAAGGGCGAAAACGATAAACCGTCTTCCGCTAGCACTAGTCACAGCGGTGGTCATTCAAACGTCCCGTCCAATATTTATCGGCATTCCGGTAGTATGTACTCTACCACCACTACTGGAAACTCTAGTCAGATCCGTAGACAGTCTACCTGTCAACTTTGTAAAAGACAGGGTCACGTGGCTACTGAATGTTTTTCTCAGCGTCCTCGGACCACCGTAGGCCCTACGGGAGGTCCCTCATACTATAACCCTAACGTGACTTGTCACGGCTGCGGAGTCAAAGGGCACGTTCGTTTAGACTGCCCGATTAGAACGCCTGGTATTCCCCCACCCCCTATGACCCAAAATAATGGTCCGAGAGCAGGAAACGCCGCTGCGGGCACCTCGACCGCTCCGTGCACGGTAACCGGGGGGCAGCCCGCGTCAATTCGGTAAACAGTGTTTTTGGCGGCACGGAAGATTTTTTAGTAGGTCCAAAAATTTTGAAGGGAGGTCAAGATTTTCTTGATATTTTTGTAGGTGGTATTCCGTGCCTTGCCTTAGTAGACCCCGGCTCGACTAACACCCTCCTTAACAGCGCTCTAAAACCTTTGTTAGAGAGTCAGGGCTACCCCACTTTTAATTATAATCTTTCCTTAATGCAACCAGATCGGTCTTTGTTAGCTACTCAGGGTATCGTTGACGTTCCCTTTAATTTACCGCGTAAGGATTTTAATTTTGAAACGCTCCCGCAACCTTTCAGAGAATGGTCAATAGCCTGTTTTCGGACCTCCATCATCGTGTTTCTGCGCGTACCTAGATGATCTGGTATTTGCTTCAGCTGATTTCGAAACCCATATAAAAACTCTAGAAATAGTGTTCGATAGGCTCATGAATGCCGGTTTAACAGAAAAGGCGTCTAAAACGCATTTTTGTAGAAAAGAGACCCGTGTTGAAAATTATCGCGCATTAAATAGTATAATTAGTTTTATTGGTATTATTGATATTAAAAATGTAACGCTGTCAAAATTTATTATGTAAAAAGAGCAAAAACTGTTGGTATAGAAAAAATATATAATTTTAACACATGTATATTTATATCAAATAGTATTCGCGTATATATGTATAACAGAATATAGACCTATAACCAATGTAATATATATTGAAGGAAATTAACGGCGTCAGACGCGTGATTTGAAATTCACTCCTTTAAATCGCGCGCTCTTTCGAGCGTAAATAAAAAGAAAACCCAACGATAATAAGTTTAATATACAACGATCTTTAGATTTGAAATATAATTAGAGTTTGTAAGTTCCCGAAAAGTGGAGCTCCGTTTGCAATAACCGAAAAGTGTTATTAAATACCTGTTTGTTCTCAACAGATGCGTTTTAGTTAATATAGTCATAATAGTACAGGGAATTCAGATGATTTTTCAGTCGGTCATTTGAGTTAAAGTCGGAACAGCTCTCCCGAAACTCACGTAGCGTCTTATACGATTCCGACATCTTATAATAACAGACGAAGACGCTACAACCCGTATTTTAGGGCATATTGTTTCCGAAAACGGAGTCACCGTGGCTCCGAATAAAACGGCCACAATGAGGGATTTTCCAACCCCGCGAAATACGAAGCAGCTGAAGCGCTTCCTAGTTATGGCGTCTTACTATCGTCGCTTTATTGAGAACTTTTCAAAAATTTCAAGTCCGTTAAATCATTTATTACATAACGGGGTTGCGTGGAATTGGTTGTCTGACCAAGAACACGCCTTTTCTACTATCAAAAACAAATTGTCAACAGCTCCTATTCTTTCATCCCCCGATTATAATCACCCCTTTGTAATTTATTGCGATGCTTCAAATTCTGGCCTTGGGTCAGTCTTGGCCCAAATTATAAATAAGAAAAAGCACGTTATTCAGTACGCTAGTCGTTCTCTAAGCGAGACCGAGCGCCGGTATTCCACCACTGAACGGGAATGCCTGGGCGTCGTATGGTCGGTAGAAGAGTTTAGACCATATATTGAGGGGTGCCGGTTTGAAATCTTTACGGATCACAGTGCACTGCGCTGGCTTCTCACAGCTCCCGATCCGACTGGCAAATTCGCCCGTTGGAATGCCCGTCTCCAAGCATTTAATTTTAGTGTTAATCACATTGCCGGAAAAGATAATGTCGTAGCCGACGCACTTTCCCGTATTCCGGAAGAGTCTGATTTAAATAATGTTGATTACTCCTGCGCCATTAGTAATATAAACCCGTCGGTCATTTTTGATAGCGAAGACATGGTGCAGGCCCAGCGGAGCGACCCTCAACTAGGTTCCCTAATTAATTATTTAGAAAAAGATTTAGTTCCCTCTGACCCTGCTTTACAGAATTGGGTTTTAGACTTAGCGCCCATCTGCGATATAAAAGCGTAGGTGATAAATTTGATGTAGGGTGGGACCCTTTTAAAATCCTTGTTCCTGGTTCGCTTAAGGCTAGAATTTTACAAATCAGTCATGACATTCCGTCATCTGGTCACTTTGGTGTGAAGAAAACTCTCAAACGAATTAGAACTCAATTTACGTGGTCAGGTCTTACGCTAGACGTTCTTAAATATTGTCGATCTTGCCCAGTTTGTCAGGCCCATAAAGTACCGTCCCTAAAACCGGCCGGCTTAATGAAACCTAGCGATATCCCCGAACCTTGGGAAGTAATCTCAATAGATCTTAAAGGTCCCTTTCCCCGCAGCAAACGCGGATTTAAATATATTTTAGTTGTCAGTGATTATTTAACTAAATGGGTGGAAATTTTTCCGTTGCGCAACGGGACCACAACCCCAATAGTACGTCACCTAGTGGACGATGTTTTCACCCGCTTTGGTTTACCGTCCAGCGTTGTCAACGATAATGGCTCGGTTTTTATTTCTAAACTATTTAAAAACGTCTTTAACGTTCTAAAAATTAAACGTAGATATACCTCCCTTTATCATCCTCAAAGTAATCTGACAGAACGATTTAATAGAATAATTGGTACCCAAATAGCGTCATACGTCACCGGTAACCATCAAGATTGGGATTTCGGTCTCTAACAATACGCGATGGGCATTCGTAGTGGCGTCCAAGAGTCTTCCGGTTTTTCTCCGGCTTATTTAATGTTTGGGAGATAAATTAAAACTCCATTAAATTTACTTTCTAATAAAAATCCTGAAGAATTTTCGGATCCGGAATCTTCAAAGATTTATGGGTTAAGCATTCTTCCAAAAGTAGCAAAAGCTTTGGAACAGGCGCGCGTCAATATTCGACAGGCCCAAAGTAGGCAGAAGTCTTATTACGATAAGCATAGACGAAATTTTGAATTTCAGGTAGGGGATTTAGTGCTGCGAAGGTCACATAAGGTTTCTAGCGCCCCTGATTTCTATACTGCCAAACTCGCCCCGAAATTCGAGGGCCCGTTCCAAATTTTGGAAAAATTATCTAAGCTAACGTACAGGTACCTACCACGTAGTTCAATTGAAACCGTACTATTTGAGGACTGAATTTAATTTGGGCCTCACGACGTCTCTTTAGACACAAATGTTAACAGTAATAATCATTTAGGGCACTGCCAGGTTGGAGGTCGTGTTTTACGGCCTCGCGATAAAACAACCGGTAGAGCTATTTGCGTTGGGAACTTTTAAAATATTCCTCCCTTTTTACAGTATCATTAATAGTATAAATAGTGTACACAGTAGTCTCCCCTTACGGTCTCAAAGAATAAATCATCATGTTGTAATATTTATATTAACTTGTTTAGCTTTTTTTATTTTGTTAATGCTGCACCACCCCTGTAAATAACAATGTAAAAACAAACTTGTATATACCTTGCGATATCTCGCTTGTAAATACAATTAAATGTCCTTTCCCCTTAATGTTAATTTCAGTATTGTTTTTAGTGTCCCTTGACTATGCCTCACGAGCACGTTCGACTTTCAGTGGGGGGCGATGCAATGCCCAAATATTAAGTTTTTGAATATATTGCTCTTTAGTTAAGGTTTCTTAGTAACAATTATCCCTCTCACGCTTCTCCCCCTTAAGTTTCGTTTAAAATATCTTTCCTGAGTTTGAATGCTGGCCGTTCTTTCTGACGATTGTTATATTCTCAATTGGCCTCTGCGAAGGTGCCCCAGGCACTGTAGCAGAGTCGTCCCTAAATTGGTTTAGAAGACTAGTGCGCATAGTCTCTATTCCCTGACCCTTTTTGGTCCTTGGTCCGATATTTCTTACCCTGCTTTTCTTTTGAGGCATTGTCATAAGCCGCCCGTTCGAAAATGTTAGTCCCATAAAGTTTCTTAGTTTCTTTATTCATTTCGAACTCTTATTCCAAGATTTGAGAATTGCCATAAAACCAGTAATGTGTGCATCGGTATCGATGCTTTCATGTTAAAGTATTTTTTTGTTATATTGCTTTTAAAAATGAATGTGTCAAAATTAAAGTGCTAATTTATTTTTATTTATGGTCTCTGACCTTGGATCTTGCGCGAAGTGTGCGGGCCTTACCGACTTCCAGCGAAAGTGTCCCGACCTCTGACCCTGGGGGTAATCAAGACTAAGTGCCCCCTTGGTACATCCCACCTCGTCCCATTGGGCAATTCAAATATGGATGCCAAGAGGTTATTGGGTCCAAGTGACACTATATCCGACCCGGATGAAATCGGTCACGGCCCCCTTTTGATTAAAACCAGAAAACAGTGATTTACAGAATCAGAACGAGAACGAGAAACAGAACGAGAATGAGAACTGAAGTTGGAGTTTCTCTCTGTCTCTCTCTCTCCAAGAGAGACTGACCAACCGCTTCAAAATAGAGTTAAAATAAAGACATCGAAGTGTTCACCGGTGCTTCTCGGTAGCGGTTCCTCGACGCCAACTTGGACTGTGTGCGGTCCGCGATAGCCGGAGCCAGCGATCCTCCATCTCGTCGGACTCTGCCTTTTATTTCACTTGAGTATAATTTTAACTCATAATGACGATTCGTCGCTACTTCCGCGTTAACCACAAACTAGGGTTAGCGGTGTGTTATCGGGGTATAAGCCGATAATACGGCTCCAAAAACTTTCAATTGCCTTCGGGAGTAGAACATTGTTAATGTAGCTGTAGCAATTATGCTATTTTAGTATCTTGGTCAAGTTACCATTTTTATATGCCTCTGACATTAACCCTACGGGTTAATTTGTTATGTATCGCAGTGTATAACCTTTTCACTGCCTTTGCGCCATTTCTTGTTTTGTTGTTGAATGAAATTTATTTCTGAAGTCACTATTAAATTTGACCTATGGCATTTCTCAATGAATAGTTTTATTACCTTCGTAGTTAAGCCGAAACACGTCCCTATGATTTTTGAGCCAAGTAAAAGTTATTATCTCGCTAACCCCAATAGTGTCAGTTATGCGAGTACCCGGAGTAACAATAAAGTGTTAATGGGATAAGAATAATCCCGTTACAAAAAGTATCAAAGTCTGGTATGGAATTGTTGGAGACAATTTATTGGGACCCCATTTCCTTCCGCCTAGGCTTAATGGAGTCTTAGCTAGATTTTCTTCAACGAGCACTACCAGAGCTACTGGATTACGTACCGTTACCCGTGCTGTGAGATCTTATCTTGACTCAACATTTCCTATCAGATGGGTGGGACGAGGAGGAACCATTCTATGGACACCACGATCTCTAGATTTAAGCCCTTGTGATTTTTATCTTTGGGGACATCTTAAAGCTATAGCTTACAACACCGAAGTCCAAGATGTCGACGACTTACGTCAACCGATTAATGTTGGGTACGAGACCATCCGTAATACGCCGGAAATCTTTGAAAGCGTTCTTCAGTCATTTTTTCGTCGTAGTAATTGTTGTTTAAGAGCCCACGGTGGACATTTTGAACAGTTCTTGTAGATTTTAAGTTTTGGTATTTAACCGTTGTGTGTTCCTGGTTTTTGCGGATCACTCGCGAGTAGAGTCTAGCTGACACTTTAATCATCTTGACAGATATAAAAGTTTGTCTATCTCAAGAGCTTGAGTTTAAATGCCTTAAATGCTGACGGTTTACACTTCTGTATGTTTTTTTATATTCAACATTCTGTTTATCGCGTTATCACTTAAAAACAACCGATCATTTCATGGAAATAATTCGGTTCAAGGCAAATAAAAAGTTTAACATTTGCGTCCATGGACGTATTTTTCTGGTCAATTTTTGAGAGCTTGTAACTGGCAAACGGTACATTTTAGTACAATGGTTTATACTTCATAGGACATTTTTCAACTCGTAGGCATGCGAAGAATACAAAAACCAAGTTTCGGAAATTATCCCCGTTACACCCTGTATACCCTGTATAATTGTAATTTAATTTTAAATAATCATTTGGCACAATTAAAAAATAAATCCAGAAGTTACGATTACCTTTAAAACTTAAAGCTAACAGTTAAAAATACCGCTTATTGAGAAGAGTTTAAAGATACATTTAATATAACACTTAAAGTTTTTCTGGCTTTCAAGAGATTCAGTGGCGTAGCTAGAAAATTAGAGCCCCAAACCCAAATGGGAAAATCAACCTCACTCTATGCCTATGACACGTTCTTATGCCCCACGGAGCTCGTGGGCCATTACAAATAACTAGTGTTCGTAATGGATGCGTATCCGCAGATCGGGTCCTCTACGGGTCTGATACACGACAGGTTTGCTAAGTGTGGCCCAACGAACATTCTAGATTCAAATGGGCAATACGACAACCAACCTATCCGAGACTCAATTCTCTATTGTTAAATAAAAATAAGTGCAACTAAGACAAAATTAATGGGATTAAGTAACAATCGATGCAATTGAATGAAAATCGATGCGGTTAAATAAAAATTAATAGAATAAGGTAAAAAGTGATGCAATTGAGAAAAATGCAATGCTATTAGACTAATATTCTTATGTAATATTATTGCTTATATTAATGTTTTAGACACAAAAGAATACCGATTAACAAAGTCGGAATAAATAATGTATTACAAATCGATACAACTAATCTTAATTAATAATAAATATATGACAATGTAACAAAATTAATTCAAAAATTTCGTTGAGACTACTCGACCTTTCATCAGCTGCAATGGCATCCTAATTCATAAAAAATGAATTTATAATACAAGATGTTTACTAACACATATGTATAGGAAACCATTCTTTATTAACGTTCACAGTCATTAATACATCTGGGTTAAATCACAAGTATAAATTTGAAATAGATCAATAATCAATGATCTAAAGTGTAGCATAAATCTCCCCCCATCTTTGCTGCGACAGCGCCACCAAAATTTAAAACGCTTCTCCCCTTCCTCTTTAACCACATTTTAAGGCACATTGACTTTCTTATCGACGACTCTGACAAACACTGCCTTCGTGGACTTAATAAATCCGGTCCACCAGAGAAAAACGATTCCACTGGGACCCCTGATCCAGAAGCACTAAGATAATCACGTGCCATTTTAGACAGGTTTGGAAAGAGCACTCTCTGTGCCTAAAGTAGAAAATATTATCATCAATAAGTCATCCACATTGAAAATATGCACATATTTATTTTCAACTAACTTTCCACCATTCTAATGCTGTGATGTCAGGATCATCTAGAGCATCCTCTTTTAAATAACGCTCTAATTAATCTTTAGGTGCTCTGTTGGTCTCTTTCAATTTTCGAGCCCACAATTTTCTTGGTTTTGACTTCGACAGACGATTTAAAAGTTCAAAGTCACCTCTCATTGGGCGTCCGAACTTATTGCGGGATTTTCAAATACACACGGCGATTTCGCGTAGTTTTTATTTTTTTTTAAATTTGAGTTTACATTTTTTCTAATAAGTGTAAATTGGAAAAAGATGTAGTTTTGGAAGCTGAATAGCTTGAAGGTACTGTATTTTCCAATTGCATTATCCCTTTAAATGACATAAAAATAAAAGGTGGTTTTAAGCTATTTTTTTAACTTGTACAAACTTTTAATATTTCCTTCAAATGTGCCTTTTCAATATCGTAGGCAGTCATAGCTCTGTTCTTCATTGTACCAGCAGAAATATTTGCTGCATTAGGGTTACAGTAACTGACGAATTCTTGAAATGCAGGTTTCTCGACAATCAGAAACGGTAAGTTTTCTGACACTACCAAATTAACCAGTCTTTTCTCATAATGTTCTTGATCGAACTCTTTTCTCTAAATACATCAATAACAATTAATGCAAAATTCACTACAACAGAAAAATTATATTGATTACAAATTCTTACAATTATTTCGGAAGGAGCACTGGCCTCAAAGCTAATCACATCTGGATGCTTCTTTTTTAAGTGTTTTAGCAAATTACTTGTGCTTCCATCTTTAAACTTAGCGTACGTGTTCCTACAAAATGAAAAAATGTATTAACACAATGAAAGAAACACTGGACAAGATAAAGAAGATCACTTACAGACAGTGCTTGCATTTCAATTTAGTAAAATCACTATCGTAGGGTTCAAAATGATCATGGACACCCGATTTTCGACGTTTTCTTGGAGGATCACTGTCCAAACTGCCACTTTAATTTGAAGAACTACCAGCGGTTCGTGAAGACATTTTAAGCAAAACTGTGCACTTCACAAATTCAATGTTGACAGAAGGAGAATATTTAAACGACTGAATTTTAAGAACCGTTTAAGCATTGGTACGTGCGTACTGAAATAAGACTTCTTCGAAATTCTTAATCCTTACCACCGCGCAGGTGAGAGATATGTGAAGTGCATTAAATTTTTCCTTATTTTAGGTCTTAACCAACAATAACTTTGCTATCTGTTTTTAAAATACGGTTGATAATCAAGTAAATGTTTGGTTATTTATTCCGACTTTGTTAATCGGTATTCTTTTGTGTCTAAAACATTAATATAAGCAATAATATTACGTAAGAACTCATTTTAGTCTAATAGCATTGCATTTTACTCAACTGCATTGAATTTTACAGAGTTGCATTGCATTTTTCTCAATTGCATCACTTTTTACCTTATTCTATTAATTTTTACTTAACCGCATTGATTTTCATTCAATTGCATCGAGTGTTACTTAATCCCATTAATTTTGTCTTAGTTGCACTTATTTTTATTTAACAATAGAGAATTGAGTCTCGGATAGGTTGGTTGTCGTATTGCCCATTTGAATCTAGAATGTTCGTTGGGCCAAACTTAGCAAACCTGTCGTGTATTAGACCCGGAGAGGACCCGATCCGTAGAGGATCCGGATCCGTAAGAGACCCGATCCGCGGATACGCATCCGTTACGACCACTACAAATAACACGGGTTCCTAGGCATCGCATTGAGTGCATTGGCCACTTGGGAGTGATCCTCTAAACTTCTCTATTATGCGACGAAGCTGCTGTTGTAGAATTCCTTTACGTTAACTTTCGTGAACTCTTGGTGTAATTTTTACTGCTCTATTCGCTACGAGTAGTGTTTTTAATTTTTCGGAAAAATTAAATGCGGAAACGTTTCGGTGAATCGGAAAAATAAAAAAATAAAACATAAATTACTTTTTAAGGGTTTTTGTTTTTTACTTTTAATAAAATATCTAATATCGGAAAACGTACTACAAAACATTAATGGTGTTACATTGTTAATCAGGTTAAACTAGTCTAGAGGTTTAGTTTTATTTTCAGATTTGAAAAAAAATTTGTGAAAATGGCGATTTATTTAACAATATACAGGGTGTTTCAAAAGGTTATTCCAGAAAATTAGGGAGTTGTAGGGGGTGTGTTGAGATGTATGCCTGTTTTTTTTTTCATTTTCCTACGATGAGTGAAAAGAGCACCAAAGATCTTCAAAGTGTGGCCTACTAGCCCCTGGAAGTAGGCTGCAACAAGCACAAAACCTTTACTTTCAACACTAGCTACGAGTAACTGCTTAATGGAGATGATCCTGGTATTGCTGCTACGATCTCGACTTCTTTGATGCTTGGCGACCCACGCTACGGTTCGGCAACGGCTGATCCGGGTTTTTGGTGAACCTCCCAAATCACGACGACCTTCATACAGTTCCTTATTTCAGGACTAAAATCCTTGTTAAGCCGTAGCCTATCCGAGTACAAGATAACGCCTTATCAGAATACAGCGTAGCAATTCACATTTTTAGTTCTTACACCACATCGAACGGAAACTTACTACCAGTGGTGTATTGAAACGGGCTTCTCTTTGACTTAAATTAACCCAGATTTAATCTTCTTCTACCCGTATTTCTAAGAAGTAACGGTGATAATTAGTGTTGGGAGCCATTGGCTCGCGTAGCATGAACCGGCTCCCCACCAGCAAAAGGCAAAAGTAGGCACGTGCCTTCGAATAAGTCGAGACCTTATATAGGGGCTTTTTATTGGGTCAAAAAATATTACATTTGGGCTTTCTGACAATGCTTATTTTGAAAGCAGCAGAGGAGAAAAAAGATTTCCCGTGAATCTTTGATTCCCAATTTTTACGAGAAAAAACGACTGATAAGAGACGGTGACGCCTTGAAGGCGAAAAAATCATGCTAGGCAGCTAGTTTCTTGGAAGTTGACAACGTCACTGAAGAGGACCTGAGGGGGAATTGCGAAAACTGGATTTCTCTCGGTCTCTGAAACAAGGGGAAGACCCAGAGGTAAAACCCAAGCATATTACTTTGATAGGAGATGGCTATTCTGTCAAATATTGGGGATTAGGGTTTTCCCTTTTTCCCACTTTTCCGAAATTGCGAACTTCGAAGTCTTGTGATTTCAGGGACCACCGAGAGGGGTCAGTAGGTTATTAGGGCCTCACGTTTCGTCACTTCGTTTTTGTTCTCCTGAGCAAGATAAGTCTCAATTTTGAGTCCTCTCAGCCAGCATTTCCACACGTACGATAATTACCAAACACGTCGATGAATTCAGTAATATTTTTGGTATGTACGATATTTTCCATGTCGTACTATATAGTACGCATTTTTCGATAATTCCGCTTTTGCGTAAGGTAATGTACGATTATTTTTAAAATTGTTTGAGAACCAGCTAAAACTGTGACTTTTCAAAATTACCGCTAGTTTTCAAGCGAACTATTATTTAATTATGAAATCTATAATTTTTTGGCTCGGGTACGATTAAGTTTCAGGAACTTTATTAGTTGATTTTACAACAGCCTTTTTTAAAGGCTGATTATTAACTTTTAGCTACTGGTCAAAAACAGCCTTTTTCAAGGCTAATAAGTTATTTATAGCTTAATTTCCCAAACTTTTTTTACAAGGCAAATTAGCTACAACATTTCTATACCATAAATTATAGCTCCGCTTTACCCAAACAGTCATTTTCAAGACTACTAAGCTAATACAAGCAGTTTTTTTTCAAGATTACTAATCTAATACCAACAGTCTTTTTCGTGATTACTAAGATAATACCACCAGTATTTTTCAAGACTAATAAGCTAATACCAACCGGCTTTTTTATGATTACTTAGCTAATACCAACAGTCTTTTTCAAGATTACTAAGCTATTACCAACAATCTATTTCACGATTACTAAGCTAATACCAACAGCCTTTTTCCAGACTAATAGTTAGTGTAGGGAGCTGTTGGCTCACGTGGCATGAAGGGCTTGCCACCACCCTCCTACGCATTGTAACCCGGGCACCTTTTTGAAAGTCCCTTAATGACTTGGGCCTAAGGTGGTGCCTTGGACTATTAAACTACGTCAGTTTTGCTTTAGACATGGCACTAAGTTATGAAACCGAAATTATTAGACACCCAACTATGTAATTTTAAAGAAGTGCGCTTACAAGCGTTGGATATTAGTTTAGATAAGAATTGCATTCCAGTTCAGCCTAAACTCAATCCTTTTCCTAAAACTTTAATTGGTGGTAAACATCGTGGTTTTCTTTCTTTTAAGTACGACAAATATCAAATGCCTGAATATAAAGTTGGAAAAAATGCAGTTTATTGCTTTTGATTCCGTCATTTTTTTGGCAGTTGAATTAATGGATTTGTGAACGGATTTTCGGATTGAGAAAATATGGCGAAAAATGTATTTAGACTTCACGGAATCCAAATCTCGTAGATCAATAGCGTAACAGGTTAATGACCACCATATACTTGACGTAATTAGAAATATATAGGTACTATCTGCACGCATGAGAGTCATAATTATTAGTTATCAACAAGATTGAGCTCTTCAAGGGAATTAATCTGCCGATAAAATTGGAAACTGGGGAAATTTTATTGAAATTTTCGAATTTTTGAAACGAAAATGTCGCGATTTTATATGACGAAATATATGCACAGCACTGTACAAAATTAAATAATTGGTATTTGTGCAAATTTAGTTAGCATAATGATTGTCGAATAGGTAATCGAATCCTGTGAGTTTTTTCTTTAATTGACGTTGAAACCCCAGTAAATGCAGCGGTAGAGCAGCTAAGCAATTGTATTCGATATATTAGAACTAGCCGAGAAGGCTACGCTTCGGGCGGGCGCTCAGCTAGTTGTGTGTTTCGAGGCTTTCCTCCCCTGTAAGGCCCACCTGCCCCTTTTCCCCATGCCAGAATTACCGGGGTACCCTTCCCCCCGCAAAAAAAAATAAAAACTAGTGTTTCTCTCTCGACCCCCCCCCCCGTGAGGCACCCCCCACTTTTTCCCATGCGATAATTTCCGTGGTACCCTTTTTCCCATAGTCGAACCAACCCATTTATCCCTCGCAAAAATAACTTTAAAACTCACCTTTCTCTCTCGTCCCAAACCCCCAGTAAGGCACCCTTCCCCCTTTTCCCCATGCGATAATTACCGTGGTACCCTTTTCCCCACAAAAATTAGTCAAAAACTCGCCTTTCTCTCTCTTCCAAAACCCCCTGTATCCAATGGCAGATTTGCTTCCCTCTCATGACGATCAGAAACAAATACGCTCGTCCCTGAGCCCCAATTCCTCTCTGCCCCGCGCTGTTTATAGTCGAACTCCCGCGGTTACGAAGCGAAAGGCAGTCACGGTTTTCCTCTATTCCGCGGAAGCTAAAGGGGATGAGACGTCGCTTGCTCCTCGCTATCCCTGCCTAATAGGCTAGTCGAACCACCACCAGTAACAAAGCGAAAGGCAATCCCGGTTTCTCTCTGTCCCGTGCCTTCGCCCGGTTCGCCAAAAAAGGCTATAGTTGAGCCACTAACGAAGTGAAAGGCTGTAGCTTCTCTCGCCGTCCCACGCTGTCTTTCTCTTAATTTTGGTTGAATGCTGCTCCAAAATATCGGCAATAAAGGAACTACTTGGTTTTGTTCAGGCCATATACAATTTTCAAAGCAATTCGGTTATTAGAAGCGAATGTTTTGAAAACTTTGGGCTATGAAATACTATATATACCACAAAGCTGAGACACTCTGTGGTGGAGTCAAAAAAGGTGTTAATCATTTTAGATATAGACTCTATTTCGTAGTTTTAGCTTTAGATAATCTAACTCAAAACGGACACACTGAGGAGGCTGCTGAGTGTCATGGGTATATATCGCAATTACAAAACTTGAACAACCTAATATTAATTTTCGCACTAGACGAAGTATTAGGCGTAACGAATTCCCTGTCGGAATGCAAAGTTCTAAAGTTATTTTAACGCAAGCCGTTGCCATTTTCCAAGCTACCGTTAAGGCTTTAGAAGAATGAAGGAACGCAGAACGCTTCGATTTAATTTGGGTAGAAGCTACTAAAATGGAAGAATTTGCTTTCATTACAGCACCTGATAGCTTTACGGTAACGAAAATAATATCTAACAAAAGAATAAAACATAGTATGGTAACGAGTTCACCGGGGACCAGGGAAACAGAAGCAAAAGCCAGATTGACCAGATGAGACTCACCTTTTTCGAATTAATTGATAAATTTATTTCGGAAATGAAAGTTCGACTTTTATGCCTATTTAAAGGTATAATGGCGTCTAACCCTAACTCGGAAATCTTTCTTAAGGAAAACCTATTGTAACACATACAATCGGTTGCAATTCGACTGGGATTTGTTAAAAAGCCCAATTAAAATAGCCAAGTTTTTTACCAGCGTAATCGACTTCTTCCACTATTTAACGAAAATGGGAGATGGTTTCCCTGACCTAGTAAAATAGTGTGTCAGAATTTATAGCCCGGTGTACCTAGTAACAAAGACCATACCACCGGAGGCCTATCATCATAGTGCCCTACGACAACGTCCCCCTAGCCCGGACAGGTGACAAATCCAGCATGGGTTGCAGAACCCTACTACTGATGGTCGCACCTTGGACGCAAGCCACTCAACCCTGCAGAAGGTCCAGCAACGGGTGGACCAATTCCCACTTCGCACACAGCAGTGGGATAGAGAGCGGATGCTGTAACAACTCCAGCCGACACCCTACCTACGTAGGAAAAGAGTCGAGCCCTTTGGAGAGAGCTCCTAAAGGGGAACGACGAGCACACAGCAGTCCCAGTAACCCGGCACAGCTGGCACCGGAGATCCCGGTGTGGACCCAAAACGCCGGGAAACAGGACCGCCGTGCCCTCATACGGAGGCTCGCCGCCCCACAGCAGGCTACTCAAACCGCCGAGGCGGCCAGTTTGCACGGACCCTCTCCGTAAGCCTGAGCCGAAGCCCAGTATCCAGCCCAAACCTGACCGAAGTCGGAGGTGGAGATAGGACCATTTGATCAGAGCTAACATCTCCCAGTGCGCCACCGCCCTTATGGGTTACTAGAGCCGGACCCCGACTCGCCGGTAAAGCCACCAGTTATTGCACACTCTAACTCGTTTTGGGTTAAATACTCTGAAATTGTTTTTTTGCATTCCTATGGGAAATACTAACTCAGAAAGAAGTTTTCTTTCATTCATTCAAAAGAATTGAAACACGTCTACGAATAACTATGGGAGAACTTATGGTTTCAAATCTGGCTACACGGTCGATAAATCGTGATTTTACGAATTGTTTAAAAGAAACCCCAAAGTTAATGGTCGTCGAATTTGGGGAAAAATCAAAATTACTTTAAAAAAATCTATTTTGAGTATCTCAATGTTTGTGTCTTTAAACCTCCTTCAAGTGAAAATTAATTTTCCTTAGGTCAAGATGTCCACTGCATCGTTGCCTTCACTTAAAGGGCAAAAAAAATGGTGGAGGGTAGAAATGAATACTGTGCTATGATTTTCCGTCAGATTCGCTATTTTGAATAAAAGTCTCCGGTTATTAAAGAAATCCATAACGGATATCGGATTTATCGTTGGATTTTCGAAGTTTACGATTTCTTGTTGGATTACAATTTTAATCTTTGGATTGCGGTATTCTGGTCAATTATGAATTTTTTTCCCTTCCGGATTTCTATGAAAAAAAATCCGGTTTTGAAGAAATGCAGAACCAATCCCTAGTATTGCGTTCCGCCCCACGTATGGAATCGTTGATCTAAATCGTGCTAATAGAGTTTCCTATTCGCTACTTTTTCCCCCTTTAAGCTTGTTAAAAAGAGTGTAGCAAACAGATGTTTTGATGCAAAGGAACGATGTTTTCACTTCATATTATTAATACAATTTCCATCCACTGACTTTTGAGATTGACCTATATTTCATGATTTTGTTAAAAAAATTAAAACTCGGTAGTTCATATACCTTTCGCACACTAAGCGTTTTAACGTTATCCAAATATATCAAAAGCTGGTGCAGCTTTTAAAATTAAAAATAACTCACCTCCAGACAGAAACATTGTTTCAAATGTCCATATTACTGTATTAGCTAAATATTTAACGTTTAGAACAAGAAAAAGTGTTAAAAGCGATTGGGAAATTCAAAGTAACAAGTCTGACCTGCTATTATTCACGATATTCAAAAATGTGTTATTACACGATATTAAAAAAAGGTTTATTTACGATCCAAAATAAATTTCGCTGCACAAGATTTGATATTAATAGTGGGACCAATTTTCAACGTTACACACAACATCTTTCATTCGGTTTGGCATCGAAGCGTGGTACGATTGGAAAAGTTTAACGTTGAGTTTTAAATCGAACCAAGCGTGGCGCACCGCTCCCATCAGATCCTATAGGAATCATTTCAGCCCATAAATTTTCAATGATGTTTATGTCGCAACCTTTGATATCCTATTAATAATTGCGACATCCTAAGTATTAACTAGAAATATGTAAGGCTATATATTTTTAAGACACTACGCTTTAGGCAACAAACCCTAAATCCGTGGATCGCGCTTAGTCTCTCTAGCGCTGCAGTCGTCCATCTAGCAGTATGGATCGGAGCTCTTTCGTGCATGAACAAGTTGGGAAACCTTTCAAGCATGCTTGGAATGAAATCATTTCCTAAAAGTTGCATATGACGTTGCGCAGTGTTGCGCTCTTTGATGCGAACCAGACAACCAGAATTGACGGCAAAAATCCATCCCCAGACGTTCCCGGAAAAGCGCCCTCTTCTTTGAACTTCGGTGATGTATGGTTCATCATAACGCGTGCCAATCGGTCTTCTCACCCAAATCTAAATGGAAATTTGTTTACAATAAGTAAGCTACATTGAGTATAAAAATAACGTTACCTCTCCGTTATGTCCGACATCGAACCTTTTCTCGTCTGTGAAAACGACCTGTTCCCTTTGATCGAGAGTCCAATCAAGGTACTCTCTGGCACAGTCCAATCTTCTCCGACGATTCGCTGCACTTAGCTTTTCTTTCTTAGCAATCCTGATAAAAAAAGTGACCAGAATACCGCAAGCCGACGATAAATATTGTAATACGACAAGAAATCGTTAACTTCGTAAATCGGAAGATAAATTGCGAAATCCGACGAATAATCGTGAAATCCGTCATGAAATTCCAAAATTCAGTTTTATTCGGAACCTATTCGTGATGGTCCATTTCAATTTATTTATTTATTTATTTATTTAAATATACAAAGACTACAAAGCCACAGTAGGCTTATATGTAATCCGACAGAGGGTAATACAGAAGGGAACTAGAAATATTTTAACAATAAAAAATAAAAATAAAATAATAATAATTAAATTCAAATTAAAATTAAAATTAAAAACGCTTGACCTGGTACTAAATGACTTTAGGGATTTCATAGAGAGTCGTCAGTAGAGAGCCACAGTGTAACTGCCTTTCGAAAGGCAAATTTGGACGACGATTGTAAAACTTCAGGTGGAATTAAATTCCAGTCATTTATTACTCGACTTGTTATATGACGAAAACGCACTGAGTGTTTAATTAAGGGTTTAACTAATTTGGCTTGATGACCCCTTGTATGCGTGTTAGTTGATAAAACGAAGAAGTCATAAAATGTGTCATGGCACGGAATCTTTAGGGATTGTTGATACAGCTCGAAAACGTATCTTATGCGGGTGTTCTTTCGAAAGAGACCTCTTTTGAGTAGGATGTGCTACCATCTTTGAGGGTTTTCCATGTAGAGGTGGTCGTGGGGGTCGGCACCGGAAGTCCCCGCTTCCTTCCCCCCCTGTGGCCTAAACTAGGTCTTTTCCGGCAGGTGGCGCGTGATCACGCGTATACCACGCGTCAAATTCGCGCTGATTGGCTGGTGTTTTGGCGCCACGCGTATACTTCGCGCTGATTGGCTGGCGCGAAATTGTTAAAAATGGGGTCAGTGCTCCTTTAAAGGAATTCCCAGGTTCGCTATACTCGGGCTTTTCCATTGTTAACGCTGTGACAGGTTTTGATTGATTGAGAGTAGGTGTCGTACGGGGAGACTCGGGGAATGCGCCGTGAGACCTAGTAGCTATATAACAAATAATAAGCATTTTTGGCGGGAATTTAACACGTGTAAGCGCGGAAAGGATCATTGAACAAGTGGGTAAAGTTTGTACCTTTATAATTACACGTTAAACGTTAGGGGTAATTGACATGGCTAACAAATAATTAGCTTTTTTTGGCGGGAATTTAACATGTGTTTTGTTTAGGTAATATAAACGCATAAATCATAGACTCTGAATTATGTTTATTAACATGAATATGAAATTTTAGCGGGAAAATTGGCATAGGGGTAAAGCGCGTACTGTTTTATTACCTGTCAAGACAAGCGGCTTATTGTTGTTGAGCTTAGATTTTCAATGACTAAAGACCATTCTTTTGTAAGGGCATACCATGTCTCCAAAGAAATGTCCGTACTTTGGGCTCCATTAGAAATGTAAATCCCCGGCTCTTTGTTAAATATTGATACGGTGACTACCAATCAAGTGGGCGATTGTTACGTCAGAGAAACTATAATAAAATACGTATTAAATAAAAAATAAAATAAAATGTTTTAACATACCCTTTTTATAGGCCATTGTATGAATAATCCACTGTTTGTTATCGAGTCAATTAAAATTAAGTTCTTGTATAAAACGTGCAGGAATTTTTTAATAGCTCGTGGCTAGCTTCCTCGGCGAAACTCTATCACTCGATTTTCGGGGATCCTCGGCTAAACTCTCTCTCTCTACGGCGTTTATCTCCTTTGTTAACGCTGTGACAGGTTTTGATTGATTAAGAATAGGTGTTATTCGGTGTAGAAAGTACGAGGATCCCCCGTTGCTATGGTGACTTCGGCGCGACGTTTAAGAGTATTTTATCAGCAAACTTAGCGGCGCAAATACCTTTAGATGACTTGGGCCTTTGGTATTAGCTGATTATTATTATGACATTGTTTCGGCGTCGTCATTTTAAGTTCAATGTTAAATGAAATGTTAAATGTTTGAAACAAGTTGTCCCTTGGTCAGCTTGGTATTATTAACAACGTTTGCAGCTCTGGCCTTATAAAAGTTTCACTGTATACAATGTCTTTACGCACATCGTGTACATTTTCTTCAAAAATATAAGTTTACGTATATCCGTAAGCTTTTGGTTATACCAATCGAACATGTTTAGGTAAATATAATGCATTTATAAGTTCGCGTATTTAACACACAATAGTATTAAGAACTTTCTAATTAAATTGAATACATTGCTACTATACGAAATATTTACATAAATTAAACAAGGTTGGTTCGCGCTCATTAAATTTATATAATAAACGTAATAAGTCTTTAATAGTAAACTTTGTAGGGTAAATCACTTGACTTTGTAATGGATATTTCAATAACCGTTCTTCATTTTAATAGATCAATGACGGTTTGAATTAATACTGTGGTATCTTAGGTATAATTAACAACGTTTGCAGCTCTGAATTTTCGTCGCTAAAGTATATGTCCATAAAGATTGATTATAAAAAGTTTAACACGCTGGTATCTATGGATTCGGGTTACCTAAACAAGTCGCCCCTATATGAACTTTTAAACGGTTATTCGTGTTAAACGTGTACATTGCATAAAAAACTAGGTAACTTTAACGACACCATATAAAAAGCAGCAGTCGAACATGTCGGCGATTCTTTATAATTTTGCGTTAACTTAGTTTATCAATAATATCGTATATATAAATTATTGTATTAAGAACTATACTTGTTTTGAACCGTTATAAATGTCGTAAAAATCTTTAATAATGAAATTTAAATCTATCGTATACTACCTGTATTTTATTCCGTGTTTATCAAGCGGCACGAGGAATGGTTAATAGACTATAACAAGTTTTAACATGTACGGTCCGTTAATTTTCGTAAGTGACAGCGTAAGCGACAGGAGGGGCCACTTTACTACGTCAAAGAACGTTAAAAAATCTATCAATTTGTAAACCTTTAAAATTACTAATAATTTTATTAAATGGGTGTAATATATTGGTGACAATCATCAAACATTCCAGGAAGCTATAATTCTATCGTAGCAGACATGGGCTTATTGTGATATTTATAGACCCTTATTCTATTTAGTTTTTAGAAAGGCATTGCCATTTTTTACCACTAGGGGTAAATTAAGAACTTAGTGGCAGCACACACTACCCTGATTGTAACGACTGCATTATTGAGAATAATGTAAGCATTGTTTAAATACTTACCTTTTAGCCAACGAATGTTCCTGTATGCTAGTTTAATGTTGATATTTCGGTTAATAATGTAGTAAAAAGCTAAGCCTAACAAATTTAAGAAATACTTTGTCGTCAAAACTACTGTTGAAAACATTTGCAGTTACACTTTCTGTTATAATATCCCGCGTAGTCACTTAATAATACGGGCTAAACGTATTTAAGAGCGTCATGGAATAATTAACAGGTGTTTTCGGTAACGAGTTTAGGGTGAACCCTACGAAGCAAGAATTACACATTTCATTTTACAGAACAAAATTGGACGACAGTTGGATAATGAGTGATAAGGAAAATAAGGAACCGTGTAAGGAACTATTGAAACGTATCAATATATTGAAAAAACAGAGACGAAAACTTCAAGCGGAATATATAGCAGCGAGAATAGAACTTGAAAGTTGTTTTCCTACCATACGAAGGGAACCTTCTTACGAGTCTTTTAAAATGTTTTCGGAAAGAGAAAGATTATTGAGTTTTAATAACTGGGTTACTTATGGAACCGAAGACTAGGCCGCCTGTGGATTTTATTCGCTCGGCAACGGAACGAGTGTCAAATGTCCTTTTTGCGGACTAGTGGTTGATGATTGGAAAGACGGAGACATACCGTTGATAGTTCATTGCCGTCAAATTCCATTGTGTCCATTCATTCGGAGTTGCCAAGTTGGAAATGTAACTATATTACAAAAGTCGTAAACATATTTTAGAATTTTAATTTCAAAGTGTACCGAAAAATATTATAATAGAGTATCTAATTTCCAATGTAAAAAAATATGTATCACAGTTTTTTTTATGCCACCTTTACATTAATTTCGCGTATTACAGTGAACATTTTCTATCAATAACGGTGTATAATTGTCACCCTTAAAATGTTATTAAAAATAACAATGAATTCAATATAAAAACGTTTATTTATTTACTACATGATTAGGAATTTGATTAGTCTTGCAATATTCTTGAAAATAAACCAGAGCATCCATTTGCTTTTCAGTCGGCATTTTGAATTCGGCGGGAAAAACCACGTTAGATGTAGTTTTTGCTACCATTGTTAAATCGTTTGATTCCATTGTTTCATCGCGCTTTTTACATGGCACAATAAGTTCGTTAAGATAATCGATAATTTTATCATCTGACATTTCCTCTTGCTCGGTATACTGGAGAGATTCACTTGCCGCACAATCACACGCAAGATCCGATTCTTTTTTTTTATTTTATTACAAGATAAATGAGTCATTAAATGTCGTTTGAAACCTCTCACGGACTGGTACACATCCGAACATATCCAGCATTTCTTTGGTACCCTAAGCGGTACATCTTTCTCTTACCCATAGCGGCTGGCTTATGAAAACAACAACGCATCTATGAAAATCACGATTTGTAACATAGTTTATATCACGTGATGAGTTGGAAAAAAATTTGTTGAAGAAAAATGGAATAAGGAACCGTTGAAACATACAGAATTGAAATGGATTTTCCAAAGGAGTCACGAAATGCTTTTGGGAATACTGGATTCTTAAAGGTGACAAATAAGGTGCTATCATAGCGTGCTTGCCACCCGTGTTATTTTAAAGGTACAAACTTATCCCGTTTCCCCGCCATTAATTAATATTCATGTCAAACATGTAATAAACCTATAGAGTTTGACTACTTGTTCAGTGATCCCAAAACACATTTTAAATTCCCAAAATACTATCCATATAACAGGTCAATGACCCCTAACGGTTAACGTGTAATTATAAAAGTACAAACTATACCCCGTAATGTGCGAAATTGACCGTTACGCGATTTCTTTTATACTGGCAAGGTAAGAGGGTAGGAACAATATAATCGCGTGACGGTTAACGAATAAGTCATATTAACAGTTGTTTTCAATATTACCAATAACCCTTTGAGCTGTCAAAATGATTAATTACTTAACGGTCAAAGAAAGCGTTATAACAGGTAGCTATAGAAATCGAGATGCGCTTGTGTTCCATCGCGTCCCCCTTTAAAGTTTGCATAGATGAACAATAATACAGGGTTTCTCAATTTGCTCGATCAGGCCATTTTTCTCAAAATGTATTAATGCTAGGGTTCTGAAATTTGCAGGGTTTATTTGTTAGGTATGGAAGGCTTTGGTTACTAAATTTCAGAAAAATCGAACGATTTTGTGCCGTTTTGGAAAATTTATTTTTTCACCGGTAGGTGTCACGCAAAATGTTTCAATAGAAAAGTTGTAGGGGATAGTCGAAAGTGTCAAAATAATTTTGGTTCGGTAGCAAAAAACATATTTTTCACTGAGTTTGGAGGTCGGGGGAAAAACAAGTTGTACTAGCAGGCAATAGCCTTTATACACATGTACATTTATTTTAGGGAACTTATGCTTTCAGCTATGTAGTTAATAATCAGATCTGCAAAAAGTTATTGTTAAAGAAAATTATTACGTTCAACACCTAATTAGACAAAGTAGACAAAGACCGTGTCTTCCATTTCAACGTGGTTACGAGTAAGATCATCAAACAAAGATTTGTAGACCAAAAATTACGCTAATTTTTCTTTTGTTGTTTTTTAACGTGAAATATCAAATGTCCGAGTAGTATTTATAGCGTTTACATTTCAAAGTTAAAACATTATCTCAGCTTGGCCGATTGTTGTCCAGTATGCCTCTTTACACTCGAGATCAGCGCGCTCATATGCTAGAATTATTTTACGGAAAAGGTCGTCGTAATGCTACTCTAGTAAATTAGTTATTTAGACGAAGATTTCCCAATTGCAGACCAAGTCATACGACGGTTCTTAGAGTGGTCCGCAACTTCGACAACTGGGGTAATATCAATCCAAGGTTTCGTATTCGTGGTCTCCAGGAAATCGACATGGAAAACACCATACTTGCCTACTTCGTCGCCTATCCTCGAGCGAGCGTCTTGACTGCCAGCTATGACTTAGGGTTGGATCGAAACTACGCTTGGAGAACACTCAGAAGACACCATTTTCATCTTTATCGAGCGACACTTCACCAAGGACTGCATGACGGTGATAGACAACGCCGACTCGACTTCTGCAATCGGTTTTGACTCATGGCTGACGCACACCAGGATTTTCACGATCAACTACTGATGTCCGACGAATGTTCATTCGGAAGAGATGGGCCTTTCAACCGTCAAAACCAACATATGTGGGACTACGAGAATCCGCACTGGGGATTTCCTCACCGCCACCAAGTGCAGTTTCACTTAAATGTGTGGGCTGGTCTGTTAGGTGACAGAATTATTGGCCCGTTCTTCCTGCCAAATCGTCAGAATGGTCAAAACTACTTGGAGTTCCTTCAAAATGAAATATCCAACGTGTTGGACGACATTCCTCTAGCCGAGTACAGACGCATCTGGTTCCAGCAAGATGGCGCGCCACCTCACCAATATCGTGACGTGGTTGCATATCTAAACGACGAGTTTCCTGGAAGATGGATCGGAAGAACTGGTCCTGTTCGTTGGCCTGCAATATCCCCTGATCTAACACCACTCGACTTTTTTCTTTGGGGATTCGTAAAGGACTACGTTTATCAAACACCTTTGACGAGCGTTGATGATTTACGACAAAGAATCATCGAAGCATGTCGCCGGGTGACTCCAGAAATGGTTCGGGGAGCATTTCGCAATATGCAACATCGTGCATATTTGTGCATTGCATCAGAAGGTGGCATTTCTGAAAACATTTTGTAGACGTCATTAAAAAACATTTGTCACTTGGGCTAATTATTATTTGTTGATTTTTCGAAATCTTATAACTGAAATGCATGTTACCTACAATTCGTTAAAGGCTATTGCCTGCTAGTACAACCTGTTTTCCCCCGACCTCCAAACTCAGTGAAAAATAGGTCTTTTTCAACTGGATCAAAATTATTTTTACACTTTCGACTATGCCCTACAACTTTTCTATTGAAACATTTTGCGTGACACCTACCGGTGAAAAAATAAATTTTCCAAAACGGCACAAAATCGTTCGATTTTTCTGAAATTTAGTAAACAAAGCCTTCCATACCTAACAAATAAACCCTGAAAATTTCAGAACCCTAGCATACATACATTTTGAGAAAAATTGCCTGATTGAGCAAATTGAGACACCCTGTATAGCTTATCTCAAGGTGATCGGCCCGAGCATATTAACCAAAAACTATTACATCTACAGTTCTAAAATTTTCAAGCTTCATTTATTGGCAAGATAACTTTTTAATTGGTAATTTTCAGAAAAATTTAACAATATTTTGTGGTTTTCTCTAAAATGTTTTCATTGACAAAGTTGTAGAGCGTGCTATCGAAACTACAAATAAAGTTTTTTCCGAACATAACTTTTTTGGAGCCAGTTCTTAATAAAATTAGTTTTTTAGTAAATCAAAGAATGAGACATTTCAGACCTACTAAATACATCAGATGATGTTATTTGTCCATGATAAAACAGTGACACTGTGTTTTATTGCCATTAAACAAATAAATGTTATGAAAATAATTCTCAAAAGTGTTAAAAGTTCAAAGAAATTAATTAGGGGGAAAGTTCAATAAATCCTGCTTATGCTGCGATGCAGATATCGGCACGAGTTACCATATTGCGGAACGACCTTTGAATCATTAACGATAAGCAAGCGTCGATGCTTATCTGGTTATGGGCGATATCCATGCTCCGAGATGAAACCCCACAGGAAGAAGTAGAGTGGGTTTAAGACTGGCGATATTGCAGGTCAAGGAACGCGATCCTTACGTCCTTTCTATCGATGGGGAACTCCAAGTTCAGATATTCCACAACATCACACTGTTGATGTGCTGGAGCGAAGTCGTGCTTGTACCAAAATCATCGAACATCGGCCATGGAAGTTCTTTCAACTTGCTCGCCATTTCATTTAGAAAGAAGGTCTAATAGTTATGCCCTTTACGACGAGGTGGAATCTAATAAGACGATTTTCGACCGGACCTGCCAACGTTTAGCCTAAATTGATCATGATGGTGAGGATTGACATAACTCTACGTGTGTTGGTTCTGGTGGTTGAAAAGGCCATCTTTTGAGAAGGAACATTTATCAGATCCTACCAATAGACGTAGGAAATTGGGATATTTGTGGATCATTTTCATGAGCTTGTTGGAAATACCGAATGATTTTGCCTTATACCCAACTTGCTTGGAATGAAAAGGCGGTGGTCTAGAGCTCTCCAGACGTAACCCCTTGACAATCCCACGTCTTTGCTGGTGGCCCTGATGCTTGCTCAAGGGTAAGCAGAAAAGTAGATCCGTACGATATCATTCCTGATCAAGTGTAATTGTATGTTGGCAGCACTATTTTTTAAATAAATTTAGCAGTTCAAATGCGATGTGAATTAGCTTTGTTTTCTGCATGATTTCGCTCCTCAATAACGCTTTATCACGAAATGATATGGTGAAATCTAAAATATTAACTTTTTTGTATTTTGAGACCCTGCGACCCGTACTGCAAATTGTAAAACCTAATAGTCTAGGGTAAGGTTAAAAATTTTATCGTTGGGACCCGTATAGCTTTCCCACATTGAAACATGCTTCCAAATTAAATTCACTTGTTTCGCTCTAAAAATAAGTTAGTGCTATTTTTCTGTTCTTTCTGAGTCACTATTTATTTAATTACTTTGGCAGTTCATATCCGCTTTGATTAAGACAAACATTTTTGATTTCCGCGCTAGGTCACAAAATAATTGGACCATATTTAGGGCAGACCATTTCCGGGAGGTAGGTACATTTGTTTGAATATCAATCGTCCGAACGGTGGAACAAATGTTCGAATTTCATTCGTCTGAACCGCCAAAACAACAAATGTTTCAATTGTTCGAATTGGACAACTGGTTTGTTTCATTCGTCCAAATCGGTAGCATTACTTGTTAGAATTCTGTAGCTAAATTAGTATTTATCATTGCTGTTTTTTGGTTCGTATTTTTTTAGTGCAAGAATTAAAAATAAAAAACTACATTGTAAATATCGTTGTTTGTTAGTAAGTGGGAATTGCGTTGAATGTTGTGGATATTTTAGATAAGGTTAGGTTAGGTTAGGTTCACGTTAATGTTACTATTTTCTTGTATTAACAATAGTTAAAAAAACAACCAAAAGATTATTCGAACAAATGAAATTCTACAGTTAAGTTAACGACTAAATCACCAACAAAAGTTGTGATAAATTTTTCGGGCAAATGAAATACGTTTTCGAACATTCCGACAAATGATCATTCGGACATTTGTACCACCGTTCGGACGAATGAAATTCGAACAAATGGACCCAAATCATTTCCCGGGGAAATTATTTAATCCCGGTATTATTCCGAACCTTATTCGTGATGGTCCATTGCAATGAACAGAATCTAATGTAGGTGTCCTTTCTAAAGAGACCCTAAACACTTTTGCACCTTTAACAGAAACAAAATGGTTGCCAAATGAAAACGGCCAGAAACTTTCGATCGGGACTGTACATAGATCTGATCACCATACTTAGTCCTCTCTGAGGTAAAGTCAGGACTAAGGTTATTGATTTTTGAGTCTTAAAATGACGCTCTCCAATTTGCCCGAGTATAGCCGATTAGGAAACAGTTTAGCTTCGGCATCATCGGAAGTCCCTCACCTAAGCTATAGCGGGATCGAGAACTCATTGCCTATTATAGGGAAAATGGAATTAATTTCCGCTCATTTAACAACGCCTCTGTCCTGGCTCGGTAATTGATCGGTGTCTGGTCCATATCCAAGGGTGTATATGAATAAATTATTTAATTTGAAACAATTGGATCGCTAAAATTCGAATCTTCATATGATGATAACCTTAGTTTTCTTAAATAATAATATGTTCTTAAACTAAGCTAAAAATACACAGTGTGCGTTAATTATTTCAAGAGCTTTTAAATCTTTTGTTGATACCCTCAAAGCTTTGAAATTAATCAGATATTTTAACCACAGAGCATTGTTTATCCATGAATAATAAATGAAACATCGTATATTGGTTACCGTCTATGCTTGGCTGCCGCTGTTCCTTCGAAACGTACCCGTCCTCCCTTGCAAAACGCAGTGCTTTCGTTACGAAGCCAAGGCTTCGGGAACCGTACAGAGATGTTTCGGTTAGCTAATGGGCTTTTGCTGACTATTTCTAAACACGCAAACGTAAATAAACTAGAAAATATTATTGTTCTATCTTAGTATAATTGGCACCATTAGAATCGATATCTTAAGAACGAGTGAAAGCACTCTATATTGACTATTAATTTTCTGGAAACGTTACGTAGGCATGTTTAATCCCTGTGGTGCCATGAAAAAACCTTCCCGGAATTCATAAATTATCTTAATTCTATCAATTTCAACATTCCAAATTAACGATAATCTACCTGTTTTTTAGATATTCTTCTTACTACAAACCAGCTTTGGATTGACAGGAGCGTTTTTAGACAATCGTTTTCATCTTCATTAGCCTCCCCAAGCGGATTTCATTCACATTAAAAATAAAAAATAATATACTTCTTAAACTTATCTGTTACGAGCCCTTAACATACGTTTCAACTTGACTTTCTTAAATTGATTAGAGCAATAGCCCTTGATAGTTGTTAAAATACTTCTACACTTCGATAGGACTACTAATTATAATACAATTTTTTGGTTAATGTCAAAATTAAACCATTTATTTTCTTAACTTACTTAAAAACAATTGCAGATCTGATTATTAACTACATAGCTGATGCATAAGTTCCCTTAAATAAATGTACATGTGTGTTGTGATTATGTACGATTGTTTACGTTAAAGGCTATTGCCTGCTAGTACAACTTGTTTTTTCCCCCGACCTCCAATCTCAGTGAAAAATAGGTCTTTTTCAACCGAACCAAAATTATTTTTACATTTTCGACTATGCTCTACAACTTTTCTATTGAAACCTTTTGCGTGACACCTACCGGTGAAAAAATACATTTTCCAAAACGGCACAAAATCGTTCGATGTTTCTGAAATTTAGTAACCCTAGCATAAATACATTTTGAGAAAAATGGCCTGATCGAGCAAATTGAGACACCCTGTATATTCCATAGATGCTGTGAAAGTTTCCACTAACCTGAAAGTTGATAAAGAAATTAAGCTTGAAAATTCTATAAAATCATGGCTTAAACATGCTAAAGATAGAAATGGTGGCAAGCTAAAGAGATTTTTAAAAGCACATGCATCCCACACTAATGCAAAAGACAGCGACGAAGAATTATAGCAAAGACATTGAATATCTTGAAAGACTTCTTTCTAGTTAATTTAAAGAACTGGTATAAAGTCTGTTTAGGCTCAGTAAATAGACGTCTTTTTCACTGAAAAAATACGACTTGAAAAAAAAGACAAGTTGGGCAAGCTAAAATAACTTTTTTTGAATTCCATTGGGAGAGTAGTGTAACTTTATGAAAGTCAGAAATTTGTTAATCTGGTGTTTAATGCAATAAACACCGCTGAAAAATCGAGGAGACAATGGCAAAGAAGGTATTACACGATTTAATTTCGTAGAATGAAAAATGCTAATTTTTTGAAAAAACAAAGAGACATTTTATTTATCTACTTACTAACCAAATTTATAAGTACGTTTCGAAAAAACCACCTTCGGCTGCGATGCAGGCTTAAGTGCGAACAAACATATTGTTGAAGGCGGCTTGAATCATTTCCGGGGTTACTTCCCGGCAAGCGCTTACAATTCGTTGACGTAGCTCTTCAAGGGTCTCAACCGGAGTGGCGTACACCTTGTCCTTGACGAAGCCCCAAAGAAAGAAATCCAACAGAGTCAGATCGGGCGACCTTGCTGGCCAGTGCACGGGACCGTTTCTCCCTATCCATCGTTGTGGAAATTCCTTGTTTAGGTAATCTCTCACGGCTCTGTGGAAATGAGGCGGGGCACCGTCTTGCTGAAACCACAGTCTTGCTCGTTGCGCCCACGGCAGTTCGTCAAGTTGTTGTTCTAGCTCATTTCTCAAGAAATCGAAATAACTCTGGCCATTTAGATTTTGCGGTAAGAATACTGGACCAATTAACCGGTTTCCAACAAGACCAATCCAAACATTCAAGCGCCCGAATTGAAATTGGTGACGATGTTCATATCCCCAGTGTGGATTTGTGTCTTCCCAAACATTATTATTTTGTTGATTGTAAGGGCCGTCTCTTGCAAACGAGGATTTATCCGAGAATAGCATGTTGCGGAGGAATTGTGGGTCGTCGTGCACGGAATTTAGCAGCCAGGTGCAAAAATCAGGTCGTTGTTGAGCGTCTCCATTTCGTAAACCGTGGTGAATCGTTGCTCTGTAAGGATGGTACTTATGCCTATGTAAAATTTCCCAAATGCGAGTTTTACTGCAAGCCAAATCCTTACTCGCCGGGGCACAACTACTACGTGGGTCTGCGGCAAAAGAGGCTAAAACGGTGTTTTTAAAGTCCTAATCCCACTGACCAGGCCCACGAAATCGAGTTTTTACGTTACCATACTGGTGAAAGTCATTTAAAGCTCGCCTTACAGCAGTTATGGATGGTCTTCTAGCTGGATGTCGTTGCTCAAAGATCTCAATCACTCGTTGTAGATTTCTTCCAAATTCCGCGTATTAAATGGCCACTAGCTCCGTACGATCAGCTCTGGAATATTGAGGCATGATTGTTAAGATTGATTACGACAATTATGTTACACAGTATGTATTACATTTATTTAAATACTAAATAAATTTAAGGTTTTAACTGACCTTTAAACCTGTGGTCTATTTATCTTTTCGCCTATCAGGGTTAAAATAGGTTTCGAATACGACTAGATGCAAACACAGGCCTATTAGATTAAAAAACTTATAGGAAAAGTCAATAGCTAAATGAGCCAGATTGTGGTTTCAATAATAGTGCCACGCCTCATGACCCCAGAAATGTGAAATACTGTATTTCAAAACGATGAATAGGGTGAAACGGTTCGGCACATTGGCCAGCAAGGTCACCAGATCTTACGTTATTTAAATCGCCATGAATATTTTAATTAAATAATTTAATTTCTTCGAAATTGTCTCCGATTTTTAGCGGTGTTTATTGCATTAAACACCAGATTAACAAATTTCTGACTTTCATAAATTTACACTACTCTCCCAATGGAATTCAAAAAAAGTTATTTTAGCTTGCTCAACTTGTCACTTTTTCAAGTCGTATTTTGTCAGTGAAAAAGACTTCTA
Source organism: Leiobunum rupestre (assembly GCF_980474605.1). NCBI lineage: Eukaryota > Metazoa > Arthropoda > Arachnida > Opiliones > Sclerosomatidae > Leiobunum > Leiobunum rupestre. Next base: position 2,528,470 of record NC_143392.1, read on the forward strand.
TGTTTTTTCGCGCCAACGCTATTTGTACGTTTTCGGTGACGCTCTACAATTTTCTCATTGATAATTTTCTTATAGCACCTAGCGGTTAAATATGCTAAAGATACTCGAAGTATGAAAATTTGTATGCTAATAGAAATTAAAGAGACACCTTCAGAGATATGAAGCTAGCTCTAGAAACTGCAACTGCAGTCAACGGAATAAAACGGCCAACACCTCTGATTAACTTGCCACATTTTAATGTTAAAGACAGTGTTGTGCCCATTACATGCACGTAGTGCTTTTAGGTGTAACCAAAACTATAACTGAAAAATACTTATCTAAGATTGGTGAGTCGTATTACGTAGGATAATCTAACGACTTTTCTGTCATGAATTCTCGACTTCTCAAAATAAAACCAGCAATGAAAATAGTTCGTAGGCCAAGGTCTTTAAAAGAGCGTAAAGGATGGAAGGTCAATGAATGGAGAAATTAGCTATCGTATTACGCCTTTCCATGTTTGAACGGGGTTTTAGCTTTAAACTTTTGAATAATTTGTTATTATTATCTCAGGCTATTTTCATTATGTTGAAATCTTCAATCATGAATAATGAGTTAAACAAAGGTAATACTCTTAGTTTCAAATTGGTTTTTAAATATCAGAAATATTTTGGGAAGCATTCTATACTGGCAAATATGCCCTTTTATTACACATGCCCCAAAGTGTTAGAAATCTAGTTCTATTATGGGCGCATTCTACCTTTGTATATGAAACAGAAAATGGAACTTTGGTAAATTTTGCCAAAGGTACACAGGGTGTGCCAACACGAGTATGCCGAAAATATATAAATAAACAAAGCTTTAATATTTTAGTTTTAAAACATTTTCTGCAAATGGGGGCTCAATCGAAGCTGCTATTAAAGAACCTAATAGGCCTTGACGTAACAACTGAGTTGGGCGATTCTAGTTGTAATGTTTATGGGTAAACCATTAATCAGAAAACTATCAGAATCTTAATTTCTTTGTAAGAATAAAAGTTTAGACTTTCCTTTTGAAAGCAATAGAGAAATCAGTTGTGAAATTTACAAAAAAAATAAAATATCAAGGAATTAATAATCAAAGCTCAAATTACACAAGAACCAAAAAAGAAAATAATTAATGTCTTTTAACAACGTTGTGGTAAAGCCATTAACGGACATATTTTGTTTTTCATTAAATTAAACTGTGAAAATGTGGCTGAAGAACCTATTATTTTATTACAAAGGTATGATGTTAAAAATAATAATATTCCCTCCAAATATATTAAGAAAATTGTTAGGACAAAAGATGTCTCCGCTTTTAAAATGTCATCGGTGGTAGAAAAATGCTTTTTTATAACATTCAGTAAAAACATAAAATATGTATGCCATCTGCCAAACTTGGTGGAAATCAAAGGTATCATGTGATTGCTTATTAAATTGTTCTATTTTCTTAAATATATATATATATATTTTTCAACTCCCTGACTTAATTGTTCAGTAACATATTATAGTAAATGCCAAAGCCTATCATAGTAAGAAATAAGCAAGATCAATTAGGGATAAATATATCTAAATAAGTGATATGGTGGTATAAATTGAGCTCTATTAGTCTCAATATATGATTTATAGGTTTTATTTGGAGATTTATTTCCTAAAATTGGTGTTTATTGATCTCTATGAGCTTGGTAAAAAATTCGGATATATTTGTCTAAATTGGGATTTTGCATTGTCGATTGGAGATCTATTGGTCCAATACTGGCTTCACTGATCACAGTTGGACATCTGGTGGTCTAAATTAGGATATATTTATGCAAATTGGTATTAATTGAACTCAGTGGAGGATGCATTAGTTCCAATTGGGGTATGATTTTTCCAATTTGGGTATTGTATTTCCAATTAATCTCCAATTAGAGCCTTCATATTCCAATTGAGCCAAATGAGAGACCCGTTGGCCGCAATTTGAAACCAATTGGTGTATATAGTTTTTTCTGTAGGATAAATTGGTACCAATTGGTATTCCACCATTCCAACTGGAGATTAATTGGACTCGGTGGAGGACGCATTGGTTCCAACGATATATTGCAATTGGAAAATCAATAATTTTCAGTGAGTTCAAATTGGTATATGATTTTTCCAAGTTGGGTTTTCATTTCCAATTCATGCCCAATTAGAGCCATCATATTCCAATTGAGTCAAATGTGAGACCTATTGGTCACAATTTGAAACGAATTGGTTAATATTATTTTTTTTCATAAGGGTTATTATTAAACATATTTTTTTATCTAACTCCTGTCATTCAAAAACAAACAATCAAGGTAAATGCATTCAGAGTATATACACTATAGCCTTCAAAGTAAATCCTTAACAAAGCTTTTAAGTACCTCATTTGCAAGCGCTTTTCGCATATGGAATTCAAATTTAAAAATCTTTTCGAGGGCACGCTTTCTATCTTCAACAACTACAGCCAGTGACGTAGAAAAAACATTTACACGTGACCTCCCGTATTTAATTAGAAGTAGGTGCATATTTAGATTGGGTATTTAAACTCTGCATCAATAAATTAATAAAAAAATGGCAAAAGAACAATTTCCGCAACGTCGCGTGCGGCGCTATTGATTCGACAAATGGTGTATGCATTGGGATTGCGTTCTTTCCACGTAAAATTCACTGAGCATTTAAATATTACTTTAACAATCGTGACCTTGGAAATTTGCAGTGTGGCTTAGTATTAAACTGTTACTTCCCCATATGGTTTTGGTATTGGTTTCTCATTTCAATCAGTGCCGTATTTCTGCCTAGGCCAATCTAGGCCGTGGCTAAGGGGCCCATCCTTGGAAGGGGGTGAACGTAAGTACTGTATTCGAAGGCATAAATCAATAATATCAATCGTAATTTATATCGGAGAAATTCTGGGTAGAAGATTTTGTATAAAATTGCACAAATTTCTGCCTGGCAGTTTAAGGATGCAGCCTTAAATCGCAATGTCGCATAGTTATCGCATATTTAGTCGACGATTGTTAAGAGGTTTTATTAAGTAATATAACCGTAGAGCTCAGACTGAATTAGAGAAATTCAGGCACAGCCTAGTTCCAGGGATAAGAGTAAGTGCCGTGCGTGAAAAGGGGGCCCAGACTCCTTATCTGCCTATGGGCCCAGGATCTCTAAGTCCGGCCCTGATTTCAATACAATATAATTAACTCGTTACCATAGAGACAGTTCTACTTTATGCTTTGCTTGTGGTAGCGGGTTAGGTTATATCCATTTTCATAAAATAAGTTACACATTTGAAGACTAAATTACTGCCCCAACGCTCGATATCTTTTGTTTCAGGACCAGTAATAGCTTCGGACTTAATTAAATATTTCCGTGTGTGTGTGTGTTTGTATTTGTATGCCTTTATACGAGGCACGTTTTCATTAGAGGTTAAATGGTTGGAATAAATATGGACAATATAACCTAGGCTTAAGTGAACGATTGTGTGGGAACCGCACTGTAAACAATAGTTATCTACGGGATCAATAATGTTGATTAAAAATATAATTTATTCTTCCCGTTTATTACATCTCACTCATATAACTAAATTTACGCGGGCTGAATTTCAGAATAAAACCAGGAAATCTAGAGATACTTGTTGTGCAACCTAGTTGTAAGCAACAGTGCGGTATTGTATTATAAAAAAGACCACCTATATTTGTTGTGCTACTTTGATTCAAAATGGTGAAAATCATGAATGGTTATGATTTGTCCGATTCCTCTATGAGAGTGCTTGCTTCTTATGTGAGTACTGAACATTTACTTGAAAGTTATCGAAAGAGATAAAAATTGGCTAACTCTAGCGAGATACTCAATTTGCTTTAAAGGAACGGGTGATGGCGTTCTACCAGTTTCCGAGTCTCTTTCGATATATGAAAACCGCATTATTTCTTAGTTCAATTCTTGTTATTTGCTTTATGAAGATGGGAATATTATTTGATGCTTGGTTGAATGTTTTAAACTCGGCTGATTCGCAAAACAGTTACCCGTATGAAGTTTGTGATTGTGGACCTGGCGTATTTCTGAATTTTTTGTATGAAATAACCCAACATTATAGTTTTAAGTAAGATTATATTTTTAATTATCTTTTTTTCTTCTGATTTATCGACAACCACGATTCTTACATGTATATTACTTCAAAGCACTAATTCAACATAAAATTATTATACTACCATTCTTAACCTTCATACTTGTTGTTTTTTTAAGTGACTGTAACGTGTGGGACAAAACAGTCACCTCATATTTGATTAATCAGTGTTAGATATGTGTAACGGCCACGCCAACGTTGGGATACGTGGGGACAGGGGTGGGGACACCCGTCGCGGAAATATTCCGACCACCCAAACTTGGGATTACATGAGTACGCCAGACGTTTTTGGAAAGTTTCAGCCACTAACTTAGATAAATAAATACCTTTAACCTCTTCCAAAAAATTATCACGAGTTATTTTAATATAATTAATGGGCATTAACATTTTTCAAAACTCTTAGCTACTCATTAAGATTTGAAGATGAATGGCCAAATGATAATCCGATGAATGAAAAATTGCATTCCTTGCTTCAAATGAATGTAAGTTTGAAGTTTTGGCCGATCACACCAAGGGCGTATTAAGGGTGGGGTTGGTAGTAACCTAATTTTTAAGTATTTAGAGTCGCTAGCTGGCTCAAAAATTAGTTGGTGCCTTGCATTAGCCTAGCTGATTATTGATTATTCGATTTGATTCAAACACCCCACTGAAAGAGATCAGGGGAGGGTAGTGCTGAACGCCTGGCAGCACAAAATCGTCGGACCAAGGACCTTAAAAAAAGGTTGAGCCAATGGTCGGCGTACTGTCTGGTGGATCGGGTTGGATATCACAGCGGCCGATGTTCAGCAACAAAAGTCGGCTTGACTGCACCTTACATTTTATGTCTAACCTTTTGCCAACTGTTGGCTAAGACGATGGCTGACGTTGAACTTACCTTTGATCTATAATGATAGGTCTAACATTAATTAGGTAAAATTGAAACTCCTTACGCTAGATGTAATAACAAAATAATAAAAACACGACAGAAAATGCGTAAGTAAAACTGGTTTATTAAAAAATAAAACACAGACCGACTAGTTTCGGCACTACCTAGCGCCATTGTCAAGGAAGAAAAGAAAAAGGGGAGCATTAATCAAATACAATATATATAGTAGTAAAAAAAATTAATTTAAGAAAAACATTTTTAAACAAAATTCAACGGGTTACGTGCTTATCAATTATTTTTTTATAGATATGAGGGAGGAAGGGTCCATCTGAGAAATTTAAAAGGTGGCTACTCCGTTTATAAATTTCAACAGATTCACGAATGTCCATCTCCTTACTAAACCTTGGCTCAGCGATTATCTTAGCGTCCAAAAAATTTATATTATGATTTGTTTCATTAACATGGTGCGCTAGAGCTGATTTTTCCCATTCGGATCTTCTAAGATGGCCTTTATGTTCATTGACTCGTGTTTTCATAGATCGTTTAGTTTGTCCTATGTAAGTTTTTTCGCAACCATCACACGGTATTTCATATATACCCTGTTTAGACAGTTTGTTAGTTTTATCCTTTCCATTATCAAGTCTATTCTTAATTTGATTACATGGTTTAAAAGCGATATTAACACTATTTTTCTTTCATAAATTTCCGATTTGTTCAGAAATTTTACCATTATACGACAAAGAGACATACTTTTTATTTTTAATTTTTGGAAAGGTTAGTAACTTAGTACTAACTTGTTCTTTTTGTCTATTTATTTTATTGAAAATTTTATCAATGGTTTGTGGAAAAAAACCGCGGCTCATGGCAACACTTTTTAGGTAGTTAAGTTCTTCAAGAACAAAAGTAAAACAACTAGATAGGTGGTAAGCGCGATGGATCAACGTTTTATAAACGCCAATGTTTTGATATATAGGGTGACAAGATCGAAAGTGAGGAAATATACCGACACTGTATGATTTTCTATAAACTTTAGTTTCAAAATATAATCCATTATTTTTTATATTAACATCTAAAATATTAAGCTCATGGTTAAATTAATTTTCCGAAGTAAATTTAATGTTGGGATGTAACGTGTTGATATAATCAAAAAAACACTTCTTTCTCATTAGAATCCTTCTTAAACAAACAAAAAATTAATTGATAAGCACGTAACCCGTTGAATTTTGTTTAAAAATGTTTTTCTTAAATTAATTTTTTTTACTACTATATATATTGTATTTGATTAATGCTCCCATTTTTCTTTTCTTCCTTGACAATGGCGCTAGGTAGTGCCGAAACTAGTCGGTCTGTGTTTTATTTTTTAATAAACCAGTTTTACTTACGCATTTTCTGTCGTGTTTGTATTATTTTGTTATTAGGTCTAACATTTGCATCTGTTTTCCTATATGTAATAGATAAAAACAAAATCACCACTGTTTGTACAATAAAAACGTTCAATAAAATCAACGTTTTTATTGTACAAACAGTGGTAATTTTGTTTTTATCTCTTATAACATGTACAAGACAGTCCGTCTAGATAGTTAATCCTATATGTAGATAATGTTGGGCCAACTGTTGTTGACGTTTGTATTGGAGTTTTAAATCCAATGTTAATCAGCAGAGCTACCCTACACTAACTAACTAATGAAACTAGTAAGAAATCATAACGTAGTAATTTAAAAGACAAACGTTTATTAAGAATGAATACTTTACAAGATGAACGACATATTAGGAGTGACGATAATAATAAACGCTGTAAGCGAATATATATACACATAAGGTTAAAAAATAGTAATATAAGATTAGTGATTAAAAATATATCTTATTTACAATAAACATTTTTTAACCTATTAAAAAAACTAAACGAGAAAAGCCGGTAACGCTTTTTATCTTCAACACTCGCCCTCGTTGACGACTTTCTCGTACTGTCGTAAACTGAGATTCTGACGGTGGCGGGTGAAGACTTCTTGAGGTAGTGGCTTAGTGAAAATGTCGGCCAGCTGTTCTTCACTCGGGACATACATAACGTCGATGACGCCCTCTTCAACCAGTTCACGAACGTAGTACTGACGAATACTGATATGTTTCGTTCGGCTATGAAACTCAGGATTTCTGATGAGTTTAATGGTCCCTGCATTGTCGACTCGGAGTACGGGTACATCATCGTCTACGTTGAGACCCAGGAAAGACTTGATTCGTTCAATCCAGACGACGTCCTTGACTGCTTCAGTGGCAGCAACCAGCTCGGCCTCTGTGGTTGATAAGGCAGTGGATTGTTGCTTTCTACTCGCTTATGTGACTGGAGTGGTACCAATTAAGCATACGATTCCAGATGTTGAACGTCTCGTTTTTTCACAGCCGGCGTAGTCAGAGTCGCTGTAAGGATTTGTTGTTATAGAATCGCCTGCCTTGAATAGGAGACCAAGTGTAGAGGTCCCTCTAAGATATCGAAAGATCCTTTTCACCCAGTTCCAGTCGGCGACTGTGGGGTTGGCCATAGCTTGTGACGCTCGATTAACAGCCTACTCTATATCAGGTCGTGTTCCTGTGGCTGCGAATCTGAGCCTATAATTACGCGCCAATTACGCGCTATTAGGCGCCACCACTTTTTAATTTTTTGTCAACATGGAAATCAAAAAATAGTAATTTAACTTTTTAAATATCGGCCCAGGCACTTTTTTCAAAAACTATACATTAAATATGTACGCTCTCGGGGGAGATCGTTGTTATTTGTAAATTGCAGTAAAATCGAGAAATTTTTACGTTTTTGGAAGTGTTAGGTTTTGAACGCTACGTTGTAGTACCAGCTTTTTGGTTTTTAATGACCAATTGTTTTAGTGACGAAATGTCCAATTTCTACCATACCAATTCCATTAAAGGTTTTCGAGTATGCTCTACAACTTGCCTATTGAAACTTTTCGTCCACGACGTAACGTTCAAAAACTAACACTTATAAAACCATTATGCACATACAGAAAAGATTACAAAAAAAACATTTTTATTTAGCGGTTGCGCCCTCTTGTAATTAATCATCGTTCATCGGTGCAGTGGTAACTATCTGATGATTATTAGACTTGTAACCTTCGTTTGATAAATGCTGCTTACTCGCAGATACCGAAATATGTCGCGAGTTTTTTAATTGACGAATTGCAACATACCGGTAGCACTGCCAAATACGCGCAAGGTAGGGCTTGGCGAATAGTGTTTTTTTAGGTATTTGGCGAATACCAAATACGTCGGTTTTTGGGAACCATCTCTCTGATCCAATTTCTAAAATGACCAAATAGCGCAACGTTTAAAATATCCAAACAATTAAATTCTATCCCGTGCCTTATAATACTATATAAATCGTTAATTATGTCTTCAATGTTTTATTTTTCAGTAATTTTTAGTAGTACCTGCGGAACTATCCTAGACAAACTTGAAAATAAACGAAGAAAAATTTACCATCTATCCAATATTATTTTTTCAAACTACCACAGAAACACCACGATAAATTACTCGCAATTCATAACTAAATTTAAAATTGATTTTACCTTGCATACCCTAATTAAACGCGACATAAAATTTGCAAACAACCTTATGGTTGCATGGTATAATTGCTTTGAACTTCTCCAAAATCTGTTACTGAACTGTAGCTCACGGTCAAACAGGGAGATGAAACTTTTTTATCAACCTCCACAAAAAAGGAACCTATTAAATAGAATCATGTTTAACACAAATCAATAAGGAAATGTGAAGGATAATTTTAGTACTCAGCTTCCAACACGACAAATACTTTTAACTGTAAAATCCTAATTTCACCTTATGTATTTTTAATTTAAAGAAAAAAATATATATAGGACTATATATGTATTTTAAAAAATTTAATTTTTATTATCTTTTCTTTCCAATTCGAAGTACTAAAAATGGGTCTCTATACAGTCTCATGACAAAGTACAGTTTGTATGTTTAACGATTATTTACTTTGAAATAACGTATTACTTAATTTGTGCTATGTTAATGTTTTACTTCTAAAAATAAGACGTAATTTTATGTTTCCTTATTTTGACGATTGTTAACTTTTAGTGTATTAGCCCGCTGGTACCTTGTACTGTTTTAATGCACTCAAATAAAATATTCAACTCAATTCTTTTCAATACAATATTTTAAATTTTCAGTATGTACTCTCTCGTGGGAGATCGTTGTTATATGAAAATTTCAGTAAAATCGTGAAATTGTTCACGGTTTTACCGTTGTTAATTTTTGAACATTACGTCGTACACGAAAAGTTTCAATAGGAAAGTTGTAGAGCATACTCGAAAACCTTTAATGGAATTGGTATGAAATAAATCGAACATTTCGTCACTAAAACAATTGATCATGAAAAACAAAGAAGCTGGTACTACCACGTATCGTTCAAAACATAACACTTCCAAAAACGTAAAAAATATCCATGGATAAACGGTTAACCGCAATTTTTATGATTAATCAAAATTTTGCCAGTTAATTTATCTGTTACGCCGATCTCTATATGGATATCTAATGCATGCTTTATTAGATTCGATTCGTAAACGTGATAGGCTTGCGAAACTGATAAAAAGTCAACCTTTTAATCTAAATTTAAAATCTTTTTATATTGAATATAGAAATAAATTAACTAATTTGGTTAGAACTGTCAAGTATAAATATTTTAGAAAAAAAAGATTCAAAATGGTAACAGTGATGCTAAAAAAATATGGAATACAATTAATGTAGCTACAAATGATGTTAAAAAATATGTACAAATAGAGAAAATAGAAAAAAACGGAGAATGCTTATTTGCAAAAGATAGTCTTAAACAAATTGCTAATGTCTTCAATGAATATTTTAATACTATTGGTCCTAAATTTGCTAAAGACATTAGCGATAGATCTAATTTAATTTAAAATTGTATTACTTACCTAAATTCACCCATTCAAAAAATAATTTATTTTTCAAACCGACCATACCAAGAGATATTGAAAATATTATATCTAACCTAAAAAATTGAGTTCAAGTGGTTTTGATAACATTAACATAAAATGCTAAAAATAATTAACCAAAATATATCTACACAACTTCCCCACATTATTAATTTATTATTATTAACGGGCACGTTTCCTACAATCTTTAAAAAGACTGCAATAATAACAATTTATAAAGCTGACGATAGAACAAACATTGAAAATTATAGACCGATCTCACTGTTGAGTAATATCTCCAAGATATTTGAAAAAATGATTAAAAAGCATCTCGTCAATTTTCTTAATTCAACGAACTTCTTTTCTAAAAATCAATATGGTTTCAGGAAAAACTTAGTACTAATGATGCAATAATCCAGGTCACAAAAAATTATACAATTCAATTGATAAAAATAAAAAAGCTATTGGTGTTTTTTTAGGTTTAAAAAAAGCGTTCGATACGGTTTCTCATCCCATTTTACTCAAGGAACTAGAACATGCCGGTATTAGGGGCATTGCTCTAAATTGGTTTAAAAGCTATTTATGTGATCGTAAAGTTGTAGTTAAAATTTCCGATAATTACAGTGAACCGTGTTTTTAATTTCTATTTCTAATATATATTAATGAATTGTGTAATATTGAAATTGACGGGAATCTAATATCTTACACTGATGATACCACTATTATATTAGAAGATACTACTTGGCCTGAAGTATTTCATAAAGTACAATTGGCTTTAAATAAAATCTAAGATATCCTAAATTCACATTTTTTACTCTAAATTTAAAAAAAAACTAAATATATCTGCTTTTCAAGTAGAACGCCTACTGATTTGCTAAATAAAATAATAATCGAAAGAAATAGGTGTATACAATGTAATACTAATTGTTTGGATGTTGAACGTGTTTATAATATAAAATATTTGGGTATCATCATCGATGAAAATATTAAATGGAAAAATCACATTTATTCTATAGTTAAACCATTACGGTGTTCTATGTATAAATTTTGCATACTCCGTGGATTTCTATCTTTTCGTTGGCTTAGACTCGTTTATTTTTCTCCAATACATACAATCTTAACGTATGGCATTTTGGGTTGGGGTGGAACATTTGATACAATTTTACAACCTTTAGACATTATGCAAAGAAAAATATTAAGAATTTGCTTAAGGGGGAAGACTACTGTGGCCATTGTCTACTTTCGCGCTATTTCAAGCTGAATTTTTTAAATTTTGTATTGTAACTTATAAAATTAATATTTAAGTGTAGAACACGCTCTTGTTTAGTGCCTAAAATAATTTTTACAATTTTAAATTTAAAAGTAATTAAGTTATTACGTTTCAATTCGGACCCCCGGAGCTAAACAAGTTGGGCAAGTGCCCAAACTACCCTTTAGATAGAACCTTATATCTCGTTAACTATTAATATTAGAATTATCAAAATTATTTTAAGCACTAGAGGAAGGTTCCGCCTTATAAGAAAAATATAATTAAATTATGTAATTGTTAAAACAGAAAAGTTCAGCTTGAACGAAAAAATGGCTTTTACTGTATTCTTCCCCCTTAAGAGCAGACCGGTTAGAATCCCGATATCTATATTATAAAAACCACTTCGTCGTCGTCATCGTCGTCGTTCGAGCTTTTGGTTAGTTAGTAAGGAAAGTGAAGGAGGGCCGGCGAGGAAAAAATCGACCTGCGGAACAAAGGGAAACCGAGACTGCCTTTGGCTTCGCTACTGAGGTTGTTCGACTATCTATTTTGAGCTTTTGGTTAGTCAGTAAGGAAGGCGAAGGCGGGCTGGCGAGTGGAAAACAACACGCGGAGCATAGGGAAAGCGAGAATGCCTTTGGCTTCGTTACTGAGGTGGTTCGACTATCTATTTTCTCAAAATCGGTCGTCCCTGAGAGTTGGGCCGTGTTTGTCCCAACACGCAATACACCCGAAATTTTCTCTCCGTTTCCGCGGCGAATTTCAGAGGGTTGGGGGCATAGTATGGGGTAGTTTCAGAAGGCCTGTTAGTTTCGGGAACGGGGAGGGGCGGGGGTTTCGCGATAGTTCGTACGTTAGTCCCGTGGCCTTCATACATTAGCCATTGGATACAGGGGGTTTAAAGGGGTACAGGGGGGTTTGGTACGACTGCGAGTTTGAGTTATTTTTGCGGGGAAAAGGGTACCACGGTAATTATCACAAGGGATTATTATCACATGGGAAAAAGGGGGAGGAAGGGCCTTACTGGGGTGGTTCTACTATGGGGAAAAGGGTAACACGGTAATTATCACATGGGAAAAAGGGGGAGGTGGGTACCACGGTAATTATCACATGGGAAAAAGGGGGAGGTGGGTACCATGGTAATTATCACATGGGGTGGTTCTCCTTTGGGGAAAAGGGTACCATGGACATTATCGCATGTGAAAGGGGGGAAGGGGGCCTTACGAGGGGAGATTGACTATGGGGTTAAGGGTACCATGGAAATTATCGCATGGAAAAACGAGAGGGGGCCTTACTGCGGTGGTTCGACTATGGGGAAAAGAGTGCCACGGTAATTATCGCATAAGTAAAAGCGGTTGGAGGGGGGGCGTACTGGGGTGGAGTGCCTCGAAACACACAACTGGCTGAGTGCCCGCCTGTAAGGCGGGCTTCTCGGCTAGTATTTTATATAAACGATTTAGAGTCTTCTGTCTCAAACAATTATACGCGAAAGAAATTCTGCTGTATACTTTTAAAATCAGAGAAACATTAGTTCCACCCAATGTATATAAGACGCGTTATATTTATAGTGAAAATGTAGAAATTGAAAAAAATGTCTAAAGAAATTGGCCGAAAATATTAACATACTTAGAGCCTAAATTATACAATCAGTGAAATCGAACTATAAAAGAATGTGAAACTTAATCTTTATTTAAAACTATAATTATAGCATGGTCAATTGATACCGATACATATAAATTGTATGTAAAATATTTTCTGTTTGTAATTCCCTCCCTTCAAAGATATTTTTTTATTTTGGTTGTTAAGCCGAATTAATCTATATGTTTTATTATGTAACCCTCGCCACGCTCAAGCAATCTTTGCTTCTGTGGCATTTTTGGGTGATGTATTAATTAATAAAATTTTTCTTGTGTTTAGAATAAATTATAAAATTATTATTATATCATTATTATAAATAGTCTAGCCGCTAGCTATGGCCCCGCCCAAATTTCGATGTCCCCTCAGTTTCTCTTTTGGGATGTTAAAAGGACCATTAGTGGATAAAAAAAAGCTGGTGCAAATGACCCAAATCAGGTCCGATTTTCCGCCATCTTGGAAAATGGCCGCCATTTTTAAATAATTATTATCTCAAAATCTAATTGACCGATTTGAACAATTAGCACCTCATTTTATATGTAACGCTCTTATCTAACTAACAAAACCTTAGGTTTAGATTAGTCTTAACGGGTCAAAGGTTAAAGGTCAAAAACCTCCAGCCCACGACCAAAAAATTCAGTTTTTTCAAATTATACCACTTTTCTATAAATTATTTTTTTGTTAAATACTAGAAATAAAGGAGTACTTGTAAGAAACGACATGCAATTTGAATCATATAAATCAATTATTAAATAGAGAAGTTATGACACTTTTAGTTTGGCTCCGCGCGTTTTACTAAAAAACCCGAGCGCTGGCGGCCCAGACACCAGTCTGATGATCGCTACGCGCGTAAATTTACGGAACAGAAAGAGTTAACGGTATTTTTTTGTACATCACGCCATTTCTTTAGCCAATAATATTTTGATTCGTGGACGCGTTACACGTGATATATAAGTGGGCATCAGTTTTGCGCGCATTCAACGACCAGGCAGCGTATCGGTTTTAGCGGTCTTTAGTTAATTTAAAATGGATGGGGCTGTTCGTCTTGTTTGTTCGCCAGCAAAACAAAATAAAGTACCGGTAATATGCTTAATTTGCAAGCATTTAAAAAAAGCGAGAAATTATGCTGTAGTAATTCTGGCATTGAGAAGGTTTTAAGCGGTTCACGTGTCTTGAAAGACAATGTAAATGCAGAAATAGAGAATTCTGAAACGGGTACCGTTAAATATCACATGTCATGCTACAGAAGGTATATTCTAAAGGCCAAGAGAGCTGCTGAAACTTCATCTCTAGATATTGCAAGTGCATTCGAGCCAAGTACGACCTCGCAGCCTGTCTCAACTAGACGTAAAATCATCAAGAAAAGTTCGCTATGCTTAATTTGTTCTAAGCAATACGCAAAAAAGGACCTCGCATTATATAGAATATCTGAAAAACCACGAGCGGAATCTTTATTGAAAGCTGCAAGATTCTTCAAAGATCACGTCTATGACGAAATTAGTGTTTTAGAAGATGCGTCTAACGTGTTTGCAGCGGACTTAATGTGTCACAAAATGTGTATTAACAGTGACATAAAGAAATACAAGAGAGAAATATCGAAGGTAGCCTCGGATGAAACAATGGAACTGGATAACTCAATGAAAGATAAGTTAAAAAAATTCATCGATACAATAAACTTAAATTCCACTGGTTACGCGCTCTCTGACTTAAGAACATCTTTTAACAACGACTACCTTCCAAATAGCGAAATTTCCAACCACCATATGAAATATATGCTAATTCAACATTTCGGAGAAAGTATTTCATTCGCGTACACCCAACGCAAAAACCAGTCACAGATAGTGTACTCGTTTAACATTCCTTTAGGATCGGCAGTTAGTAAGATCGCGTCAATTCAAAAAACTGAGGTAGAATGTGCAAAAATATTGAAGAAGGAATGTGAAGAGTACAATTTTAAGTTAGACGGGAAATTTTGTGATAAAGCTGATCTTTTAGAAGCAACTGACGAATATGTTCGAAACCGTACGAAGAAATGGTTATCTTTCTTTCGAACGTTATTTCCATCGTATGACCGACCAGAACCGATTAGGAGAAAATGTGATATGATTTTTCAGAGCTTCTACAATCTAGTCCATAATGGTCAGAAAAAGACACCGTTGCACGTCAGTAACGCGCAGATGATACACGAAACGTGTAGATCTAAACAATTAATACTTTCTTTTAATCGTCTCGTACTTTGCACCAGCTACGACGACGTCCTTAGACAAGATCAAGCTTTGGCAAAAAGATCCATTCTAAAAGCGGAAGGTCATCGAATTACAATATCACGTGCTATTGTTCCTGGATATTTTATTCGGGGTGCAATGGATAATTTTGATCACGAAGAAGCGACACTCTCAGGACTTGGTGGTTCTCACGATACTGTTTTAGTTATTTTTCAAGACAGGGTTCAGGGTACACAGAACGCGCCTCAAAATTCGGAGCCACCAAATATAAACAGTAACGAAATTGACCCCAAACGAAGATCGATTTCGGTTTCTATTCCCGGTCAAGATATCGTTCCGTGTTTTAAGTCAACTAAAAGGGGGAAATTTCCCGACGACATAATAGGCGTTTTGGATCAGAGGCCAAAGTTCAAAAATAATGATGATTTCACTTGGTTTCTTTGCCGTTACCAATCTCGTAAAGATGAAAACAATTATATGCCTTCTTGGAGCAGCTTTAACAGTTTAATAGTTGAATATAGTAATTGCAAGACCATCTCTGGTTTCACGCCGATTATACCGCATCCAGCCACAGAATTCGATACGATAAACACTGTGATGTTAAATTTTCAAGATGCGATGTCTCAAATGGGACAAACTCAGGGTTCTTTATGGAGTGACGAAGGAGTTTATCGAATCGCTAAAGAGCTTCAACTTTTATTTCCAGAGCGATTTTCTAATATATTTCTCGGCCTGGGAGGTTTTCATATGGAAAAAGTTGTAATTGCCTGCATTGGTTCCTATTTAAAAGGTAGTGGCGTAGAAGAAGTTTTTGTTGAAACTGAAACGATGGGGCCAAGAGTTATAGAAAGCGCTCTATCTGGAAACCATTACTCTAGAGGAATTAAAGCTTTGTCTATGTTTCACGAAGTGATCAACTCACTACTATGGGACGAGTTTATTACCGAAGTCGACGATGTAATGATAGAAATACTTTCATCGACCGCTAACCAAATTAATCTATTGTCCTCGGAAGCAAACGCGGAACGTGTAAAAGACCTTTGTGAACAAATGGAAAAACTAATATCGACTTTGAATACGGATTTCAAAATATTTGTGGAAAAGGGGGAGAACTGCAGTCAAGAGTTCAAATACTGGAGCAAATTTCTATTCAATATTTTCCCCGTGCTTCGAAATTTACTGCGAGCTGACCGAGAGAGGAAATGGTACTTACACGTAGCAGGAGTGCGAGCTGCTTTGCCTCTATTCTTCGCTTTCGATCGTGTTAACTATTCTCGTTGGGGCTCAGTATATTACCAGGATTGCTCAAGACTTCCTAAGGACTTCCCGGAAATATACGAAGAGTTTTCAAATGGTTTTTTTACAGTCCGTCATACAAATCGAAACTTCAGTGCCGTTGCTATCGTGCGCCCGTTCAGCTAGTAAGTGTTGAGAAGGAAACGAATAACGTGCTTAGGTACATTGACGTAGCACGAACGCGTGGCTACTCTATTAAGAAATTGTTTTCATTCGAGCTTACTTCGACCTCGTTGTATTTAACCAAAGATGGAACACTTCGTAAACCAGAAAAATCGCTGTTAGTACGCGATCTCGAAACTACCTTTCTAACAAATACTGTTGTAAAACTACCACCGTCTTTTTCCGTACAGCTGTTATAATAGACTTTATGTCCCAGGCTAGAAAGGAAAATCCGAAAAACGGAAATCTTAAAACGTTCGGTAATCTCGCTCAGTTTCTTTGGGAAAAATTTCAGACCATATCACCTGGCTGTCAGAGAATAGATATCGTTTTTGATGTCTATCAAGATAGCAGCATTAAACAGTTAGAACGACTCAGGCGAGTTAAAGCGGAACCAATTAAAATTAATATTCATAGCGCGGAAACTCGTCTTCCAGTAAATATGGATTCTTTCTGGGCTTCTACGGAAAACAAAAGGGCACTGCAAAGATTTTTCCTTAAGTACATATTACAAATCGATGTAAAAGATACTACTGTGTACTTTGGTGGATATGCTCCGGATGACGAAAATAAGTGCACTGTAAAGTTCGATTCTAATACTCGAGAAGAAGAGGAGCTCTACAGCATTCAAGAAGAAGCGGACGATAGACTAATGTTGCACGTGTATCCTTCCGTCACTAAAAACAACTACGAAAGAATTGTTATAGTTTCGTCCGATACCGATATTTATATAAATGCGCTGTATCACAGCCAAGAAACGTATGTTCAGTTTGGCTTGAAAGAGTTATGGATTTTGTGTGGCCTAAAAAGCACAACTCGCGCGATTCCGCTACACGAATATCTTACGTATATAGATAGAAATGTGATAGCAATAATGAGTAGAAGGAAAGTGAGGGTCTGGCGCCGAACCCGGGTTCGGGTTTGGGTTCGGGATCGAAATCCGGGATTTAAGGGATGAAATGGGGGTAAAATCATCGAAAAGTCAATGTATTTAGGGTATTTCTCGCGACGATTTGTTTTCCCGTATATCAACATATTGTGTCCAGGCCAGCTTGTTCATTTATCTACGCTTATCTCGAAAGATACTTGAACGTATATCTTATCAAGTTTTATCGTACGGAATAAGTTGAAATGATGTAAAAATTGATAACCTAGGCGGCGCGTGCGCAGATTCCCCGGGGGACGCGGTTAATTTGAATTTAAGAGTGTTTTGACGTCATGGAATATTCGTTGTTAAAGTAGAATGGAAATATTTTTAAACTTCATTTTAATATCATTGTAGTACGCTTGACACTTGAACCAATCTCACGAGTATTTCTTAAAACGAATATCTCGATCGCGTTTTATCGTACGAAATAAGTGGAAATTATGTAAGTTGTATGATACTTGATAACCTAGGCAGGAAGATAGCGCGCGCGTGCGCGGATTACCTGGGAGGCGCGGATTGCCCGGGCGCGCGGTTAATTTGAATTTAAAACATGGATTCCCTCTCCGAAATAATTCATGTACCCAAAATTGGACCGCAAGTTTTTTTCTTTTAGGGGAATCTCTATGGGAGTTTAACATTACAATAAAGCTAATAGGTCCAGTTTGGGGTACTTTTGGTCCGAAATGGGGTACATAGGGCCGAAAATGGTGACTTTGGTCGTTTTAATGGTACTTTTGGTCTATTTTGGTCCATTTTTGGGTACATCAGAAAAGCAGTTGGAAAAACGAAGAGCCTTATTTTTTTTCCACCCATCTCCAAACTCCAAAAATTTATTGCTATAATTTATTTCTCCCTTCCGTAGGTATAAAATAAGATAAAAACCACTTACCTATATTTTAATTACGGTAAATTAAAAATACTTAATTAGTGTACTAAGTTACGTTTAAAAGAACCTTTTGTAACAATTCCAATATGTAAATATTGGTATAAGGATTGAAAAAATACTTAAAGTGGTTTTACTGATAAACTCTAAAGGAACCTTAGATTATTGTTTTTAATTTTATTCAAGTTGAAAACGTATTAAGAGTCCTTCAAAGTACTATAAAAGGATTTTATTTACGAACTTAATTCATATTTTCTTCAAACTTTCAATTCGCTTTTATTACTATTTAAATACGGTAAGATATAATTCTTATACACAAATATAGTCAGAAAGATACTATAAAACACTAAAATTAAATTAAATTTGTGTGGATAAGATTTGTAAATATCATTTTGAAACTAATAACTTTCACGCTTTATTTAAGTCAAGCCAATAAAAACAATTACCTATATTTTAAATACGGTAAAATATAAATACATTTCCGATATGTAAATAGGTAGAATAACACTATGAAAAGTTCCTTTTTCTTCTTTTAATACGACAACACACAACTCTGATACGCAAATATATAAAGAAAATAAAAAAAAAATTTACTCTACGTTCGATACGTTAAAATACATTTCCGATACACAAATATAGATAAAGAAATACTATAAAATGTAAAAAGGTAGAAAAATACTACACATTAACCATTATGAATTTAAGCTTACAACATCCTTCACGTATAGAGCATTACATATATGTTCAGAGTTAACTTGTTTCCTCGTTATCTTTATCGCATGTGTTTTAAATAGCGTATGGAATAAGTTAAGAATGTACTGAAATGGTGTATGTTTAAACCTCGTAGAATAAAGAGTAAAACATATGTTCAGAGTCGGCTTGATTACTAAAGCGAATAACACAGAGACGTTTCCGGTGTAGTCACGTAGGAAGAAAAATACTACAACACTCTCTGTACTCTACATTCAACACGTTAAAATATACTTCGGAAATGCCAATATAGGTAGTAAAATACTACAAAATCTCTATACTTTACCTTCAATACGTTAAATTACATTCCAATATGTAAATATAGGAGGAAAAATTCTACAAAAGCCTCTTTTCTTGGCGTTCAATATGTTAAAATAGATTTCTGAAATGCAAATGTAGGTAGTAAATACTACAAAATCTCTATAGTCTACCTTCAATACGTTAAATTACATTCCAATATGTAAATATAGGTAGTAAATACTACAAAAGCCTCTTTTCTTGGCGTTCAATATGTTAAAATAGATTTCTGAAATGCAAATATAGGTAGTAATTACTACAAAAGCCTCTTACTCTACGTTCAATACGTTAAATTAGTGATATGCCTCCGATCGAATCGTTCATTTTTTCCTATTTAAATATACGCATTTAAATTAGAATTGCTTCTAGTGTTCGGCAGTCGATTAATTTTTATCCACAAATTTTCCGATTTATTTAAAAAACGTTGGTAAAAAGAATATCATTTTAACTTATTTAATTGTGTTTTTTACCCAACCAAGCATTTATTTGAATAAAAGTGGTATTTATTTAAATAACCAATAGTTAAATAAAAATTGTTAAATGATTAAATAATCGAAAGTGAACAAGCCTATTTTTTAAATAAAACAAACAGACTTTAGAGTTGATAAGATTTGTAAATATCATTTGAAACTAATAATTTTCACGCTTTATTTAAGTCAAGCAATTACATTTTTAAAAATGAAAGAAGTTAAACAATATAAAAATTTGTAAATATTGTAAATATTTTTAGGTAATAAAGAAATTAAGAAATGTTTTAGTTAAAATATCTTTCATTTTCTACTACATTTTTAAAAATGAAAGAAGTTTAACAATATAATTATTCTAATATAATTTCAAAATCAGGTATTATTTAAAGTACAAATGCATAATTTAGTGAAGCAATTCTTATTTAAATACTTTTATTTAATTAATTTGTGTATCTGAAATGTATTTATTGAAAAATAAGCGGGTTTTACTATTTATCACGGTTTTTTATATATATATATATATTGGAATTGTTACAAAAGGTTCTTTTAAACGTAACTTAGTACATTAATTTATTTTGGAAGTTCAAAACGTATTAAAGGCCTAGGATTTCTTCTGCCTGTTTTCCTTTAAGTTTACTTCCCGCCGCGCAAATATCCTGGTGGTAGGCCAACGTGTTCTGCGGTTGGCCTACCACCAGGATATTTGCGCGGCGGGAAGTAAACTTAAAGGAAAACAGGCAGAAGAAATCCTAGGCCTTTAAGAGCCCTTCAGAGTACTATAAAAGGATTTCATTTACAAACTAAATTAATATTTTCTTCAAACTTTCAATTCGTTATAATTTGAATTTAAATGAAAACATCATGGATTATAGGTGCGTAATCTACTATTAGACCGAACTAATTAAAAAAATACTTAAAGTAAGTGGTTTTACTGATAAACTCTAAAGGAATTTTGGAATTTTCTAGAATAGCAAAGTAAAACTAAAACGTAAACCAAGTTTAAAACGAAACTAATAACTGGGAGAAAGGTTGAAGTAAGTAATTTTTAGATTTTTCGTTTTTTAATTCCCTATATTATTATAAACTAAATTAAATATAATTTTTGAAAATTTGTGATAAAAGATCTGCTCCTTCGTGTTTTACATATATTTAAAAACTCGAGATTTTAATGAATTGTTTTCAAAGCATGAAAAATATAGCAGATCCTTTGATTTTAATTGTAGTTAGTAGTTACTTAAAAAAAAGTCGCTAGCTGACTTGGAGCTGGTGTAGTTAAATTTTAAAAATGTGTATTTTAAATTTTGTTTGTAAAAGTTTTTTTTGAAAAAGTTTAGTATTATAGTTTAAATTTATTAAATAAAATAAAATATAAATTATACATTTGGTTTAGTATTTTACTATTGCAAGTAAAATTAATAGTAATTTCAATTACTTTTTTAGTTTTTTTTTGACAAATATGCAAACTATTTAGTTATTTCAAAAACAAATACGTCGAATTATTTGGTATTCGAAATACTATTGGTTAGTTTTTATATCTTTAATTTTATTTTTCAGAACAATTTCTCTTTGTCTAGCTTCTTCTAACTTTAATTTAGATGGCCTTAAAGCCAAGTATTTAACAAATTTTGTAACCAAGTAGATGGACCTTTAAACAATTTTTCAGTCATGTAGTCAAGGAAATGTTCAAATATACGTGTATTTGGTCATTTTGATGGTCAAATAGCCCAGTATGGAACTGCCAGATGATAGTCAGACATTGAGACGCGGGTGGCGCCCGTGCCCCAGCGTCCGCGCCAGCCCCGTCGGTGCCCCATTTCACATTTCAGACGTCGACGGAAGCTCGGGGCACCATCAGGGCGAGGGCGCGGACGCTGGGGCACGGGCGCCACCCGCTACTCAATGTCTGACTATCATCTCGCAGTTCCATACTGGGCTATTTGACCATCAAAATGACCAAATACACGTATATTTGAACATTTCCTTAATTAAATTATATTTAATTTAGTTTATAATAATATAGGGAACTCAAAAATTAAAAAACGAAAAATCAAAAAAATTACTTTCTTCAACCTTTCTCCCAGTTATTAGTTTCGTTTTAAACTTGGTTTAAGTTTTAGTTTTACTTTTCTATTCTAGAAAATTCCAAAATTCCTTTAGAGTTTATCAGTAAAACCACTTACTTTAAGTATTTTTTTTAATTAGTTCGGTCTAATAGTAGATTACGCACTTATAATCCATGATGTTTTCATTTAAATTCAAATTATAACGAATTGAAAGTTTGAAGAAAATATTAATTTAGTTTGTAAATGAAATCCTTTTATAGTACTCTGAAGGGCTCTTAATACGTTTTGAACTTCCAAAATTAATTAATGTACTAAGTTACGTTTAAAAGAACCTTTTGTAACAATTCCAATATATATATATATATATATATATATAAAACCGTGATAAATAGTAAAACCCACTTATTTTTCAATAAATACATTTCAGATACACAAATTAATTAAATAAAAGTATTTAAATAAGAATTGCTTCACTAAATTATGCATTTGAACTTTAAATAATACCTGATTTTGAAATTATATTAGAATAATTATATTGTTAAACTTCTTTCATTTTTAAAAATGTAGTAGAAAATGAAAGATATTTTAATTAAAACATTTCTTAATTTCTTTATTACCTTAAAATATTTACAATATTTACAAATTTTTATATTGTTTAACTTCTTTCATTTTTAAAAATGTAATTGCTTGACTTAAATAAAGCGTGAAAATTATTAGTTTCAAATGATATTTACAAATCTTATCAACTCTAAAGTCCATTTTTCAGATATTAGTAAGTATTTCATACAAACTAACTTCTAAAATATGGATTTAGTTCGTAAATAAAATTCTTTTAAATTACTTTGAAGGACTCTTTATACGTTTTGAACTTGAATAATATTAAAAACAATAATCTAAGATACCCTTTAAAGTTAAATTCCTTTAGTTTATCAGTAAAACCACTTACTTTAAGTATTTTTTAATCCGTTCGGTCTAATAGTAGATTACGCACCTATAATCCATGATGTTTTCATTTAAATTCAAATTATAACGAATTGAAAGTTTGAAGAAAATATTAATTTAGTTTGTAAATGAAATCCTTTTATAGTACTCTGAAGGGCTCTTAATACGTTTTGAACTTCCAAAATAAATTAATGTACTAAGTTACGTTTAAAAGAACCTTTTGTAACAATTCCAATATATATATATATATAAAAAACCGTGATAAATAGTAAAACCCACTTATTTTTCAATAAATACATTTCAGATACACAAATTAATTAAATAAAAGTATTTAAATAAGAATTGCTTCACTAAATTATGCATTTGAACTTTAAATAATACCTGATTTTGAAATTATATTAGAATAATTATATTGTTAAACTTCTTTCATTTTTAAAAATGTAGTAGAAAATGAAAGATATTTTAATTAAAACATTTCTTAATTTCTTTATTACCTAAAAATATTTACAATATTTACAAATTTTTATATTGTTTAACTTCTTTCATTTTTAAAAATGTAATTGCTTGACTTAAATAAAGCGTGAAAATTATTAGTTTCAAATGATATTTACAAATCTTATCAACTCATAAGTCCATTTTTCAGGTATTAGTAAGTATTTCATACAAACTAACTTCTAAAATATGGATTTAGTTCGTAAATAAAATTCTTTTAAATTACTTTGAAGGACTCTTTATACGTTTTGAACTTGAATAATATTAAAAACAATAATCTAAGATACCCTTTAAAGTTAAATTCCTTTAGTTTATCAGTAAAACCACTTACTTTAAGTATTTTTTAATCCATTCGGTCTAATAGTAGATTACGCACCTATAATCCATGATGTTTTCATTTAAATTCAAATTATAACGAATTGAAAGTTTGAAGAAAATATTAATTTAGTTTGTAAATGAAATCCTTTTATAGTACTCTGAAGGGCTCTTAATACGTTTTGAACTTCCAAAATAAATTAATGTACTAAGTTACGTTTAAAACAACCTTTTGTAACAATTCCAATATATATATATTTATATAAAAAACCGTGATAAATAGTAAAACCCACTTATTTTTCAATAAATACATTTCAGATACACAAATTAATTAAATAAAAGTATTTAAATAAGAATTGCTTCACTAAATTATGCATTTGTACTTTAAATAATACCTGATTTTGAAATTATATTAGAATAATTATATTGTTAAACTTCTTTCATTTTTAAAAATGTAGTAGAAAATGAAAGATATTTTAATTAAAACATTTCTTAATTTCTTTATTACCTAAAAATATTTACAATATTTACAAATTTTTATATTGTTTAACTTCTTTCATTTTTAAAAATGTAATTGCTTGACTTAAATAAAGCGTGAAAATTATTAGTTTCAAATGATATTTACAAATCTTATCAACTCTAAAGTCTGTTTGTTTTATTTAAAAAATAGGCTTGTTCACTTTCGATTATTTAAACATTTAACAATTTTTATTTAACTATTGGTTATTTAAATAAATACCACTTTTATTCAAATAAATGCTTGGTTGGGTAAAAAACACAATTAAATAAGTTAAAATGATATTCTTTTTATCAACGTTTTTTAAATAAATCGGAAAATTTGTTTATAAAAATTAATCGACTGCCGAACACTAGAAGCAATTCTAATTTAAATGCGTATATTTAAATAGGAAAAAATGAACGATTCGATCGGAGGCATATCATTAATTTAACGTATTGAACGTAGAGTAAGAGGCTTTTGTAGTAATTACTACATATATTTGCATTTCAGAAATCTATTTTAACATATTGAACGCCAAGAAAAGAGGCTTTTGTAGTATTTACTACCTATATTTGCATTTCAGAAATCTATTTGAACATATTGAACGCCAAGAAATGAGGCTTTTGTAGTATTTACTACCTATATTTACATATTGGAATGTAATTTAACGTATTGAAGGTAGAGTTTAGAGATTTTTTAGTATTTACTACCTACATTTGCATTTCAGAAATCTTTTTTAACATATTGAACGCCAAGAAAAGAGGCTTTTGTAGTATTTTCCTCCTATATTTACATATTGGAATGTAATTTAACGTATTGAAGGTAAAGTATAGAGATTTTGTAGTATTTTACTACCTATATTGGCATTTCGGAAGTATATTTTAACGTGTTGAATGTAGAGTATAGAGAGTGTTGTAGTATTTTTCTTCCTACGTGACTACACCGTAAACGTCTCTGTGTTATTCGCTTTAGTAATCAAGCTGACTCTGAACATATGTTTTACTCTTTATTCTACGAGGTTTAAACATACACCATTTCAGTACATTCTTAACTTATTCCATACGCTATTTAAAACACATGCGATAAAGATAACGAGGAAACAAGTTAACTCCGAACATATATGTAATGCTCTATACGTGAAGGATGTTGTAAGCTTAAATTCATAATGGTTAATGTGTAGTATTTTTCTACCTTTTAACATTTTATAGTATTTCTTTATCTATATTTGTGTATCGGAAATGTATTTTAACGTATCGAACGTAGAGTAAATTTTTTTTTATATTTTCTTTATATATTTGCGTATCAGAGTTGTGTGTTGTCGTATTAAAAGAAGAAAAAGGAACTTTTCATAGTGTTATTCTACCTATTTACATATCGGAAATGTATTTATATTTTACCGTATTTAAAATATAGGTAATTGTTTTTATTGGCTTGACTTAAATAAAGCGTGAAAGTTATTAGTTTCAAAATGATATTTACAAATCTTATCCACACAAATTTAATTTAATTTTAATTTTAGTGTTTTATAGTATCTTTCTGACTATATTTGTGTATAAGAATTATATTTTACCGTATTTAAATAGTAATAAAAGCGAATTGAAAGTTTGAAGAAAATATGAATTAAGTTCGTAAATAAAATCCTTTTATAGTACTTTGAAGGACTCTTAATACGTTTTCAACTTCAATAAAATTAAAAACAATAATCTAAGATACCTTTAAAGTTAAATTCCTTTAGAGTTTATCAGTAAAACCACTTTAAGTATTTTTTCAATCCTTATACCTATATTTACATATTGGAATTGTTACAAAAGGTTCTTTTAAACGTAACTTAGTACACTAATTAAGTATTTTTAATTTACCGTAATTAAAATATAGGAGGTTTTTATCTTATTTTATACCTACGGAAGGGATAAATAAATTGTAGCAATAAATTTTTAGAATTTGGGGGTGGGTGGAAAAAAATAAGGCTCTTCGTTTTTCCAACTGCTTTTCTGATGTACCCAAAAATGGACCAAAATAGACCAAAAGTACCCTTAAAACGACCAAAGTCACCATTTTCGGCCCTATGTACCCCATTTCGAACCAAAAGTACCCCAAACTGGACCTATTAGCTTTATTGTAATGTTAAACTCCCATAGATTCCCCTAAAAGAAAAAAACAATTTTGGGTACATGAATTATTTCGGAGAGGGAATCCATGTTTTAAATTCAAATTAACCGCGCGCCCGGGCAATCCGCGCCCGCGCGCGCTATCTTCCTGCCTAGGTTATCAAGTATCATACAACTTACATAATTTCCACTTATTTCGTACGATAAAACGCGATCGAGATATTCGTTTTAAGAAATACTCGTGAGATTGGTTCAAGTGTCAAGTGTACTACAATGATATTAAAATGAAGTTTAAAAATATTTCCATTCTACTTTAACAACGAATATTCCATGACGTCAAAACACTCTTAAATTCAAATTAACCGCGTCCCCCGGGGTAATCTGCGCACGCGTCGCCTAGGTTATCACTTTACATCATTTCAACTTATTCCGTATGATAAAACGCGATAAGATATACGTTCAAGTATCTTTCGAGATAAGCGTAGATAAATGAACAAGCTGGCCTGGACACAATATGTTGATATATGAGAAAACAAATCGTCGCGAGATATACCCTAAATACATTGACTTTTCGACGATTTTACCCTCATTTCACCCCTTAAATCCCGGAACCCGATCCCGAACCCAAACCCGAACCCGGGACTGATGGGTCGACCTCACTTTCCTTCTACTTATAGGATCAATCTCTGTTCCAGGCGTTTTTCTCACAGCGTCATACCAAAGATCGATTATATTAGATCCTCCAATCACTTGTCCTCGAATAGAAAGCTCTCCTGAGTTAGCCCATCTAATATATCTCGGATCTTCCGTAGTCGCTCGGTATAATGAAATCGCATCACTAACATAAGTTGCAGGTAGAGAATAAGATATTTGCGCGAACCAGGTTTTAGGCCGTTCAGAGTTTTCAATAACGGGAGAGATTTGCTCTTTACGTACGTAAGTTAACCGTCGTTGGAGAGTTTGATTGTATAATGCTAATTTCTCTGATTCGTTTAAATCTGGATTATCTAGAATAGATTTCATTTCATCATCGAGTGTCTTCTCTTTTTGAAGTTCAGGTGTTTCTTCTGTTTTGGAAGGTGGAGTGTTTTTTAATCTCTCCATTACATCTACAGGTACTAGAAGCATTTTTCGAGCCATCATCGGTTTATAGCTCGGCTAATTGCACTTCCGGCGACTGAGCTAACGATAGATAACAGTGGTGCTAATAAAAATGGAAGAAAACCACCTTTTTGTACCAGTATCTTTCGTCGTTTTGATATAGGGTTCTTCTTCGACACGTTTCGTATAACCGCGCTATGTTTCTTTAACCGCTTACGATGACGTTCTGACAGTTCAATTGTTCCGTGTAATACATTTATACAACATTCAACGAGAGCCAGTATAGCTTCCTTGCTAGAGTATTTAATAGCTGTCTTTCTTTGATTTAGATTACAGGATGTCAGGAAACGTAGAAAGTCTAGGTTTTCCTTTACTCGTTTTGAGACATCCATTTAGAGATTTTCTTAGCCTTTCTTAAAGCGCAATGAACAGTTTCGGAATGAAAAGGGCAGTTTAATTCAACGTCTTCTAGTTCTGATAATTTAGGACAGCCGATATCTTCGATGTTAGTTACTGGAACACCGAGGAGTGTCGATAATACTGCAGCTTTTTCTAAACCTTTGGTGAAAAACGAAGTAGCTTTTTCCGCTATCTGATTGCAAATGTCACGTCTCGTTCTGTAAGGACGTTCGCCGTCATCCCATCGAAGATGACAAATGTTATGAGATATCCATCTGCATTGTCTTTTATTTTCGTTTGAAAGCTCTTTGAAAGGGCATGGAGATTTGAAAGTAAACACTTCCGATTCTTCAGTTTCTAATACTACGTAAGCTAATTCTTTAATAATCCACTCTCGATTAACCCTAAAAAAATTCCCTTCTATAATACACTTCATTTTGGAATAAAGACAGCCGATTCTTCACCCGGTATTAAACCTGTTCGTAGTAAATACTGATCTGGGGTGTGAGGTTTCAAGTCAACTAATAAATACCCAAATTTCCGTGACGTAGCTTGTTGAAACGCATCAATAACGTATTTGCTATTGGTTGGAGATATCTGCCTCGCGAGATGATAAATTGTTGATTTATCTCGTGGTGATTTAAAAATAAATAGATAATGAGCATTTCAATTCAAAGTTCTTATTTCTTTTCCGGGGTAATAAAGGTTTTGCATTAAAATTAGTACGGAGGTGTTTCTGTGATGAGATCCACGAATAAATAAATTAGTTACATCTTTATTATTAGATATCTCGCATAACAAATCGTCTAAAATAACTAAATTCCTAATTTGCGGGTTTAATATATTAATATCGAGTAACCCTTCGTGAAACTCGACTGAAGGTGTGTGTTCTAATATTGATTGAAATAGTTTCGGCTGATACTCGGTATAACACCATATTATCCTCTCCGGAGGAGGGGATATGCAGGTCTTCTTATGTTGAATCAACCGTCCCACCAGGAATGACTTTCCGCATTGGGTGGACCCGGCTACAAGCCCATTAATTGGATGTTGTAAGCTTAAATCCATAATGGTTAATGAGAATCGGAACATTAGTGCAATCAATTTTATTAGTTTTTAACAAGTTTTTAGCATTGCATATTATTAGTGACATTATATTATTTAAAATTTCTTTCGACAATTCACAGCGAATAGTAAACATTTCAATAATATTTTCACAATTTACCGACATAATTATTTCATAAAAATGCAAATCTACACGCTTAGAATAATCCGTCATGATACAATCATGCTGGAGTTGAGATGGATGATCAATTTGACAGCCATTGCACGCTTTCTTCAGAGCTTCGTGTAAATGTTTAATTACAACGTTAGTCATCGCCTCCTTTATTTCCTTGATTTTCTTTAAACACTTCTGAATCGACTCGTACTGGTCGAGGAAATTCAACCAAGAAGATTGAGCGAAAGCTACCCCCTCTTTAGTCGGTAACAGTTTTCCATAGTTTACTCCGTAACCATGGTACATTTGTCTAACATCTAAAACCTTTTGTTCGGCAAATCTATGAACCGAAAACCGTTTGGTTTCAGAACCTGTGAAAACCCACGAAGTTTCAGCTTCGTTATTTGTCCATAGCTCTTGCAGTTCCGCTTCTGTTAGTTTGATACCCTTTGTTAAATCTAATAGACCGCAGTGGATGGTTTCATCTGCATAAACGATTAACCCTTTGTCAGCAGACACAGGAAATGAACAATTCCTATAAAATAAATGCATTAAGACAAAGTTAAGAATTATCACTGAGTATTCCTACTTACATTTTAAGGTTCCTCGGAGTCACTTCCAATACAATTCAGATGGTGAACTTTCTAAATATGGTCTTACTATTATACGGTTTTCCCTTTTTATACTCTGAAATTATTTATCTTCGATATCTTATTTATTAAAATGGAGTTTAAAATTAATTCCATTCTACGTATACGCATTTTGAAGTGTATCGCGTTACGTATATAGGAATTTACCCGGTCCTCATACGGAATCACGTGTACAATTACAATACTTGAGAACGATACGTTTCTCATACTTAAACTTTAGATATTCGTTTGAAATACTCGTGAGAAAGGTTCAAGTGTCAAGCATATGTAAGTGCTATAATGATATTAAAATTAAGTTTAAAAATATTTCCATTCTACGTCATTTTAACAACGAATATTCCATGACGTCACAACACTCAAATCCATGTTTTAAATTCAAATTAACCGCGTCCCATATTCCATAACGTCAAAAACTCTTAAATTCAAATTAACCGCGCCTCCCGGGGAATCTGCGCACGCGCCGCCTAGGTTATCAATTTTTACATTATTTCAACTTATTCCGTACGATAAAACGCAATAAGATATACGTTCAAGTATCTTTCGAGATAAGCGTAGATAAATGAACAAGCTGGCCTGGACACAATATGTTGATATACGGGAAAACAAATCGTCGCGAGAAATACCCTAAATACATTGACTTTTCGATGATTTTACCCCCATTTCATCCCTTAAATCCCGGATTTCGATTCCGAACCCGGGTTCGGCGCCAGACCCTCACTTTCCTTCTACTATATTGCCTGCAGTACACGCGCTTACTGGTTGCGACACAACTAGCAAAGTTGGGACAAAAGCTGCGGCACTATTGGACCAGAGTTTTTACTAGATTTTGGAAAATCTCCGATAACACAAGCCCTTATAAAAAAGGCCGAATTGTTTTTATTACAAGTATTAAAGTCAAACGACGCCACTTTCGACCTCTACCGTAATCAACAGTACCATCGAATGCGGTCAAAAGTTGATTTCGAGAAAATAGTTCCAACGTCGTCCAGCATTGAACTCCATATTAAACGGGCCTTCTTGCAATGCTACAAATGGGTTAACCTGTTGAAAAACGTCCCAGCACTAGATCCCCTTCAATTTGGCTATAAAAATTCACAGGAAGGAATCGAACCCATTATAACGTATGAAGTTAGACCGAACGATCTAGTCTTGCCATGCACATGTGTGAAATGTGCGAGAGACACCGTTTGCAAATGTAGAAAAGCGTCTCTGCCGTGTTGCACATTTTGTAAATGTAATGTAAATCAATGTTGCCAAAACCCTGCCACTCTAAGTAATACCACTATATAACGATACATGTATGTTCTAGTCGTTTTTAGAAAATTAAAAGAGATTTTAATTTAAACCTTTGCCTTATTGCCGATTTCACTCAATTGGTCAGGTGCACATAAAACTTAATTTTTTATTTAGTTTTATTGGGTAAAACAAATAAATGGTTTGATTATAGTCAAATATTTCCATTTGGAATTGAACGTTTATATTAAATTGAAACAAGTACCAAAATTTAAAACGACCTTGGATTCTTTTTTGAACTAGGGGTCAAACTAAAAGTGTTATAACTTCTCTATTTATTAATTGATTTATATGATTCAAAATGCATGTCGTTTCTTACAAGTACTACTTTATTTCTAGTATTTAACAAAAAAATAATTTATAGAAAATAAGTGGTATAATTTGAAAAAACTGTATTTTTTGGTCGTGGGCCGGAGGTTTTTGACCTTTAACCTTTGACCCGTTAAGACTAATATAAACCTTAGGTTTTTGTTAGTTAGATACGAGCGTTATATATAAAGTGAGGTGCTGATTGTTGAAATCGGTCAGTTAGTTTTAGAGATAATAATTATTT
Source organism: Leiobunum rupestre (assembly GCF_980474605.1). Lineage (NCBI taxonomy): Eukaryota > Metazoa > Arthropoda > Arachnida > Opiliones > Sclerosomatidae > Leiobunum > Leiobunum rupestre. The sequence goes on from NC_143392.1 coordinate 2,559,938, forward strand.
AAAAATGGCGGCCATTTTCCAAGATGGCGGAAAATCGTACCCGATTTGGGTCATGTGCACCAGCTTTTTTTTATCCATTAATGGTCCTTTTAACATCCCAAAAAAGAAACTGAGGGGACATCGAAATTTGGGCCGGGCCATAGCTAGCGGCTAGACTAAAATGAAGACACCATGTTTTTTATATTTTATAAGTAAAATTACTGTTTTTTAATTTACATGTTGGCGCAAAATATAAAAGTAGTGGCGCCTAATAGCGCGTAATTAGCGCATAATTAAAGGCTATTTTGGGAAACTAAATAATAAAATAATATTTTCCCATTTTTACCTAGCTTCTGTACAAGTTAAAATACTATTTTTAATTATTTCTTAATTTCCATGTTGGCGCGTAATTATAGGCTATTTTGGGAAACTAAATAATAACATAATAATTTTTCCATTTTTACGAAGCTTTTGTATTAGAAGTTAAAATGCTATTTTTAATTATTTCCTAACTTCTATGTTGGTGCAAAATTTAAAAGTGGTGGCGCGTAATTCGCGCGTAGCTATAGGCTATTTTGGGAAACTAAATAATAAAATAATATTTTTCCATTTTTACCTAGCTTCTGTACAAGTTAAAATAGTATTATTAATTATTTCCTAATTTCTATGTTGGCGCAAAATTTTAAAGTGGTGGCGCCTTATAGCGCGTAATTGGCGCGTTATTAAAGGCTATTTTGGGAAACTTAATAATAAAAATATATTTTACCATTTTTACGTAGCTTCTGCATTACAAGTTAAGATTATATTTTTAATTATTTCCTAAATTCCACGTTGGCGCTAAATTTTAAAGTGCTTGCGCCTAATAGCGCGTAATTGGCGCGTAATTATGGGCTATTTGGGAAACTAATTATTAATATTGTCATTCTGCTCGCCGGGTTTCAAATTGATTTTGAGACCGGTGCAGAAAACTTCAAAATAAAATATCGTTGGCGCGTAATAGCGTGTAATTTTTTACAGTTAACAAAGTTTGTGACATTTGTGATTTTTGTTAAATTGTCTCGCCTGGTTTCAAAAATGATTAAACTTATGTATTTTTGTCTAATTTGAATATTATTGAATTTTAAATTGCTGGAGCCCAATAGCGCATAATTCGAGCGATATTATGAAATATGTTTCCTCTTTTTCATGAGTTTTGCCACTGAATTCAAAATTTTTAAATGTGTAATAAGTCATGAAACCTTAAGCCGCAAAATTTGAAACTAGTGGCGCACAATAGCGCGAAATGGGCGCCTAATTACGTGCTATCTTTTTTGCAATTTGCAATTATTGGTGAGCTGGCTTCAACTTAGCCCGCCTAGTTTCAAATTCTGTTTCTTGAAATTCCAATCTGACGCGAAATTTGAAACTTATGGCGCGTAAAAGCGAGTAATTGGCGCGTAATTTTGAAATAAGAAATTTTTATTTTCGTTTGATTGGCGCGCCAGGTTGACAACGCCAAATTGGCGGATATTCTCTTAATTATTTCGTAGATATCCGATATTTGTGCAGTTCCTATTTCACCGGATAGGAGGTTCCTTGAGTCAGTTGATTATTCGACGTACGTTTACGAACAAAGATCCAAAATAGTCAGCCGTTCCTCCGACACTTTCGAAATTGGTTTGTTTACATTTATCCGCATCTTTGATTTTAAGGTAAGAATTTTGTTTAAAATAAAATCAAAATTGTATAATAATAACTATTTCGAATAAACCTCACGGAGGTTTGAAACAAAAATCACAATATTTGCAAAGCGAGTATTGATATCGTTTAGTGATCGTACGAGGACCTCGACCCGGTAAGTTGGGGATCCCCGGGTTTTCGGGTCGGGTTGTTAAATTTTTGGGCCGGGTTTTTTAAGGTTGGGTTTTCGAAATAAAAAATAATAATAAACGCCCGAGCGAGTGCTTCGCTACAGCCATAGCGTAAGCCACTCACATAGAGTGGAAGGCTTTATGGAAGCGCATGAAACATTTATCCTAACGGGCCAACTTGTTTTGGAGGCGTGAATAAATATAGTCCGAAGAGCCGTGGTGTTGTTTTTTATTTATAGAGTAAAAACTTACTTTTTAGCGAGATATTGTACATTTCCTTTAGCTTCGGAAACAAGAGGTTGCGTAGGAAAAAATTTAACAAATTCCGCTGATATAAAACCACTTACATAGAGTGGAAAGCTATATGGCTACCGCCTACAACCAAAACAGAGAAGGACGGGGCAAGCCAGCAGCCTATTCTCTCAGCGACTTCTCTCGTTCGAAGGGTCAAAGGGCGCGTGACATTCGCCAGGCTCGCCTCTCGTTCACCCTGGTTTTGATTTCTTTTTTGGTTTTAGCATAAGTCTATAAAATTGTTCCATAATTGTGTCACTTTGGGGAATATTTTACTGAGAGCTAGTAATGGAGTGACGTCATCACAAGAATAAAATATCCTCCTAGTGAGGCGCTGTCAAAGGCTACGTGTGACGCGTTAGCAAGCGGACGCAAAACGGTGACGATGCAGTCTGTCATTAAAGGTTTTACATGTGAAGAATAGAAAGTGTCACACTTATGAAACAATATAAAAGACTTATGGTTTCACTTTTACTTTTAAATAGTCGGCCGTTGAAGCGACTACTCTCGTCACTTTTGTAATTAGAAAACGCTTAATAATAAAAATTCCATTAAACCCCGACCCGACCCGGTTTTTCGGGTTTTTCCCCCCCGACCCCGACCCTACTCAAATGTCACCCGGTACGATAACTAATTCCGTTTAACTTTCTTAGGTTTGGTTGGCTATATTCGCTTCTCTTTTCATTTTTCCTGGAATTTTAACTTGTGTAAAATCAAATACTAGCTGGAGAAACATTTTACATCAGTATTCTGAAAATATATTTCATTGCTATTCAGTTATTTTTAAACATGGTAGGTACTTCAAAATACAAAGAACTAAACACAAAATGGTTCTCTTAAGCTGATGGTTATAAGTAAGATTAATGCGAACATAACCTTTCATAGAATAAAATTTAAATATTACGCAACGGGTACTTCATGGTTTTGCAATTTTTATTGTATGGTTAAAAATTGACTTTAACACACTAGCTTTCGGGCCGGAACCACTCTTCAGGCGTACAGTTAACAAATGATTTAAAATAATTCACAAGTCAACCTATTCTAATTTACATTTCTCTAATCAGTGTAATTTTTTACAATCGTTGCGTTTAATTTTTTATTATTTTTTATTTTTTTATTTTTAAATCCCCCAATTTTGTATACACAGTTTGCCTTTATCTAGATTTAATTTACCTATATTTTTTATAGAAATTGCTTCTTAAAATTGTCTTTTGTAAAAATGTGATTCTCTGTCTAGAATTTCAGCTCCATCAAAATTCATATCGTGACCTTTGGTTGTCCATACATGATCGTTTATTCTTGTTAATAGTTTTCTTTTGGTTTCACCTACATATGGTTTTCCGCACTCACATGATATTTTATAAATAATACCTGTTTCATTGTTTTTATTTACTTTTGGTCTGTTTTTAATTAATAGGGAAGTTAATGTTTCTGGTTTTTTACTTATTAATTTAATATTTATATTTTTTAATTGTCTATTAATTTTTCTGTTATGCCTTTTATATATGGAAGAATAAACACATTTTCGAAGTTATATTCATTAAAACACTGTATTCATACATAAAGAACCTAAACTAAGGAAATTATTACGCATATTTAATTATTAAAATATTAAAATTAAATTTTTTAATAGGATATAACAAAAAAAAGGCAGTAAGAGAGGAAAATTGTTTGATATTATTTTGGGATTTCTGTTTTGCGGTTCTCACATCGGCATTTGCGAGCATTTTCTTCTCCACAATTGCAATGCCAACAAATACCAAATTCGTCGATTCCATTCAGGATTTATTAGAAATCGGTAAGAGTGGGGGAAAGATTAATTTCTTTAGAGATTCAGGAGCTTGGAATCATTTGAATGTGAGTAAAGTAATGTTTTTATCTACGATTTTATTTTATTTTAAACAATATTACTTATAGAAGTAAGCCTACAATCAGATGGGGAAAAGCCATCAATTATCCAAAATATTTTTTAATTTAATAAAACTCGATTTCATTAAACTCCGATTAATTTGATTTTTATTAGAGAAAATCCAACAGGATCAAATCGGATTCTGATTGAATTAACTAAGTTTAATACGAGAGGAAGACTAAGCTAATCATTAATTGCGTAGATTTAAGGTCAATTTTCTTTGTTAAACGTCTAAAAATGCTATTATCGATATTCATCGAAAGCGAGGGGCTAATCACTATTCGTAATCGCGGTACGAGCCTGTAGCTTTGTACTAAAGTGGTTACGTAATCAATTACAAATGTTGCATTATCAAAGGCTGTAATCGGTGTACAGAATTTAAGTGGTTAGCTCCTCGATTCATTGCCATCTCTAATAACAAGGGCCTTATCCTAATAGAGGTGGAAATGATAAAACTTTATTTGTAAACTACTGTCTTGAACTTTGGTGCATATCTTCTGTGCCAAAACTTAAACCAAATGATTCGATAAACTTCAAACATTTTAGATTTCTTTTCAGAATAATGAAAATACAAAATCAATTTGGACAAAAGTTGGAAAAAAATTTAACGTATATGAACCTTTAACCAAGTACGATATTAAATTTGACAAAATTGAAGGACTCGTCTCGAAAGAAGATATTATAATTCACAGTGGTTTTGAATGGAATTGGCACACTCTCGAGAAACCAGTTCATTTATCGAAAAGTAACATGCTTGAAGAGCGGTTGGTCATTGCAGTAAGGAAAGGATTTAACAATGAACAGAAGCGAAAAATAATGAAAAAGTAAATAATTTTTCTTATAAATTGCAATCATCATAAAAAAAATATTATTTTTTTGGAATTTGAGGACAAAATAATTGTTTTAGGAATAATCGATAATAATCATAAATATTTTTAAAGCGATTTGAGTTTTTTTAATAAAGCAATTTAATTATAGATCTGAAGTTTACAATGTGTAGACCATGATTTAAGCACAAAAAGATGCAAAGTTCGGAATTCATTCCAACTAATGTAGCCCATTTTAAGATGTACTCTATCTCGGGTTCTATTTGTCGGAATGAAATGACCCTTAATGGGCCATGATTTGTAATAACTCATGGCTTAACTGGAGATTCGGGGTCCATTACTTGTAACCCAGAAGGGCGTTGGCGCACTGGGAGACGAGAGCGATGGTCAAGAGAGGGTCCCAGCATCTCTTTTGCTTTGGCGGCGTTGGTTTCTAGCTGTGCGGCGGCTGGTCTCTATTTGAGCCGCCTTGGTACTTTCTATTCCACCTTTCGGTGCCAGCTGTGTAGGGGCCCTAGGTCGCAGTGTGCACGTCATCATGCCTTTTGGCACCTTCACTTCCGGGCGTTGGCTCTCTTTCTTTGTAAGTTACGTGTCTGCTGGTGGTGCAGTAGCATATTTCCCTTTTTCTACGACTGTGCGCGAAGTCGGCTATGGTCGTCCCATTTCAGGGCTTTTTGGAGGATTGGTTGGATTGCGTCAAAGGTGAGGCTTTCGGCAGTAGGGCTCCATCGCAACCCTTGTTGTTTGTCACCCGTCCGGGCTATGGACGCTTGCTCAGGGCAAAATGATGATACACCGGTGATGTAGGACGATCTAATATAGCAGGTGTACCGATTACCCTAAAATACTGACACAGTGTAGGAATGACCGAATCCGGCAGTAGAAATAGATCAAAAGGGATGGTAGTCCCTATGCAAGGTCCGGTAGAGCACCTACCCGAGCACTTGCTATATTATCTCGAGTTAGAATGAAGCCATTGTTACCCCCTCGTATCTCAAAAACTATAGGTCGTATCAAAACAAGTGACTTATCGTTTGAAAGGTTACAGGAATGCGACAAATTTATACGAATTCCATCGAACAGGGTTGAGGCGACGTTTCGTAGTAATGGGGCAAAGTTAGGCTTAATTTTCTTCTTTTTCCCCTTCTTCTTCCATCTTCTCCTCGCAGACTACTCTACAGCAAAAACCACTGAACCGATTTAAATGAAATTTGGAATACAGTATCAAATTAAGCTCCTATTGTGTCCTTCCAAAGGAGAAGTTCATATCTGGTATAGGTCTTGAGCTACGGCGACAAATTTACAGCGACTCGGTAACGAAACCATGGAGTAATAAACATATAAGAAGTACTAAACAGGAGCGACCAGCGATTTAAAAAAATTAATGCAAAAGGTTTGAGGGTTGATTCTAGGTGAAAACGTGGCGCTGGGTATGAAAAAATAGTCTTAAAGGTTAAAATGCCCGCTATGACGGATATACTTGGAAACTATGTATGAAACATATGTATAGGTGGATTGTAGGTAAAAAGGGGCTCTGAGTTCGACAACAATAGTCTTGCGAGTGTCAGGGTGGGGGTTGTCCAACATAGGGCTTGTCGCACAATAAGTCCAGTTTATGACGTTTATGATAATATAATTACAGATCCTGCCCTAGGGAAACATATTAAACATTCGAATGCTACTGATTTATAGGTTGTTTCGTAAGTGAAAGAGGTGCCTTGAGTTCGAAGTGTCTCGCCAGCGTCAGGGTGGGCAGTGTACCGTAAGAGAACGTTAAACGATGCCAATGAATTATAAACACAGTACCAAACGTGTAAAGTTTAATAACAATCGTACAAGCTTATTTATTAACATTAAAAAATGATTTAAAGAGCATAATGACGTCACGTTTTCAAAAAATTAAAGTAAACAATATCTAAACGTACAACATGTTGGCGAAAGAGCTAGGCAGTTCTGAATATTCCAAATAGGTGAAAGTTCACTTTCCAATTTTGTTGATAAATATTATTTCCACTTTGTTACGTTTATAGGTATTATAATAACTTCACTTCTATTGTTATAAACAAAAAGGTGTAAAATCCACCCAAAAACCATTCGGTTAAAAATTGCAAGGTCCTTTAAACTCTAGGCCATGAAAGTAGTGAAATCAAATAACGGGCAAGATCTGTAATTATATTCCCATAAACGTCATAAACTGGACTTATTTATCGACAAGTGATGTGCTCTGAAGTAATATGCTAGACCTTGCGCGTCCTAAGTGTTTTACTGAGTTAAAATCCTTTGTACAAGCATAAAACATTTCAAAGAGAATGACTTATATTAGAATCGCATTGTATCAGATATATTGTTAAGATCGAAATATATTATCTTCTTTGTTTAAATTTACTCTTTTACCTAAAACCATAATTAAATAAAGAAGACAAGTTGTTGACTGCAGTAAGTACATCAGTGCAGTCAACAACTTGTCTGCTTTCAGTAATTTGCCAGTTTCAATAGTCGCAACGCCACCTATCGATAATGTACAGAAATGTTCGAGTACCACTAGTAAGCAGGTTTCAGTAATTTTATCCTCGAGTGTTTTTATTTTGTCTCTGTTGGCCAAGGTGGTACTTTGAGCGAGACAAGAATTAAACACGTGCCAACGTTTATTGAACTGCCAAGTTATGTTGACTCTGATTATTGAAACTCGTTTGCTATGCTTTTAAGTTAATAATAGTAATAATAATAATAATAATATTCACAAAAATAAGTACACTGTTATTTGAAAAACGTGCAAAGTAAATCCGCACAATTTGTTAAATTAGGGGAAATATTTACTCTGGCAATGCTGAAGATGGCGCTCACAACCCTAGGAAACCTAGCTTCCCTCTTCTATTTAGTAACGGCTCGTGTTAATCAGGTTCTTGCTTTTATATGTCAGTCGCAGCCACGAGGGAGCCTATTCCAAAAATAACAAAAATCCGCACGTGATGTATCGTGCTGCTGGTAAAAACGCAAAGGCAGATTCTCTCCACTACTGTTGTGCAGCGCCCCCTTTTATCTAAAATAATTACAAGAACCTCGGAAAGTGCCACTTAGAGTGCGTAGCGGGAAGTTATTAAAAGCCCTTATTGTTGTGTAGCGCCATCTTCAGTAAACACCAATCTTCCTCATTACAGCATGTAATGAAAGTTCGTGTAGTAGTAGTCGTTCTAAGTAAAGTTCATACGCGAAACGCAATGTGTTTACAATATACACATGGAGATTTTTGTCAAATGTTATTTCATTTATTGTATATTTGACATTACCGGCAACCATTGCTACTCAATTTTTTGCACCTTTTCTCAAATAGCCTTCATAACTGCCGAAGTCGAAATTAATTTCCATTAAAAATTATTGAGAGGAGTAGCGTGGGCAAAGAGGTTCTTTTGAACAAATTGGCTTCTCTTTGTTACGAAACGATATATCACAGTCAATCGCCTTTTAATGATTTCGAGGGGCGTGTAGACCAATGTCATTATTTACCGTGCCATGCATAACCTTTGACCTTGTTACTGTAACGTTTTTTAAAAGGCTCGCTTGGTATACGGACGTTTCGGTGTCTAGGACTTTTTGGTGCCAAGGTCGTTTCATGTGTCTAGGACGTTTCGGTGTCTAGGATATAAGATAAACTTCCCCCTGAAAATTTTTTTTAATAACGAGTTAGTTTAGTAAAATGTATTGCTTTAAGTAGAGATTAATTAATAAACCTAATTTCTGTAGTTCAAAGATAATTCCCCCTGAAAACATTTTTTTTTTATTTGTACACCGAAACGACCTAGGCACCGAAACATCCTACACACCGAAACGACTATAGGCCTTATCATAATGCAGGTGGCACTGATAGAGCCGACAGTTGCTTTAAAGTAATTAACGTTATTTTTAAATAATCTATTTTTAAATTGTTAAGGCTTATGTTAAATAACCATCAGTATCCGATATTTAAAATAAAGTAATATTGTGTTTTTTAACATAAAATCAAGTCTTTGACTATGATAATATGTTCAATGGACCTCTTTTAAAATAGTGATTGTAATTACCAAATGAGACATCCTCAATCTTATTTACGATGTTATCTACATAGTCCTCAAAAATGTCGTGGTGAATATTGTATAGAACTTATCCTGGAAGCTATCGTCAGAAACAATAGTACTAAGATGTGATTTTTCAGGTAGGTATGTGCTTCGATAAGCTCTACCGATTTTACGGAGTAATGTAAATTTAGGTAAGAAGGTATCCTGCGAGAGGTTGAGCTCTTGGCTTTATCTAGCATTGGGTGTTGGGCAGTAAAACAAAGCATTAATGTTTACTAAAGATACCCTTAAGAAATATAAATTATTTAATTGAAAGTTTTTGCCAGTAATCCAAACTTTTATCTTAATATTATAAAATAATCAAAATATTTCCCAAAGTAAAAAAAAAATATATATATAATTGGTTCCCGGTTTTGGAAATTAATTCCAAATAGATTCAAAACTTCTTTTAAATTTCTAGTACTAATTTTAATTTAAAAATTTTAAAATCTCAATTTGAATTTCATGTTTCGTTAAAAAAAACTTATTTCTTGCGAAACCAGTAATTATTAAATCATTTTATTGGCCTTTAAAAGTCGAGCTATAAAATACAATTACTTGATTTTAGTTAACAATAATCAAAGTTTTAAAAACTGCACGAATATCTTTTTTTTGTAACTTGTTTTATTTCCAAGCGCTTTACTGTTTAGAGGTCGGGGATGGTAGATTTAATTCAATAAATAAGCTCTAAAAATTATTCGTAAACTGTTTTGATCAAGTTATTTACATTTCTGTATTATCCGATTAATGTTTTGATACATTTTTAAAATTAATCGGAAAAACGACGTTTTTTCGATAAAAAGCTCAAATTTTACGAATAATAGAAGTTTTTTAATCATTTACCGAAATATTAACCGGTAAATTTCTTCGTTTAAATTTGATTCCCGAAAAAATCAATTTAAACAAGAATAATGATTAACCGTCCCTGACCTTTATTACTGTTCATGACCCAACAAAATCCGCAATAAGTGGGAAATGTTAAATGCCCATACGGTGAAAGAGCAAACATTTAAAAAAAAAATAAATAATCGGATAGGCTCATGGTTGTTTTACAAAAGCCAACATTTTAAAAATTAATACCCAAGGCACCACCTTAGGCCTAAGTCATCAAGCGACTTTTGAAGCCTTTTATTCAGGTGGCCGGGTTACAATGCACTATTAAAAATATTTATTTACAAACACTACAGCCGTTTCGAGACGACCCTCGCATCTCTTCGTCGGGTGTATACTGACGAAGAAACGCGAGGGTCGTCTCGAAACCGCTGTAGTGTTTTTAAAAAAATATTTTTAATTGTACAATATGGAAACTCTTTATGTACAAGTGAGCCGGCAACAATTCTTTAAAATTAATATTCCTTGATCATGTTTTTTGAAAACAAACTTACCGTTTACTTTGCCATAGAATTCACCATTTTTACGAAGCAAACTTGTTTTCGACGAGTAAATTTTACTGGACAATGTGGATGGGACAAAGGAATGTCATCGTTCCTAACGTTATAAACAGCGTCGACGCTTTGAAAATGAGCAGTTTCAGATTTCCGTTCATGGTTTTCATTATTGGAATTGTTCTGTCATCTTTGGCTTCTTTTATCATGTGCTTTTGTGAAACGTATTTTTAAATTTGATTGCTATTAGATGTCCGTGTGGGAGACTTCTCTGTTTATAAATTTGACAACATGAAGAGTATGGGAAAAATAACCAAACAATTCGTTTGAGCTAACTACAATCAGGGATTTAGTTAAATATGCTACTATATTACTACGGAAATGCTTCGATTAATACCACATTTTTTGCGTCTCGTCTAAGTATTGCTTAAAAATATATTGAAAATTTCCAAGATTTAAAACTATGACATTTATCAGGGTCGCCGAAAGATTTTGATCCGACGAACATATTTATTTAAATTTACATTTGACCACTTTTCAAAATATCATTTTTCCGCTCTACTACGAAAGATTAATAATATTTCAAATTACAACACCAGTGAGTTTTAGGCAATAGTAGCTGTAACGAAACAATAAATATTTGTTTGCTCAAAAATGAAACAATAGAACACAATTGAATGAAAATCAAATAAACGTTAACATGGGGAATACCGAAAAGAAAAATATACTAACTTAAAACGAGACGATATAAATGAGTTACGCGGAAAATATTTGTTTGAGAGAGATCGACACGGAAAATGTACACTCATCCAGGAGAAGAAAGTTTTCAGGTTTTACGTGCGTATTGAAAATTACATTATTACGTGTGCTAGCGGAAACTAAGTTTAAAGGGAGTATGAACTTGATAAAAAGTTGCTATAACATAATATGACTTGTTTCTAACGTAACTAGAGCCAATCATCCGTAGCTTCTGTTTAACCTGGTGGCACCAATATTAAATTAGTTAATCCTCCATGAAAATTGAAGTTCATACTCCTTTTAAGGAGGAAGTGACCACGAAAGCCCGAATTATGAAATACTACAGATTAGCAAACGAGGGAAGGATCCACATTTTTAAAGTCCGCAAAGTCTATTGGGCCTGAATCGAGTGGTCGAGATCTTGACTCTGAAGGTGATTGCTTAAATTCTAAAGTGCTTTTGAGATGATAAATTCTGGTTTTCGTGCTCTTTTTGATTTCTGACCTGACTTTTGCACAGATTTTGGGATTTAAAAAAAAATTCATGATTTGTAAATGTACGAAATTCCGACCGCGTAACACCTATGGTTCTGTATGTTGCTTTCTTCGTTAGTCATTGCCTAAATAATTACGATACACGTTTTTAGCAGAAGTTAATTGAGTCAAATGCCTTTTACCGCATGGAGATTATAACAATACTCTGGTTTAACTAAGTTTTATCTTATTTATAATATTTCTTGAAGCAATTGGCGGCTCTCACATTGCCACCGGTATTTTGAAAAGGCTCTTTTTATTAGAGATGGCCGTATCTATTCGATTCTTTGAAAAACGCGACTTTACTGGAGAGCGTGGTGCCATCTATGCAAAGGTGCTAAAATTTAAAATTGCCAAATGATAACGTCGTCAGAGAACCATTGTTAAGTATTATAGTTAGACAACTTATACTCTATTTAGTGAACTTCAACGTAAATTATTATCCCATGTAAAAATATTGTTTATAATTGCTGTAGTTTACGTTATTGATTAATTTACAAACGATCCAATCAACGCGAGGGGTACCTATCAGTACAGCTTTTTATATTTCGATGCTAACAACATTTATTGTAAAAAGAATTTCTTCACGGCAAGCCGACACTTGTTTTAATATACTCGACGAAAAATGTGTCAGCACAAAAATCTTTCGTACGTGTAAGGTATTTTTGTTCATAGTTAAATTTTTTAAACGTTGTCCTTTGCACTTTATTTTCTCACGTTTAATTTTAGTTTAGTGTCTATAAAGGTGGGTTTATAAAGGAGCAAAAAATCCAAAGATGCTTGTGCCTAAAGCCAAAATCTGAGCCCGTTGCTCAACTTGACGTGATCCCGTGGTTTGTTTAGTAGAAATGCCGGCTACGAAAGAAAGTTGAAATATTGTAGTGTTGAATGCAATTTTTTTATTATTGCATCAAAAACGAAAATTGCTTATTTTAAAAAAGATAAATAAATTAAAAGGCAAGAAATCCAGGAAGGTCATTTAAGGGGTTGCCTTATTATTGGTTAAATACGACCACGTAATTTCAAGAGAGAGCCGAGACCCCAGAAAAACACGCGAGAATATCAAACGGAGTTTGATGCCGCCAGCGTTGTAATTCGGCGTTTAAAGCTGTTTGCTACAGCAAGTAGGAAATCGGCTCTCGCTTCTTTGTAAAGCCGACGCCGACGAAAAAGTTTCGGTTTCTACAAAAAGCGTCGGCTTTTCACTCCCTTATAAACCCACCTTTAATAACGCTGTTTCTAGAGCAACAACATGTACTTCCTCTATGCAATGTATAATGTACTTAAACAGTTTCAACACTACCAGCGCAATTCTTTCTACGTAATTATCAATTACCTTTAAATATGAGCAGACTTCGTTAGATGTTCAAAAAAGTATATTCAAAATCAAATAAAAATGTTCGAATGCTATTTAAAATAAATATAATATAGTCAATAGTAATTTTATTTATTAAAAATCGCCTAAATTTTTTAGATAATCTGATTCAATAAAACTATATATTCTTGCATTATCGCTTTGCTCGTCCAATTGTATTTCGAAATATCTAATGTTTTAGGGCAGTCTCTGTGACCGCAGCCCCAAAATGTTAAAAATGAAATTACGTTTTCCATTTTGCCACAAATTTTACGATTGTAATTGTGAATTAGTAACCAAAGCAATAAAAAGCTAACTTTCAATTGCTTAATCATTGTTCCTTTAATTTATATCATAAATGAAGTCAACTAAACATATAGGCAAACATCTTGGTTGTATATTTATGAGCTGTCTACTGTAATTTAGAGTGAAAACTATTCATAATTAATGCATGGCTGTTGAAATTTATCAAAAACTCGGCCAGATTTAGATTAACAAATAAACCAAAATAAAACCTGTTTAGTCAAAGATTTCAAACGAAGACCGGTTAAGAGCTTGTTAGGAAGTGTAATATATCCGATAAAATCCTAACTTGCTCTGAAAGCTATCAGAAGTATTAACAGTGAACATGTGGAGCCGTCTATAAAGGAACCTTTCAATTTTTATAATATGATATTGATTATTACTTTGATTATTAATTTCTTCTTACTAGTTACTCGAGCGAACCTCATTTTTTACTAATTTCTTAAATAAACCTCATTTATTACTAATTACCCGAATGAACAACAATTATTAGACATAACTAGAACGAACCTCATTTATTAGAAATAACTAGAACGAATCTCATTTATTAGAAAGAACTAGAATGAACCTAATTTTTTAGAAAGAACTAGAACGAACCTCATTTATTAAAAATAACTAGAACGAACGTCATTTATTATAAATAACTAGAACGAACCTCATTTAATAATATATATATTTAATAATACATATATTTATTTGAAGTAGTGGTGGTTATACATAGTGGAGGTGGGGCTAAGTCACGGTTGACTTGTGAGCCCTATTCTAGGTAAGAGGTTGAATAATTGAACATGTAATTTATCTTAGGTGTAACAATTGTAAATAAATCCATAACTCAAGAACAAAAAAACATAATAAATAGAATTAAAGAAAACAATATAATAAAGATAACTACATATATAAAAAATGTAAATGCACGGTAGTTCTGATATAATTCTACATAGACCACAAAAAATTAATTCACTAATTTAATATTTCAAACAGTAGAGGTTTAGGTTTCTTTTGAAGGTGTTTAAATTATCATTGATTTCAAGAGAAAACATTGCCGTATTTACAAGTTTTATACCATTGTACAATATAGGGGTTATTTTTTACTTTTTTTACAGGTCGGGCAATGGAAAAAATCCTTGGATCGGGTCACTTTGACCTAATTAGTTTTCGAGACTATTTGTTTAGTACCGTGCAGGGCCGGATTTAAGGCGGGGCAACCGGGGCAAAAGCCCGGGGCCTCCACAAGAAAGGGGCCCCCACAAAAGAGACTTCTAGGTAAATTTTCTAGGCAGTGGTTATTCTATTTTCTAACGAATACCGAATGATATACACAATTATATTTAAAACAAATTCTGACAACAAACATTTTCCCCATAATTAAAGAAGAACATACGTAAATAATAAATCATAAATATAAATGCATCTATATTAGTATAATCCAAGATTCCAAATACAAATTTTGCTTTCATGAGTCCGGCGGCTATTAACGTAGTAAAAACCGTAGATAGAAGTTCGTCTGACTCCGTCGAAGATTTAGCCGTTCGTGTTTTTTTTTTGTAGACTAGATTAACGGTCATTAAAGGGCAACGCAAGTGAGCTGGCATTTTTGTGACTATGTATGCAAAGTGCGAAATTTACGGTAAACTCTGCGTGGTCTCGTTAGTACCGAGTGGGGGTGTAGGATGTTAAAAAGCACGGTACTTTTTCTTTATTTTGCAACAGAGCTTGCGTTGCCCTTTAACGGAAACGTGTTTTACGGATAGTTTAATACTCACTTCTTTAACGCTGACGTTTAAGTTTTAAGTTCTTTTTTGTATTTTTTTTTACTTAAGTGATTTTACATGACATTGATTAAGCCTGATAATTGATAAATAATCCTGAATTGACGCTTTAAAATCGAAAGTGAAACTGAAACTTTATCGTTTCCCTCAAACATTCTTTATTTTTGTGATGTAGTAGGGTGAAGGACCACACAAGACGACAAAACATTTGGTTTAGGTAATACTAATATACCGTTATAAAGAATCCGTTTTAAATCTTTCTGATTATACGTTTCTACCGTTCTACGTAAGCTATGATGGGAAAATATAATTTTAAAACCTTTATAGTAGCGAAATCATTAATTTATATTACTTCACATTTGGCCGTTAGCTTTCGAGAAGTTTATACCGACCGCTTACGTTTAATTTTCTGAACATTGACAGTGACGACCGCAACCGTTGAGATATCTTTTTTAAAATTAAAACCAAATAAAAACTATCTGAGAACCTCGACGTCAAAGGAGCAAAGATAATTTAAACTCGTACCCTAGATTCGAAATCACTCTCTCGCGCGTTGCCGATAGTGTTTACCCACTTCCCGCCGGAACTCAGAAAAAATTCGCTCCATGGTTTGCGCCTTACCACAAACGATGGAGCCCGATTTTTCGGAGGTCACGTGCCGGAAGAGGGTAAACAAAACCGTCAATTGGAAAGCTCTCAGTATTCGAATCTAAGGTATGAGTTTAAATTATCTTTGAAAGGAGGGACTTACCAAATTGCCAATTTTGAGAATAGAAAATTATTTATTAGTCAAGGGGTTTCCTTTTTTAACTTGATTGAAATATAATTACTGGGCCTCCACTCCAATGTTGCCCCAGGGCCTCCACATCTTTAAATCCGGCCCTGGTACCGTGGAAGTCTTTATAGAGGAGCAGTATTGTCACATAATTATACAATTTTTGAATGTTTAAAATTTTATTATTTACAAATAAATTAACCATGTGAGCTAGATAAGTTGCGTTATTTATCGACCTTATGGCGCGTTTTTGTAACACTGAGAGTCTGTTTATATTGTGATTTGAAGTGTTACCCCAAATACAAAAGGCATATCTAATTCTGGAGTTAAATAGGGCATAATACAATTAACTTAACGTATTCAGGGATATTATGTTTTTGGTTTTATGAAGAATGCCACATGTTTGTCTTAAGGATTTACTAATTGAGTCTACATGTATATTCCAGTTTAGATTAGCGTCAAACACTATACCCAAATATTAATAGGAGTAGGTACGAGTTAAGATACGATTGTCGATAAGTATATCGTTTGACGTGTTACAAGGTTTATTAGTATTGTGGAAAATCATATAAACGGTTTTTTCAGGATTAAGGTTAAGGTTGTTTTTCTTTTGTCATATGTGGACCCTTTGCAAGACCTCGTTCGCTTCTTGAACTAAATTACTTAAATTTTTACCACCGAAAAGAATTATCGTATCATCGGCATACAGGGTGCAGTTTGGTGCGATTGTTTTTTTTTTCGTTAACGCTCACCGTCCTGACGGCTACAACTTAGTTGCTTTGGAAATGTTATTATTGTAATGTTTATGTGTAGTGTGGGAATGTTGAGTTTTCGTTATGGCGGTTGTGGGTGATGATTTTGTTGTGTATGCGTTTTGTATGTATGGGTGTTTGCTCTCCAACTTCTTCATACTGACTTTTGGGACGGACCGAGTACTGAGGGTAACGATAAACGTCTCAACGTCCAAATGCCAGGGTTTCCCCCAATTGTTTACGGTATTCGTCTAAGTATCATACCGAGCCCTCGTGTATGACAGGCGAATGTTCTACCACAGAACCACCGATACATGTTACGGTTCAAAGAAAATTATAAGCTCAGCTTAAGCGGAATCGTTTATTACAAATTAACAGAGCATTAAATTTCAGTTTTTAAAATAGAACGAAATTTCGTGTTCAATTTAAATAATTGCATCGAATGTAACGTCTTCTCTGTTGATTAAAAAGAATGCGCCGCCCATGATTCGAACCCAAGCCCTTCTATATGACAAGCGAATGTTCTACCAAAAAAACACCGATGCATTATCGTTTCTTAGAAAATAATAAACTTAGCTTAGTAGAAGAGGATATTAATGGGTTTTAAAGTCTACATTTTTACGTATGCATTTTAAAGGTCAAATCTTGTTTTTTCGGATACGCTTTTTTGTTGTGTTTTTTAACTGATCGAGATTACGTTTTTTTGTCTAATCTTTGGTATTGTTGGTTTTTTCTGTCTTATATTTGTATCTACTATTTTTTAAGTTTGTTTCCTTTTTCCCGCAAAATCGTCCAGTCTTAGAAGAACATTTAAGAGCGTAAGTCATGCCCAAAAGCTTTTCCGGTTTCATTATAATAACGTGAAAAATCGTATTTGTGAATGGTAAGGTGTTGCGCTTCTTGATATTATATTTTATATTGCTTTATTTCTAAGTATTTGAACTAATTTATTGCTAAACTGCGTTATAATATTTTTCGATGGATTATTTTAATTCTGGAGGCTGATTGCTTGACTGCGTTATAAAATTTTTCTATGAGGTTTGTTTCTGAAGTCTGATTGATTGGGTTGTTATTGTGTATTTTTCTATTCGTTATTTTTATTTTTTGATACTCTAATATTTTAAACTAGATATAGTATAACGTTACTTCTGCGTATTTCGAATGTGCGTGACGTGGAAAGTATTTTCACGTTTTATTAGGATCAGTTTTTTTAATTTTAAATATCTTTCGTTTTAATTGTATTTTATTTCGTCTTTTCAGTCGTATATTTTAATCGAGTTATATACATCGTGCGCTTACACTTATGTTGGTCTGGTTTTTAACTGGGTCGTCATTACTTCATCATTTATTTTAAGCGTTTTCTCGACTGATTAAGATGTTTAATTTGAAATAAAATGAGCGTTAAAGATGCGGCAAGTATTTCGTAAGCGAGAAAAAGACAAATACCCTCTGTAGATATTTCTTTCATTAAAATTGGCTTCGTATTATATTTAACTGATAAACTTGTACCGTAAATAGCGTTAAATTCAATTGTGCATTGTTTAAGTTCGTCTAACTCGCTGTTGTAACTACTTAATTTATAATATTCTGAATAAATTATACTCGGTTGTTTCGTCTCAATTATTTTTATTTTAATTAAAATTTTATACCGGGCGGGATTAAACCGGGATTACTTTTCTAGTAAATAACTCGGAATTGCGGAGATACATCTTTAAGAGTCATCTCGAAAAATTAATACCGCTAGGGACAATTCTTCCGAGGAGAGGTATGTTTTGGCTTGCCAACATGTTTGTTTTAACGATTTAAATGTATAATTTTATACGGGTGTTTATTTCTGACTTTATTAAAACAAAATTACTTTAATTATTTTCAAATAAAACATTACATACCGTAGTTGAATTAATAATTTTAACTTTCTGCTGAACCACGTTACCAGAAACACGCAAAGCAATCGTAGAAGACACGGTCTATGAAACTCTGCCGGATTGTGAGCTATTTTTTTATCTAACAACCCTGCAAACATAATTGTCAATATATTTTAAATTCATAAATTATAATTACCTCTTGGATAGAACTGCTTCAGCATTCCATTGCATTACAGCCTTGTATAACTGATTTTATAACCACCCCTTAATTATCCTCACGCGTAGAATTTATCCACTACATTACAACCTTGTAAAACTAGTTTGGATTGTGTTTTACAACAATTGACTAATGAGGGCACAGTTACAAACGCAAAATGTTTATTAACATCTGGTAACATCAAATTGTAAAACATCTCCGCGCCATAGTATGTTAAAACGGTAAATTATAAGCGCAGATCACGTTTCGAAAGGAAACATTCCACAAAGCGCGTGAGAAGAAAAAACTGGTTGTTACAAACAAACGCTAGATAATAATGAAATATCAATTAATATTAATTAATCGTCTAACTTGAAAAAAAATTGTAAATAAAAATGATTTGTTTTAAAAACCAAGCTTATAAACAATTTACTTTTTGAAGATATAATCTTTTATAATACTTAATAATAATAGTAATAATAATAATACTTCCTTTGCAAAAGACTTAATGTGTTGGCTACCAGAATAGTGCAATAAATAAATAAGATTAAATTTTTTACGAATAACAAATTAAATTATATAAACAACAATGATAAAAAAACCATTACAAAACTGTACAAAATAAACTATACAATAAAGATAGAATTAAAAATTTAAAGGTTGTTAATATAGAAATTTAAAAAAATATAAATAATACAAGGATATAATTAAATATAAATAAAATAAACTTCATTTGTAAATTTTTACCTCTCCGAGGGGACTATGTCCTCTAGGAGGGGTTTTACAATCACCGTGTCTGTGTGGGTGTGTGTGGGTGGGTGTGTGTGTGTGTGAGTCTCTCTGTCTTTGGGTGTGTGTGTGTATGTGTCTGTATTCTGCTAACGCGTTACCGGGGGCAAAGTCCAAAATGCATTTTCGGTGAAATCGTGTTTAAAGGTTGGCAAAACGACCGTCTGACGGTGAGCGTTAACGGAGTAATTTGCGGTTGGTGCGGTTTGGTATGGTCGTTTTTTCGTTAACGTTCACCGTCGTGACGGTTTCAACTCAGCTTCATTGGTAATTATGTTATTGTAATGTTTATGCGTAATGTGAGCATGTTGAGTTTGTGTTATGGCGGTTGTGGGTGTGTAGTGTTTGCATTTTGTATGTATGGGCGTTTTCTCTCTAACATTTTCTTATTGACTTTTGGGACGGACCGAGTGCTGAGGGTTACGATAAACGTCTCAAGATCCAAATGGCAGGGTTACCACCAATTGTTTACGGTATTCGTCTTTGTATCATTTTGCGATCGCATCAGGTGGGATATGAACCCGAGACCTCCTGTTTGACAGGCGGACGTTCTACCACAGAACCACCGACACTTATTGCGCTCTATCGAAAATTAGACCTTCAGTTTTATCGGAAGCGTTTATTACAAATTAACAGAATATTAAATTTTGGTTGTTATTAAATAGAACGAAATTTCGTGTTCCATTTAAATTATTGCATTGAAGTAATTCTAATGTAGCGTATTCTCTGTTAATTAAAAACGATAGCGCCGCCCAGGTTTCGAACGCGAGCCCTTCTGCACGACAGGCGAATGTTCTACCACAGATCCACCGATAGATGTTATGCTTCTTTGAAAATTATAAACTCAGCTTAGCGGCAGAGTATATTAATGATTTTTAAAGTTTAAATTTTTAAGTATGCAATTTTAAAGGTCAAATCTTCTTTTAGCGCAGTCAGCCGAGATAAGAGGGTTAAAGGGTAGACCCTGTGGGTGGTCCACTTTGTTATTTTTTTGTTATTTATTTACGGATATTATTAACGACCTATATATGGTTGTGTTAATGCAAAGGCGATAATTTAACGTTTATTGCTTTAAGAGTTGCCGGTTAGTCAAGTGGCTCTCTGTGCTTTGTTGATGGTAAGGTTTTTGCTTCTTGTAAATATATTAGGTGTGAATATTTGTATATCTACGATTTCTAACGCAGTCAATGATTTCCTGGGTGTGCGAGTCATTATATGATATTGGAAATTAACGGCATTGGTCTTTTTCATGCCGTATATGTCAAACGTCAACAGGAAATCTACGAGTCCTCCACTACCAGGGATGTCAAATATAGCTATTCTACGGTATCTTCATCAAGGGTGAGTGTTGAAATAAAATGAGCGTTAAAGATGTATTACCAAAGAAGTATTTCGTAAGCGAGAAAAATACAAATACCATCTGTAGATATTTATTTCATTAAAATTTGCTTCGTAATATATTTAACTGATAAACTTGTTCTGTAAAAAGGGTTAAATTTAATTGTGCATTGTTTTAGTACGTCCAACTCACTGTTGTAACTACTTAATTTATAATATTTTGAATAAATTAAAATCGGTTGTTTCGTCTCAATTATTTTAATTATAATTTTATACCGGGCGGGATATACCTGGGATAACATTTATAGCAAATAACTCTGAATTGCGGAGATAAATCTTTAAAGGACATCTCGAGAAATTAATACCACTTGGGACAATTCTTCCGAGGAGAGGTATATTTTGGCTTACCAACTTGTTTTTATTTTTTATGAAATGAGGTACCCGGTTTGAAATTCCGGCTAAAATTTGGAATAGTTAATTAGTATATTTAAATGAATATATTGTAAAATATTTACCTACAAAATTCTTTCATTTTATGCTGTTGTAATGTATTTACAGAGGTAAAAGACCAGTTTTTATGTACGATAACAACATCATTGCTAATAATGGAACGGATTTGGTTATGAAAATATCCAACATGTTGAAATTGTTTTAAAAGAAGGTCACGCTAGAATATTTTTAATTTGATAAATTTAACGGGCAACTTGATTTATGATGTTGTAGTAGGTTTATATATAAAATAAACTCCAAACCTTTGATCAAATTCTAAATTTATTTTAAAAAATTTATTTGAGACATTATTAACATAAAACGTAAACATTGTCGAGATTATCAAAGACTGGCAGTTTACATTGCCTTTATGCACATAATTCGTTTACGTATTAATTTTAAACTTTATATATAAGTTTTAAAATAAAATCCACTATTGCACAGTTTGAAATATTTAATTTGGGCGCTACGCACGTTTCGACTCGATCGAGTCGAAACTTGCGTAGCACGCAAATTAAATATTTCAAACTGTGCAATAGTGGATTTTATTTGAAAACTTAGTTATATGTACAAGGCTTAGCCAGTTTTCCATAACTTTATATTTAATATTTTATATTACTGTTTCATCAACATGTAAACTTTGGTTAAAAAACAGCAATTTAATATCTGTCACGGGAGAATGATAGAAAATTATATCCAAAAACTAACACCGCTAGAATATTGCCATTTCTATAATGAATTAAGGGTGTCTTGGGTATAAGACGATTATTCTTAGGATTGATATTATTCCCCTTCAATAACTTTAGGTACCAGACATTGCGTACGTCTTTTCACTTGTTATTATTTGGAATTCATGTATTGAATAAACGTAACAAATTAAGAATAAAACGTTCTTATCTTATGTATACGTTAATTTCCTGGGAGTGCGTTGACAGAGCTGCGCGGGTTTAGTCTGTTTATTGTATTTGTACATTTTCCGGTTTAATAAGCTACAAAAAGTTTTGAAGATGGCATATGATATTTGACCCATGTTGGATTTAATAACATTTTTACATAATTTTACCGCTAGGATTAATCATGGATTCATCTCTTACCCGATTAATGTTTTATTGCATATATCAGAATTACGTTAACATAGCAAGAAATATTTGACATTATTTCATATTGTCTCCACGCGTACGGATATTTTTTAGATAAACAAATTTGTATTTTTATTAATTTTGTGTAAAACATCTGCAGTTACACTTTCTTTTATAAATAAAGTGAACATATATCTTAAATCATAGTATAATTGTTATTTATCTCCCGTCTTTTAATGTAAACAGCCTTTATAAATATAATTAATCTAAATTGCTCAAAATTCTTTCGTATGTGTGAACTATGAAATACATTTATAATTACACTTTTACTACAACTATTATAATTTCCAGAAGGGTGTATTTTTTAAATTGAATGGGTTCTTTATTAAGGGTACATTCAATGGTTTTTGTTGTCACTTGCTTATTGCTGCTTGTTTCTGCGAATTAATTGTTGAAAAATTGAAAGACTGTGATGTACCGTTAATAGTTCACGGTAATCAGATTCCTTTGTGTCCATTTATTCGAGGATGCCAAGTTGAAAATGTAAAATATTATTACGACATAATAAAGAAAATTTCCGATTTATTTAAAATAACTCCAAGCAGTAATTTGTTACAAGTGTTTTAAATAAAATATGACGACTGGCTAGATGTAAATAATAAAATTTCAGACGATAAATCCCGAATTAAAGTTGCTTCGATTACCACAGTTACAGAGGCACTTGACGCAGATAACATTATCAGAGATGATGATAATATCATAAAAGATGACACTTTCTCTTCCACTGAACATTCTAAAATGTGAGCGATATATTTTAACATCAGACAGCTGTCTGATAAAAGCTATAATATTAATTTTTAGGTCAAATAAAAAGCAAAAAAGGGTTTTTCCTCTTTTTTATAGTGTTCCTAGATTTGCCGCAGACTTCGAAGATATGCTGCGACATAAAGATAATGAAGTTTTAAGTAATCCAATAGAAACCGAATAGCTAATACATTATTTGAAGACTTATCTATATATGGATTATAATATGACATTTCTTTGTTTTTCTACTAGTGTTTGAATTGAATCGTTTGTAGACATTCTTCTCCAGAACAATTATGCAACAGTGTTAAGAGCACTTGGTCAAAGAGTGACCGTGACGAGGATGGTAACCATAGGAAATTTTCTGGTGCGTATGTGAGTAATTCATTAATTATTAGTTAGTAATGCACGGTTTATAAAAAAATATTTAGACTTCCTGGCATGATGCACTAAAGAACCATTTTAAACATTACCCTGAGCCTTTTAATAAAATCAGATTATAAAGAATCTACTTCAACTGATGATCCCATTGATAGGACAGAAGACATAACGAAAAAGCGGCGAGGGGTATGAATAATGGCCGAGTAGAAATTTATTTATAATGAACCAAGACGTACTAGAGATGTTATTTTAATTTAGAGTACCAAGTCTGGAGACTACGGCGTAGAAGATGAGAAAAGCATAGAAGCTCATATGGCGCCGCCAGCACTAGGCACGAGTAGGCACGTGCCTACGTGGAAAACTAGAGGGGGCCCCAAATTTATTAAAAAGGGGGCCCTATTTCTTCATATTGGTAAATTTTACGTAGCCGAATTAATAAAGAAATTGCTGAAAAATTTCAAACTTGTGACTATCAACTAATGCACATATTTTATGGGTTTAAATTTACTGCATTAAAAAGTACAATACCCATTGTATAATACCAGGTGGTAAGCGCGTTAGCAGATACGCAGCGGGTGCCTTACGCGGCCGTCACTTCTCTTCCCGCTGAGGGGTAGTTACGTTCGTGGCTAGACCACGGATCGTTTATTAAGAGGACAGGTTATCCATGTATTTTTTCGAACCCCACCTGCATAGCTTTGTAACGGCCAACTCTTCAAAATTGGTAGTACCAGTGGAACCTTCAAGGCCAAATAATCTGTAGGTATTTTTTTTTCAACATGGCTCGGGTATCTAAAAATATAAACGGCAAAGACGTTTGAAAATTAAAAAAAGATATTCACGTGGACCATTTTTACCAGAAAAGGTTAGCCTTATTTAATGTACTTTGTCAAACTTGAATTATATCGATAATCGATAATCAAAAGCGAATTTTTTGGAGTTTCGCTATTAAGCCTTGTCTAATTCTTGGTGTGTTTGATATTTCAGACTGCTGGTAAAAACCATATCAGACACTGGAGTTGTAATTAACCACATCAAAACAGTAGAACCACAAATTATTGTCGAGTAATAGATAAATCTGGATCTTACATATTAATTGTAAATAAAATAAATGAAGAGGCAACTCCGGCTTTAAAAGCATACCCCGATCAAATAGGAGGTGCTATTCTTTTGAGAGAAACCTACAGCTAAGGCTACACGTAGTACTTTGATACGTAAGCTTCAACTCTTATCGTTTAAAACATTTCATTAAAATGATTAAGCTGTGTAGTATTATTTTATCTAGACTTTACAGCCCATGAGTTCCTTGCTATAATTAATCAAAGCCTCCTAAACTCTCAATCTTTGGGTACGACTAATTCCAATGATGAACATGACTTGTACGTTGTAATTGAAGAACTTATTTGCATAGGAGAAGGGAATAGTGCTCCATACCGGGATATTGGTCATGAAACTATTAGTATTGCATTTGGTGATATGAGGTTATCCAAATCTTTCTGTACAATTAATTAAGAAAATAAAAACACCTTCGTTCAGGCTGTAACACTCGTCATCTGAAAAACCGAGCGACAATTCCAGATCAGAATCATTCTCCCTCAAAACGGATGAGGCCGATGAAGTTGGAGTTGAGCACCAACTGAACACCAAAGGCCGCTCTCACGTTTCGTGCACCACATCAAACATAATTACCACTTTGGTAATGTTCGAGGGCTTGTCCGCGCGAATGCACGATATCTGGAAATGATCGATGTTAAGATAAGGTTATTGGAATGAAATAAATTGCGAAAAATAGTTACTCACCGATGACAGCCAAATGTAGATAAAATTTCCTTAGTTTTAATCAGAATTGAGGCGACGGTGTGCACCTCAGGAAAATGCGAAAAGCCTAAGGAAGATTTTTGAACTGAAAGTTCTCGTTTGTAAATTGGGCGCGAACTCCCGTCACTTACTGCTGCCGCCGGATAACCAAATGTCGATCGTCAGATGCAAATATAAAGGAGACAGCTTACCAAGAATCGCCTGAAACTGAAATTTTTTTTAATATGTTATAGACTCATATTTATCGTAATTTTTGCATTCACCTCTTTTGGCACAATCTGCATCAATTCCAAAGTAACAGTCCTTTGGCTGAAGACGTTCAGGTCTGAATTTGCGTATTCAAGAACCTTTCGGATGCCCTTGCTGTCTACTGCGCTGAATGACAATAAGTCGATACCACCCTATCATGGCGATTGGCGCCTGTGGAAGCCGAATCGGTGGCGCCATCCTTAGATTAATTGTTTCATCCATTCTGTAGATAGAATACAACTTGACAATGGAGCAGTCTATGTCCTCTTTGAACACCGCTGTTCCTTTACTGAGTTTGTCCTCTGCCGAGAGATTAATTTTTTTTAATCGCACAAAAATTTCCAAAAATGATTTAGAAGTATTCGGTTGGCATTTATTGGTCGATGAAAAAGGGAACTGCTCTAGAGTGAAATTATGGGCAGCAATGATATCTGACATCATTTTCCGATCTTCATAAATTTCCGATGACAACGAAATAAGTCGCATACGTTTTTAGTCTTCTGCTTCTTTTTGAAGTGGCACAAAAGTTTTACGCTTCTCTTCCTGGCTTGTGACAGTGCTAAATCTCTCTGGTGTATCATTTTAAAAACTAAGTAAAAACAATTGTGTTATAATTTTTGGATCGCTGTGTTTGTACCATTGGCACTCTCCCACTGTGACTTATGTTTTTCTGGTACACGGCTTAGTTCACAAACGTAAATGTTGACTAGAGCGTATAGTACGCAACAAACATACCTACATAAACCCATAGCACCGGCCTTGCAAGTACAATGAGCCGAGATGACTGTACCATCTTCCTTGGGTAACATAGTAGGTACAGAGTAAA
The DNA here is from genome assembly GCF_980474605.1 of Leiobunum rupestre. NCBI lineage: Eukaryota > Metazoa > Arthropoda > Arachnida > Opiliones > Sclerosomatidae > Leiobunum > Leiobunum rupestre. Next base: position 2,586,334 of record NC_143392.1, read on the forward strand.
CATTACCATTCATTGAGCCCATCACTTTACCTAAGACTTGGGTATAAGGGGTATTTATATCACCATTTAAAAGAAAAGACATTAGATGACCCGATGTAAAGAACCGTAATCCTTCTATACGATGTTTCTCTTCATTAGCGTAACTAATATTGGTAAGAGATGGACATTATACCAGTTAACATACTATTTCTTGAACTACGATAACTTAATTTTACTTTAGAATTATTCTAAGTTGTCCAATTAATAATACCACTCAAAATCTCTGTTCGAGTACCGGAAGAAGAAGTCTGACAATTGCTGCTTGGTCTTTAATTTGCGACGTTACAGTTCTTTCTAAAGATAATGATTAGTTAAAATACATCTACATAAATCATTATATTAATGTAGTTTAATAATTATTCTTTACTTTCTTTATTTTTCCATACTTTCAAAATTGTTCGAGAAAATATAGATTTGAAATAAGCGCCGAGCTTTTAAAATTAATGTGTTCAGTTCAGCAATTAATCTAGGGATTCGGCGACCGTTTCGGCTTCCGGGCGCTGGTTGCCATGACAGGGTGGTATCGGTCAATTGGTCAGCGGCGACCATATAAACTAACTAACGCTTGAACACGGACTACCTTGCCATTTTGCAGCTGATCCAACTTCGTCCTCCTCGCCGGGACAACAAATTTTTCTCCCAAGACATCAATCGATGGGCCTATTTCCAAAGATTTTTCCCCGAGAACTATCGTGTGTTTTTGTTTCTAACAAAGAAATTAACAAAAGGGAAACGTTATCTATACGGTTTGAAAATATAATCCGACAAGGAACAAATGTTACGAAATGGCGTACATACTCGCCCTTCTCGAATTTATCCACCGTTGGTTGTCTCGTTGGCTACACTCTTCGCTAGTCGCTTTTTGTGTTTACGACTAGGAAGGAGTGGAGTTCCAGAGGAAGACATTTTGATAGCGACGAAAACCCTGCACATACTTACAAACTACAAATACCCCTTAGAAAGAACTAAGAGCAACTAACTAAAAAACGCTAGGAATAACTCAGATAAACTTAAAAAAAAACAATTTGTATGAAGACACAAGGATCGTCACGAGAGCGACTCATTGATGGACCTGTTTTAAACCATTTCCTTGTGCTCCATCTCCCACTCTTTCTTTAAATTAGGGAATAGTTGGTGGGTTCACAAATTAAACCCGGGAAATATAGATACTTCGAAGAAAGCTTCAAAGATCGAAGGAGTAAAAGTCATAATATCGTTTTTTGCCCCCCTGCCAATTTGAAAACGCGTAGGTAACAAACCATAATTAGTAATTTAATTAATTATGGAATTTAGTTTATCACTCGAAGAAGAAAAAACATTTCGGGTAATCGTGATTAAAACTTTCCTTATTAAAATGACTAAATCGACGTCTTCTCTGTACCTTGCCTAGAGCCCAACACCTTCAGTGCATATCGCCAAATATCTTCAATGTATAGCATTATATAGAAGCTTATCATTTTGAAACTTTTGTTTAACATTGTAGTATTGTATAGTTTTATGTGGCATTGTAATAAGTTAACTTGATTGGGTTTTTTAAGTTAAAAAGTGAAACGTTTCCCTTTTGTTTATTTCTTTGTTAGAAACAAAAACACACGATAGTTCTCGGGGAAAAATCTTTGGAAATAGGCCCATCGATTGATGTCTTGGGAGAAAAAGTTGTTGTCCCGGCGAGGAGGACGAAGTTGGATCAGCTGCAAAATGGCAAGGTAGTCCGTGTTCAAGCGTTAGTTAGTTTATATGATCGCAGCTGACCAATAGACCGATACCACCCTGTCATGGCAACCAGCGCCCGGAAGCCGAAACGGTCGCGCCATCCCTAGATTAATTGCTGAACTGAACGCATTAATTTTAAAAGCTCGGCGCTTATTTCAAATCTATATTTTCTCGAACAATTTTGAAAGTATGGAAAAATAAAGAAAGTAAAGAATAATTATTAAACTACATTAATAAAATGATTTATGTAGATGTATTTTAACTAATCATTATCTTTAGAAAGAACTGTAACGTCGCAACTTAAAGACCAAGCAGCAATTGTCAGACTTCTTCTTCCGATACTCGAACAGAGATTTTGAGTGGTATTATTAATTGGACAACTTAAAATAATTCTAAAGTAAAATTAAGTTATCGTAGTTCAAGAAATAGTATGTTAACTGGTATAATGTCCATCTCTTACCAATATTAGTTACGCTAATGAAGAGAAACATCGTATAGAAGGATTACGGTTGTTTACATCGGGTCATCTAATGTATTTTCTTTTAAATGGTGATATAAATACCCCTTATACCCAAGTCTTAGGTAAAGTGATGGGCTCAATGAATGGTAATGTTTACTCTGTACCTACTATGTTACCCAAGGAAGATGGTACAGTCATCTCGGCTCATTGTACTTGCAAGGCCGGTGCTATGGGTTTATGTAGGTATGTTTGTTGCGTACTATACGCTCTAGTCAACATTTACGTTTGTGAACTAAGCCGTGTACCAGAAAAACATAAGTCACAGTGGGAGAGTGCCAATGGTACAAACACAGCGATCCAAAAATCATAACACAATTTTTTTTACTCAGTTTTTAAAATGATACACCAGAGAGATTTAGCACTGTCACAAGCCAGGAAGAGAAGCGTAAAACTTTTGTGCCACTTCAAAAAGAAGCAGAAGACTAAAAACGTATGCGACTTATTTCGTTGTCATCGGAAATTTATGAAGATCGGAAAATGATGTCAGATATCATTGCTGCCCATAATTTCACTCAAGAGCAGTTCCCTTTTTCATCGACCAATAAATGCCAACCGAATACTTCTAAATCATTTTTGGAAATTTTTGTGCGATTAAAAAAAATAATCTCTCGGCAGAGGACAAACTCAGTAAAGGAACAGCGGTGTTCAAAGAGGACATAGACTGCTCCATTGTCAAGTTGTATTCTATCTACAGAATGGATGAAACAATTAATCTAAGTATGGCGCCACCGATTCGGCTTCCGCAGGCGCCAATCGCCATGATAGGGTGGTATCGACTTATTGTCATTCAGCGCAGTAGACAGCAAGGGCATCCGAAAGGTTCTTGAATACGCAAATTCAGACCTGAACGTCTTCAGCCAAAGGACTGTTACTCTGGAATTGATGCAGATTGTGCCAAAAAGGGGGGAATGCAAAAATTACGATAAATATGAGTCTATAAAATATTAAAAAAAATTTCAGTTTCAGGCGATTCTTGGTAAGCTGTCTCCTTTATATTTGCTTCTGACGATCGACATTTGGTTATCCGGCGGCAGCAGTAAGTGACGGGAGTTCGCGCCCAATTTACAAACGAGAACTTTCAGTTCAAAAATCTTCCTTAGGATTTTCGCATTTTGCTGAGGTGCACACCGTCACCTCAATTCTGATTAAAACTAAGGAAATTTTATCTACATTTGGCTGTCATCGGTGAGTAACTATTTTTCGCAATTTATTTCATTCCAATAACCTTATCTTAACATCGATCATTTCCAGATATCGTGCATTCACGCGGACAAGCCCTCGAACATTACCAAAGTGGTAATTATGTTTGATGTGGTGCACGAAACGTGAGAACGGCCTTTTGTGTTCAGTTGGTGCTCAACTCCAACTTCATCGGCCTCATCCGTTTTGAGGGAGAATGATTCTGATCTGGAATTGTCGCTCGGTTTTTCAGATGACGAGTGTTACAGCCTGAACGAAGGTGTTTTTATTTTCTTAATTAATTGTACAGAAAGATTTGGATAACCTCATATCACCAAATGCAATACTAATAGTTTCATGACCCGGTATGGAGCACTATTCCCTTCTCCTATGCAAATAAGTTCTTCAATTACAACGTGCAAGTCATGTTCATCATTGGAATTAGTCGTACCCAAAGATTGAAAGTTTAGGAGGCTTTGATTAATTATAGCAAGGAACTCATGGGCTGTAAAGTCTAGATAAAATAATACTACACAGCTTAATCATTTTAATGAAATGTTTTAAACGATAAGAGTTGAAGCTTACGTATCAAAGTACTACGTGTAGCCTTAGCTGTAGGTTTCTCTCAAAAGAATAGCACCTCCTATTTGATCGGGGTATGCTTTTAAAGCCGGAGTTCCCTCTTCATTTATTTTATTTACAATTAATATGTAAGATCCAGATTTATCTATTACTCGACAATAATTTGTGGTTCTACTGTTTTGATGTGGTTAATTACAACTCCAGTGTCTGATATGAGTAGTTTAACCCCGTATTCCTAGCCAAAAGGGGGCGTGGCTACCGCGTCCCCAGCTGCGTGACGGGGGGGGGAATGAAGCGGGGAATCGCGATTCCGCCCCCCCTCGGGCGCGTGTCACGCGTGCACTCGTGCGTAACGAGCACAGGTGTTAATTAATTAGCCTAGTTAGTCGACCTGTTCAAGGTCAAAAGGGTGAATATTAATGAGCGTGGTATTGTTTTACCGTTATGGGTCATTGACCTGTTAGATAGTAACATGTGTTTAGGATCATCAAGTAGTTATATTATATGTTTGAATATTAATTTTTGGCGGGAAAGTGTAAGCGTCGCGTGTATAAAAATCAACAAGTGGTTAAACTCTTTAGGTTTATTAATGTACACTTATGTTTGACATGAATATTAATATATGGCTTAAGTTTGTACCTTTATAATTAACCGTTAGGGTTCATGACCTGGTAGCTATATGGTTGTTAAAGTTTTGGCGCGAATTTAACATGTGTTCTGAAGACCGTTAGAAATTGTAAGCGTCGATTAACAAGTAGGAATGGTACGTTTTAACCAATCTGTATGAAAATGGTTTATATAATACAACTAACGTGTATATTAAGAAAGAGACAAAAATAAATATAAACAGTTTATTTAAATTAAAATTTTAAGGGCGCCACCTAAAATTACATAAATTAGTTGCTAATATAATAAAACATGTTGAATATATTACCCCCTTCCACGATGATTTTGATCCCCGGCGCTAGAAAAAATTCATATTATAATTTCATACGTATTAAAATATATTTAACGAATTACCTTTCCTCAAGTCCAGTACTCGCATTTCCGCCGACAATGACGGGTTGATCAAAATCTCCCGATAGGGAATCGTGGGAGAGTTCGAGGGCGTTGGGGAGTTCTCGGGTGTTGGTGGGTCCGAAGGCGTGGAGGGTGGTGGCAGCGTGTCGGGTCCTATTGTTAGAAATTTTATAAAAGTATAATAAAAAATAGAAAATAATTACTTCGAACTGGTCCTAGGTCCGCGTTTTCTCCTATAATTTAATAATTATCAATTACTTGTTACAGTATATTATCAAAAGTACATTACTTCCGCGTCCTCTCCCCTTCACTACTTTAATGAAATCTGCTGTAGTGTTGGAAGCCCTAAATTTTTAAATTTTTGTTGAAAAGGTTCGTATTAAGACGTTTTACAACTTACATTGTAGTTCAGGAACGAAATGTGATAAAACATGAAAAAATCACGCCTTTTATACCCGACAATCTTAACCTAAATATTTGATTTACTATAGCTCGAGGTTAGGTTCGTGTATGGAATTTTTCTCGAGAAAACATTGATTTATTTTAAAAAAAACGTTGCGTTAATAGAGTACGTAAAAAAATTGTTACAAAACCATTAGAAAATGGAGTTTCCTAAGCATCCCGCTAGGGGTTTATTTACCACATGTTGATATAAAAAAACCGTTACGAAAAATTACGAGTACCTAAAACCGTTATGAAAATTAGCATGTGTTATAGAAGTTCCTAAGCGTCCCGCTAGGGGATTTTAGTTTATTACGAAAACTTACGCATGTATTAATAAAAAGCGTTAGATAAATTAGCATGTGTTATAGAAGTTCCTAAGCGTCCCGCTAGGGGGTTTTGCGACTATAAATAGAGGGACGCGCTTTATTTGCATTTATTTCACAACTTGCATTCGACTTGAAGAAATTGTAAGTAAATTTTAAAATTTGGGGAATTACCTTTTTTAAATGACCGTTTATTGTTAGGAAATTATTCTGGCACGATGGACTTTGACCGCAAAGTAATAGTTTATTAATTCAGTCTATTTTTTATACCATTTAATTTAGTTTAATTTTTAGAACCAATCCGAAACACCTCCCTGCTCCCAGGTCAATAAGGTCCGTCGTCGATTAGATTTCGGAAACAAAGTAAATATTAAGAAAACTCGTTTCGAAGTAGACATCCCGAAGAATCAACCCGATATCATAGATTTAACATGCCACGAGGTACTCGATAGCCCTTCGAAACAATCGCCATTCAAACCAGTTGATGCGCCACCCAAAAGCACCCCATCCAAGCCAGGCCCATCTCAACCAGGTCCATCTCAAGCCGGTCCATCTCAAGCTGGTCCATCTAAGCCAGTAGACGACGGCTGGACGGATATAGTCGTAGAGTTTTCCCGCCATAAAAATTTCGGGATAAAAATTGCAAGTTTCAAAAATAACTTGTATTTAGATATAAGGCGTTACGTCAAAAATAGCGATCGGCCAACCGCGACAAAAGACGGCGTTTGCGTCAAACTAGATTCGGCGTATGAGTTAAAAGAGTATCTAGAACAGATAGTTTATGAAGAAGGTGATTTTCAACTAAGAAACGAGAAGGTTGAAATTCTAGCGGGTCGGCGAGGTGAAGTTCTAGTTTACAAGAACCGTGGACGTCACTACGAAAAACTATTAAACTTGCAGAATTCCGGCGAAGTTTACGACGTCGCGACAACGATTCAAACCGTATTAAATATTTACGCAGGACTTTAAAAACACCATGGCCCTCGATCTTAGCACCCGTTTCAACCCTAAAAATTTTTACTCAATAGATAAAATCATTGCCAGTTCTTCTCGAAAGTATAGGTGTAAATCTATGCTATTCGAGTGTAATTTTAAAAATTTAGACCAATTAAACCACGCGGATATCAGTAACCAACTGACCCGTATTTTCCAATCAATATTAGATAGAATTACGGCCGATAATTTAGGCTACACGCGCGTCAGGGTGGTGGTAATTTCCGATGAGCTGCAAGATCCGATAAATTTCCAATTAATGAATATCAATGAATTGACAGCTGAGAGAATTTTAACGGGGATTGAAAAGGTAGCGCAGTCCGTAAAAACCATTTATTTAGATTCACCCCTCCGATTCGACCTAATATTTCTTCAAGATACCCCTATGAGAGGACTTCCTCGCAGTATTAGAAGCAGAAGTTATGAATGTTTAGATCAGTATATCAACCAAGGTAACACATTTATTCCCATTAGAAATACGGACAATTTATGTTTTACGAGAGCCCTGGCGGTGGGAAGAGTTTTGGCCGACTATCAGCATTTAAAAAGTTTAGGACTGGGTGCTAGTTTTAATCAAAACGATTTAAAGACAATTAGAAATGGGAAAAAACCCGAACAAGAGATTGAAGCTAAAAAATTACACGCCCTAGCGGGGGTTCCCGAAGGCCCCGTAGAAATAATAGACATTAACCGATTCCAAAATATATTACCCGACTACCAAATTATATTAATCTCGGCGGACGATAATTTCGATAAAGTGTTTATTGGACCCTTTAAAGAAAAACAAATTTTCCTCTTAAAAATTAAAGACCACACCCACGTCGTACGATCTTATTCGGCCATGTTTGGGGCGCAATCTTTCTGTAAATTTTGTCTTACCCTGTTATATAAAGACAAACAGAAAAAAAGTCACGACTGCGGACCCAATCTTAAATGCCGTCGATGTCGCGGCCCAGAGTTCCACCCCAGTATAGAACAGGCTACCCGTTGTCATGACTGTAATAGGTATTTTGCCGGACCAAATTGTTTCTCCCAACACGTAGAACTAGGAACCTGTCAGGTTTTAAAACGGTGCTTGAATTGCGGGAAAGACTATGAAGGCAATCATAATTGCGACAACAAATGCGCTTTTTGCAAAATTGAGCATCCCAAAAACGAGTGTCACGTCCGCCCATTAGAAATAAAATCAAATGAGAAACGACTATGTTATTTTGATTTTGAAACCATAACGACTGACACTAAAATTAGACCAATTTTAATCATTTCCGCGATGCAAGAAGCGCCATTTTCGACCAATTATGATTACCGAAAATTTCACGGCTTTGATTGCGTTCAAAATTTCCTAGATTATTTATTAGCATGCCAGGTGACAGTTAATGGTCGGAAAAGAGATACGGTTACGAGGCCGGTCTTTGAAAACGTCATATTAATTAGCCATTTCGGGAGTGGTTTCGATACGTTGCTTATTCTTAACGGTCTATTAAAACGAAAGATTAAACCCGAGATAATTTATACCGGTTCCAAAGCCCTGGGTATGTTTCTCGCCCAATTTAAAATAGCCTTTATCGATAGTTTCATGTTCCTACCTACAGCCCTTCGAAATTTCTCGAAAACTTTTAAGATTGTCCAAAAGAAAGGTTATTTTTGTTATTCATTCGCTACGGAAAACAATTTAGATTACATCGGCGCCCTCCCCGAGAAAGAATATTTTGGTATCGACAAATTTACGGACGAGGAAATCGTGGAATTTAATCAATGGTACGATTCCCAACGTTACGTCGTTTTTGATCTAAATAAAGTTTTAACCGAATACGCGATCGATGACGTTAAACTTTTACAGAAAGGATTCGATAGTTTTAGAAATTTATTTTTAAAAACAGTCGATTTTGATTTGTTAGGGTCAAACGCCATAACGTTGCCGGGAGCCGTCACAAATTTATTCCTTAGTAGATTTGTCGAACCAAACACTATCGCGATTGTTCCGGGGACGGGTTATAGGAAACGGCATAGTGTCAAGGCCCTAAAATGGTTAGCTTATTTGGAAAAAAAACTCAACGTGAAATTTCAAACGGCGCGATCGCTAGGTGGAGAACATGTCATTTACCCCTATCGATTAGACGGTTATTGTTCCTCGCCCGAAATAATTGCCGAATTTTACGGCTGCCATTACCATAAATGCCCACTGCACACTGACCACCAGGCTTACGATAAACAGTTAAAAGATTATAATTTAAATATTTATCTCAAAACCCTCGACCGCGAAAATTTTTTAAAAAAGGAAAGGCCTAATGCACAGTTTATTAGTATATGGGAGCACGAGTATGATCAGTTAGTAGAAGACCCAGCAATTGCGAGTTTCTGCGATTCCCTACCCTTTACCAAACCGATAGGAGCGAGAGACGCCATTCGTGGGGGGAGGGTCGAAAACTTTGTAATTTACGCCGAAGCCACTCCCGATCGACCAATCAAAGTCGTGGATTTCAATAGTATGTATCCGTCGGTCCAGATGAGTTCCTATAAATATCCCAAATCAAGCCCCGAAATTATAACTTGTAACTTTAATTTTTCCGTTAACGCTTATTTTGGTCTGATTAAAGCTACGGTGCTGCCACCTACCAATTTAAACCTCCCAATTCTCTCAGCTAAAATTAATAGTAAAATTTATTATACTCTCTGCTACAAATGTGCAGCTGAACAATGTTTCGAATGTACCCATACTGATCGAGAGCGTAGCATAACCGACGTGTGGACGACTCCCGAGTTTTATCTAGCGATAGAGTACGGTTACAAAATTATTACAATTCACGAAGTACATCATTACCGAGAGACATTCGATAAAGATTGTCCGCTATTCGATGACTATATTCGGCTTTTTTACAAAATCAAAGTTCAAAATTCGTCGTATCCAAAAGACATAATTACATTAGAACAAAAACTTAATTATTTACGAGACTTTAATGAAATTGACGGGTTAGATTTAAATTTAGACGATATAACCGATAATCCCGCTTTAAAAGCTATTGGCAAACTTAGTCTAAACAGTCTGTGGGGCAAAAATTCCATTAATTTAAATCGAGGCCAAAGTGTTTTTATTAATTCTTATAAGGAATTAGTCGAAATTTTGGCCGATAAAACCAAAGAATTAACGGATTTTAAACTACTAGACGATGATATAGCCTTAGTCACCACTCGTTTTCGGGAAGACTACGTTCCAACTTATCGGAAAGGGTCACCAACGATAGGCGCGTTTGTAGCCAGTTACGGCCGTATTAAATTATACAAATTAATGGCTCAAATTGGTTCTAATTTAAATTACGTCGATACTGATTCTGCTTTTCTTTATATGAGTAAAGACTTAAATATTCCGCTAGGGACTACCCTAGGTACATTAGCTGACCAGTATCCCAATGAAAATATAAAAGCCTTTGTTTCCTTGGGATGTAAAGCTTATTCAATTTTATTCGAATCTGGAAAGATTGTCACTAAACTTAAGGGCATTACATTGACTAAAAAAAATCAGTCAATTGTCAACTTTCAAGCTTTGAAGGACCTCGCTACACGCAACCAACAATTGAAATACAGCGTCGAAGTCCCATTTAACGTGAAACGTTTAAAAACGGGGCAGCTATTCCAAAAACCAGCTGAAAAACTCGTTGGATTTACGTCTAACAAGCGAATCTTCAAGAGCGACGGTACCAGTATTCCCTTCGGCTACAAAAATGTCAGTAACGCGGCTCAAGTTTAAATCGCCGACCACGTTCCTCATCAGTGGACCGAGTCGATGCGGAAAAACAGTTTGGACTTTTCGGCTTTTAAAAAATCGACACACGCTGTTCGAGAAACCTCCCGAGCGAATCATTTATTGTTATAATATTTGGTCGGAAAAATTCAATGAGCTTAAAAAAATTATACCTGATATCGAGTTTCATCAGGGTTTATTAAGTGAGAAACCGGAAGAAATATTTGATAGTTCTATAAATAACTTGCTCGTTCTCGACGATCTCTCTCAAAGTTGTTTAAATAACGCGTACGTTTCGGAATTATTTCGTGTTGGCAGTCACCACTTAAATTTAACTATATTATTCTTAACCCAAAATGTTTTTGGTCAAGGTCGAGCGGCTCGCGATATTAGCTTGAACTCATCGTACATTGTTCTATTTAAGAGTCCGCGTGATCCTAGTCAGATTAAATGTCTCAGTCGACAAGTATTTCCTAATAACCCAAATTTTCTAAGTACTGTGTACAATAATGTAACTGCTTCTCGACCCTATTCTAATATTGTTTTAGATTTAAATCAAGAAACACCAGAACATTTCAAAGTGCGAACAAATTGCTTATTTGAAGAGGGCCCAATGATAACTTTTCTAGAGTAATGGTGACGGGTTTAAAAATAATGTTTAAAAAAAAATTTATTCTGTTAAATATATTCTATAAAAAATATGTGAAAATGTTTTCATTGTATAAATTCTTTGTGTTTTTTGAATAAATTTGAATGTATTTATAAAATTGTTTCATTACGTAAGATGACTTGGCCACGAGCGATACGGGAACATAAACCTTATTTAACGCTCATTAAAAAAGCTTCCCCCAGTCAGCGCAAATTTTTAATTAAAAACGCTAGTCCCGAACAATTAAACTCTATTTCTAATATTTGTCTTAATATTACCCGGGGGGCGCTACCTGTAGGCGCAAATAGGAAAAAAATATTACAGCGCTATAAAGCGTGCATCAGAAAACTTGCTCGTAAAAATTTAACCGACTTAAACCGTCGAAAAATTCTAATATCTCAGCGAGGCGGATTCTGGGGTGCAATTCTCGGTTCATTAATTCCCGTGGTTCTTAACCGTATTATTAATCGATGAAAAAATTCGTTTTAGTCCCCGCTGATAGCTATTTTAGCGATACGGCCAAATTAATAGACATTATTCAAAATCAAATGAAAAGTATCATAAATAAACCGATTAAAGTAGGGAGTGAGGAGGATACGTTACGAGAGTATTTAACTATGCTTCAAAGGTACTTTAAAATTAAAGAATTTCAAGGAGTCCCCGCCGTTCGTTTAGAGCCCCCAGCGATGCCTCCTCCATCGAATACGTTAGCTCCTCTTCTCGCACCGGCGCAGATTATACGGCCCGTGGCCCCTCTTCTCGCACCGGCGCAGATGATACGACCCGTAGCTACACCAACAAATTCTCCGAGAAATGTCTCTCGCGGTTCCCCCGTTTCACCCAGTACTACGTTGATTTCTCCCGATCCGATTCCCGTTTATCTACACGTGGAACCGAGACCCCCTCTTCGACCTACTCCCCCAGTCCCGGCGTTTCTACCGGATCATTTGATAGCGGAGTCAACACCGAATATTCCCGAAGCCGTCCACGAAGCACTCCGCCGCGAGTTTGATCCTCTTTCAAGTAGTACACCACGCCGTTCCGAAAGTACCAGTAACATAAGGAACCTCTTCAATACGTCTGAAGGCGCGACGGGTACTACACGAGACAGCGACGTAACGTATAGGCCATCGGCTGAAAGCGTGGAGAATTTATCGGAGGCTGTGTCTCTACCATTTTCGGATAAAGATTTGCAAACGAATGAAAAGCACGTGAAGAGGAGACTAAATGTTCGCAAACCTTATCCGACACCTAAAAACAGACGCCGCGCATTAAGCCCTCTTAAAAAATGGAAAAATTGATACAATAAAAATTTATTGATTACAATATTTATTTTCGTGATTCATTAAATGCAGACACATATTCCATAACGAGATTATGTCATTGATATATAGAGTATCATTATACATATCTAATATTTCTCTATAAGTATACCCCGAACATTTACATACGATATAAAATAAACAATGAGCACCGCATGTTTCCGAGTCAATCGGTTGGATAATATTTTTATTATATACCCACTTTTTAGCTAAATGACCCAAGTTAAAATTGTACGTAACAGGTGAATTTCCAAACGAACAGAAAAATTCTCCCTTTCCCGATTCAATAAACACAGCGACCCAATGAGAACCTGGTTCCGTCGAATCGTCCGTATTTATAATAAAACAATACGTTTTCTGTTTCGGCGCTTTTTTGGGAATCGCGTCTTTGGAAAATGTACCAATGTAAAATGGGCGCGTTCTATAATCACATTTCAAAAATTCATCTAGCTGATTAGTATTCATGATAGAATCTTTTGTAGTTCTTCGGGATAGAATGAACCCAAGATGACTTGATTATTTTGATTATGTATGACGTAAACAGGACGAGGTCTATTAATCACTCTCTTAATAGTAAACACTTCCTTCGACCAGTACCCCTTGTAGCCTTTAGTAAACGCTTTCGGGGCTTTTGTTAATCGAACACGTTCACCGACTTTGAATTTGGCTTTTTCCCTAATTGATTTTTTACCGTAAAGATTTTTCCAAACTAAATGCTCATTATCAACCGTTACTTCACACGGTTTGAACCCGGTCGACCTGTGTACACTGTTATTATACGATCTAACAATTTTCGGTAAATCCTTAATGAAATTTGGTTTCTTAGTTTTAGTAATTAAACGATATATTTTGTTCTCGAGAGTTCTATTGGCGCGTTCTACGATTCCGCATTTTATGTCCCCGTAACTTACAAAATGTTTTATATCGTTCTTTTTTAAATAATCCTGTACGGTCTTATTAAGAAATTCCTTTCCTTGATCCGTATTAATTTTCATGGGTTTATTAACTTTGTGAATTTTTTTTAGCGCCTGTAGAACGTCTTTCCCGCTCTTTGTTTTCAAAGGTAACGCGGATAAAAAGCGCGATAAAACGTCAATGTTAACTAAAATATAATTATAATCCGGTTTCAACTCGTCCAAAACTATTAAATCCATTTGATGAATTTCATTCAGTGACGTCACATATGTTGGTGTACGAGCAAATTTAAGCTTTCGGTCTCTATGCAACGTATAGGGGTCTTGCGTTAACAACCATTTTTTAATTTTGGTCTTTGGAATTAAGGGCAAACTTTTTTCTAATCGCTTGACACCGCCTAATCCCCCTGGATTTTCAGGATCGTAATAGACTTTCTCTATGGTTTTATTCATGGCCGCGCGCTTTGACCTTTTAACTTGTAATAAAAATTAAACAAACCATATTCTTAAATTTATACCCTTTATTAAAACAAAAATTCTGTAATAATTTCATTTACATCGTTAACCATTGCATGAAATAAATTATGTATGTTTAAAGAACAATGTGGGTAGTTTTCGTTAAAATTATTTAGAGTCTTTTGATAATTGACCAGAGGAAGAGCTCTTTTCACATTAGCCTCAAGCCTTTCAGACCAATGCGAAGCTACGGGAAGGCACGTAATGTCATGAGCCAATTGAAAGTGACATGCTGTATTTTCACAGGATCCCGTTAACGACATTAGAATCTCGGTTAATTCGTCTTTAATACATTTCTTCATACACTGGTAACAGTTTTTTCTCTCCTGAATTTCCGTATTAAGACTTAAGCGAATAATTTTTAACCGCTCCCAGCTTGTTTTACACATTGCAAAACCGTTTGAAGTCGAGTACAAGACATTATACTTGTCATTAGCTCCGCGGACGTGCGAACGCAAATCAATAAATTTACCTCTTTGACATATAAATCCTTCGAGTTTTACGTAATCGGTTAGCCAACTATGAAATCGGGTTGGGGGTTTTGTCAAGTCAAAGAATGTGTCAATTTCATCGGAAAATGTCCATAAGTTTTCCCAAACGTTAAGATTAAATGAAACGTATTTTCTATGCCCTTGGCGTTTAATTTTAAGATCGGTACCCGGAATGTCATTTGAAAGAAAAATTTCCAGTTTATCGGAGAGATAATGAGAGCGTGACATGGTTGAACGATTGCAAGCGAGGAACTGTTAAACCGCTTAAGGTAAAATGCTTTAAATGGGTTTTATTCGGCGTTATAAATTACTTTGCGATCGCGTGTTATCAAAATCTCATTATCGAATTCAAAATACATTATACATGTCACATTATGTGTTAATGCGTTTTTAAATTGCACATAGAGTCGTAAACTACCGTCCTTTCTAAGAGACATATAATCCCCACTAGCATTGTTGTCGCTTGTTAGATCGAATAGATACATGTTATACCCGAATTTAAAATTTTTAAAACTTACGAAATTACCACGGTCGGCCCCATCGATCCCCATCGCGGAAAATAGACTCTGATAAGGTAAACAATAATTCCCTTCGTCGTAGTCCATTTGGAACCCATCGGGAGGATAACGATCAGGACCCACCGAGAGGGACAAACCGGTCACGTTTAAATGTTCAAATTGTAAACTATTACTATTCAATGACCCGATAAACGCATCTTCCTTGACAAAAACCACAATAGCTCGTTTCGGTAATCTACCTAAAATGATGTTATCGCGGTTAATACTCGTTAGGCCTCTCGCTACGCTAAAATTTTTAACAATCGTTTGCGTTAAGGGAAAGATAGCTGGAATATCTGATTCTAGCATTTTTGCATGCGCCAATACGATTGAAGGATTAACTTTAACTTTTGTCACGTACAAGTACGCTTGGTCTATAACTAGTTTATAATCCTTGCCTGCTTCCATAGACATGACGGTAGTTAGGCGCGGGCTTCTAACTAAACGAAATCGTACCGGAACTTGGTTTAACATAAACTTATTAATTTTGCAAATATCAACAGACAAAGGCCCCATTATTTCAAAGGATTGCGATTCTTTTGATCTTGAGCCTCGCTTCAGGGCCCCGTTGGACTCTGACTTGAACGTATCTAACCACATTTCCGAAGGCTTGGTCGTAGAGTCCATATAAAAGAGCCCATTTTGGAGTTGCGAATTTTTTGCATCTTCTCCATAGTTGACTAATTTTTCAATGTAGGAACTGTAAGCGTAGCAGTTGTTCGCTGACTGGGTAGAAGTATCCCCGAGATAACAATCGCATTGACTAAAAAGCGACCCTATAAGATTATTCGTTGGTGCCACTTTTGTTTCAGCGGCTGGGACATTCGATCCATCGTTATGTAAAAGTCTCAGTTTCAATTTTAACATAGTTTTTGATAAATCCATATATAAATCTTCCGACGCGGGAATAAAAAATTCCAGAGGGCCATTGTCCGATAAATTGTTTGTTGGTAAATATCTTATTTCCGTTGTGGTAATTACATTAGTATTGACCAATGGGCGTTGAAAAATATCCAGCTGACTTAGCATTCCCTCGTAAACCGCCATTATTATCCTAAAAAGTCAAGTTTGGTTCTTTTTGTAACTCTCCGTTTGGACACTTTTTTTCGTTTCCTAATGGGGCCCGTTCGTCGTTTACGGCAGCCGCTGCCAGACTGATTTGTCGTTAATCGATCAGCCGCTTTATGTAATAAATTGCTACCGGCGATTCTTAAATTGTTCTTTAACGTTTCTTTAGGGTCATGTCCTTGTTTTAAATCTTGCCACCATCTCTTGCCTACTCCAAAAGCCTCATTGGTCACGGGTTTGATAATGGGTGTTATATATTTTATAAGCTTTTTAAAAATTCCGCCCACGCCTCTTCCCCGTTGATAAACAGGTCCGGCAAAAAATGGTCCGCCACCATATTGTTCGCGGTAATATTTGAAATAACTTTCACTGTCGGCCATTTCGTCTCAAATGAAGTCTAATGACACTTTTTCCGTTTATAAAGGCTATTGTTTCGCCAAAATCCGTTTTCATGTCAATGTCAACTATTTCTGTATTATTTGTTCTCAAAGGATAGTAATCAATTTTGTCAAAAATAATAGATTTTTCAAACGGCTTATCATTTCCAGCTAGCGGTATTATTTTCATCAAAGGGGCAAACGTATCGCCGACATATTGAGGGTATATTAAATTTGAATATATATATAGTGTTCTGGCTCCCATTGATAAATCAGCAGCGTAGAGACTATCTGTATTGGCCAAGAGTTCACTAAAGCGCGTAAAGCCTAGCATTTCACCGAGACCTTTCTCAGATGAATGAAATATAATTGCGAAACCCGCCGCGGCTCCAATGTGAACGGATCCATTATGGTTAATGGTTAATTGAAATTTATCCCTTATTTCCTCATCCAAGGTTAACATCATTGCGTCTAAAATGTCTTGGACACTCGAGTAAGCACCAGTCGGTATTTGATAATCAATTCGAGTTTCGACTCTAAACGCGGCGTCTTGTACATTATCACTTCTAATTTCAATGTAATTAAAGTTATTTAACGATAAGGACTTTATATAACCAGCAAAAGGTTTCGTACAAAAATATGACCCAATATGAAATCCGTCTTTCCGATATGGATTTATGTTAGGTTCAAAATCGAGAAGCTCTTTAATTGGTCCATTGGGAATTCTAATATGGTAGTTATTGGTGGTTATCAAATTCCAACAGAGCCCGTTTGGTTTTGTGTGGAGTTCAATTTTAATTTCATTATCAAGCCCGAATTCTTTTAAACTTTCATTAAGCGCTGCAATAAGTTTGCGCACGACACTATATCGAAGGATATTTCCATTCTGGTCTTTCTCCGCTTCAATTTTACCCACTTTCACTGATATTTTAAAGTATGTAAACGGTTGCACGTTTTTAACGGTTGTCGTGGAAACTGCTAAAAATGACCGGTTTTTTCTGTAATATTTTCCCATGTTGGCGGTAATATAATTTCGCTAATTCCATCTTCAAAATTTGAAGGTACATTTAAAGGTCGTCCTAAATTTACTTTATAAGTAGACGCTGTATTTTCCGGGTATAAATCGCTCGAAGCGTTACTCGGTAATGTTAAAAATAGATCGTCCATTGCAAAAATAATATGGCCACTAGTCTGAACCACCACGTAAACTTTAATTAGATACGATATTAACAACTGATTATATACTATGACATTCCTTTCTAATTTATAGGGCTATTCACCTCTAGTTATCGATAACCTGATTCTGATTTCCAGTTTTTCCTGGATTTACTGATATAAAAGGACGGGATTTTTTCCATGTTTTCTCACAATTCGTTAATGTTTCTGATAAAAAGTCTTACGTTCCTTATGAAAAATCAACAATCTACTAGTAGCTGGGATCTCTCTCGACATGGTAATATACTTATAATAACATTCAAATTATTGTAAAATATGCCACCAAAAAATGTGTGTTAAGCTAGTCTTAAAACAACTTAATGTTTCCCCGACATACGTTCTAAAACGCCTCACTTGGTGGCGCTGGAGAAACTTTTTGACGGGGCCTCGTACCCAGTTTAACCCCCCCGACCTCCCATAAATCTTTCTATCATACACCTTATTTAAATTGAATAATACAATATATATATATATATATATATATATTTATATATACGACCCAAAACAAAATACTAGCTCAAAATTATAGTTTTTTACCTTGTCAAATGACAATGATGAGTCCGTTACTGTTCGTTGAGCTTCACCAATGGCCGTTAGTAATGGCGTACATCCTAGAACGTTAAAATATTTTAAAAAATGTTCATTTTTAAGCCTAAAATTTTACCTGGAAAGTATGCGGCCAATATAATTCCTAGAAATCTAAAAAAAATGTTAAAAGTTACGCGGTTAGATACTTAGCACAATTTAGTTCCCATTAGCAATAACTAGAGTGCCCGAAACCCTATTTAAAACGTTCAAAACTTAAAACATTATCTTAACAATACTTCTGGCTTAACTTTCTTTTGGAGAATGGCTATTTCGACCGCGTTGCTTAAGATGCTGGGTGAAGATGCTGGGTGAAGAAAGTGGCGCCATCTAACTTAAATATTATATATAAAAATTTAGTAATTTATAAAGTGTTATTAATATTGATATATAATAAACAAATTAGCCTGATATTTATGCTATATATTTAAAAAAGTTTTTGTTCGAAAATATATTTTTATGGTAATCTTGCAACGTAATACATAGATGGCGCTAGTGGGCTTGGAAAGGAGAGATTTTGGCAATTTTTCAGGAGGCGAGTTGCTTAAAATTATCGGTTAGGTTAAATGTTATATTATATTAATTATAAAGTGTTATGAATATTGGTATATATTAAACAAATTAGACTGATATTTATTTTATATATTTTTAACAGCCCAAAAATATATTTTTATGGTAGTGATTTAGTACAATAGATGGCGCTAGTGCGCTTGGAAAGTAGGGATTTTCGTGGAGGCGCGGTAAATTCGAAATGTCAATATAAAATGTTAAGTTATTTATCGTAAACTTTATGCTTTGTATAATAGGAATAATGGCCATCTGGTATAATGAATTCAATACGAGTTATATGGGAGTCAAAAGAGTTTCAGCAACTAAATATTTGGACACTGATAATCCTGGACTCTGGACATCTGAAGAAGTCTTAAATTTCGAATTAAAGGATGAAGGTCCAAAAGAGTTTCAGCAACTAAATATTTGGACACTGCTGATCCTGGACTCTGGACACCTGAAGAAGTCTTATACTTAGAGATTTATGGTTCGGTGTTGGTCAAACCGAAAATATTCAATACACCTTTTTAACTATTTTTGTTTAACCACTTGTTGATCGACGCTTACACTTTCCCGCCAAAAATTAATATTCAAACATATAATAAACCTAAAGAGTTTAAACACTTGTTAATCGACGCTTACAATTTCTAACGGTCTTCAGAACACATGTTAAATTCGCGCCAAAACTTTAACAACCATATAGCTACCAGGTCATGAACCCTAACGGTTAATTATAAAGGTACAAACTTAAGCCATATATTAATATTCATGTCAAACATAAGTGTACATTAATAAACCTAAAGAGTTTAACCACTTGTTGATTTTTATACACGCGACGCTTACACTTTCCCGCCAAAAATTAATATTCAAACATATAATATAACTACTTGATGATCCTAAACACATGTTACTATCTAACAGGTCAATGACCCATAACGGTAATCCACCTAGTTAAACAATACCACGCTCATTAATATGCACCCTTTTTAAAACACTTGCTTACCTACTTGATTGACAGGTCAACTAATTAACACCTGTTAATCTCATTAATTATTCAGGTCACGCGCGCGTGACACGCGCCCGAGGGGGGGCGGAATCGCGATTCCCCGCTTCATTCCCCCCCCGTCACGCAGCTGGGGACGCGGTAGCCACGCCCCCTTTTGGCTAGGAATACGGGGTTAAACTACTGATATGGTTTTTACCAGCAGTCTGAAATATCAAACACACCAAGAATTAGACAAGGCTTAATAGCGAAACTCCAAAAAATTCGCTTTTGATTATCGATTATCGATATAATTCAAGTTTGACAAAGTACATTATATAAGGCTAACCTTTTCTGGTAAAAATGGTCCACGTGAATATCTTTTTTTAATTTTAAAACGTCTTTGCCGTTTATATTTTTAGATACCCGAGCCATGTTGAAAAAAAAATACCTACAGATTATTTGGCCTTGAAGGTTCCACTGGTACTACCAACTTTGAAGAGTTGGCCGTTACAAAGCTATGCAGGTGGGGTTCGAAAAAATACATGGATAACCTGTCCTCTTAATAAACGGTCCGTGGTCTAGCCTGGAACGTAACTACCCCTCAGCGGGAAGAGAAGTGACGGCCGCGTAAGGCACCCGCTGCGTATCTGCTAACGCGCTTACCACCTGGTATTATACAATGGGTATTGTACTTTTTAATGCAGTAAATTTAAACCCATAAAATATGTGCATTAGTTGATAGTCACAAGTTTGAAATTTTTCAGCAATTTCTTTATTAATTCGGCTACGTAAAATTTACCAATATGAATAAATAGGGCCCCCTTTTTAATAAATTTGGGGCCCCCTCTAGTTTTCCACGTAGGCACGTGCCTACTCGTGCCTAGTGCTGGCGGCGCCATATGAGCTTCTATGCTTTTCTCATCTTCTACGCCGTAGTCTCCAGACTTGGTACTCTAAATAAAAATAACATCTCTAGTACGTCTTGGTTCATTATAAATAAATTTCTACTCGGCCATTATTCATACCCCTCGCCGCTTTTTCGTTATGTCTTCTGTCCTATCAATGGGATCATCAGTTGAAGTAGATTCTTTATAATCTGATTTTATTAAAAGGCTCAGGGTAATGTTTAAAATGGTTCTTTAGTGCATCATGCCAGGAAGTCTAAATATTTTTTCATAAACCGTGCATTACTAACTAATAATTTAAGAATTACTCACATACGCACCAGAAAATTTCCTATGGTTACCATCCTCGTCACGGTCACTCTTTGACCAAGTGCTCTTAACACTGTTGCATAATTGTTCTGGAGAAGAATGTCTACAAACGATTCAATTCAAACACTAGTAGAAAAACAAAGAAATGTCATATTATAATCCATATATAGATAAGTCTTCAAATAATGTATTAGCTATTCGGTTTCTATTGGATTACTTAAAACTTCATTATCTTTATGTCGCAGCATATCTTCGAAGTCTGCGGCAAATCTAGGAACACTATAAAAAAGAGGAAAAACCCTTTTTTGCTTTTTATTTGACCTAAAAATTAATATTATAGCTTTTATCAGACAGCTGTCTGATGTTAAAATATATCACTCACATTTTAGAATGTTCAGTGGAAGAGAAAGTGTCATCTTTTATGATATTATCATCATCTCTGATAATGTTATCTGCGTCAAGTGCCTCTGTAACTGTGGTAATCGAAGCAACTTTAATTCGGGATTTATCGTCTGGAATTTTATTATTTACATCTAGCCAGTCGTCATATTTTATTTAAAACACTTGTAACAAAATACTGCTTGGAGTTATTTTAAATAAATCGGAAATTTTCTTTATTATGTCGTAATAATATTTTACATTTTCAACTTGGCATCCTCGAATAAATGGACACAAAGGAATCTGATTACCGTGAACTATTAACGGTACATCACAGTCTTTCAATTTCTTAACAATTAATTCGCAGAAACAAGCAGCAATAAGCAAGTGACAACAAAAACCATTGAATGTACCCTTAATAAAGAACCCATTCAATTTAAAAAATACACCCTTCTGGAAATTATAATAGTTGTAGTAAAAGTGTAATTATAAATGTATTTCATAGTTCACACATACGAAAGAATTTTTAGCAATTTTTGATTAATTATATTTATAAAGGCTGTTTACATTAAAAGACGGGAGATAAATAACAATTATACTATGATTTAAGATATATGTTCACTTTATTTATAAAAGAAAGTGTAACTGCAGATGTTTTACACAAAATTAATAAAAATACAAATTTGTTTATCTAAAAAATATCCGTACGCGTGGAGACAATATGAAATAATGTCAAATATTTCTTGCTATGTTAACGTAATTCTGATATATGCAATAAAACATTAATCGGGTAAGAGATGAATCCATGATTAATCCTAGCGGTAAAATTATGTAAAAATGTTATTAAATCCAACATGGGTCAAATACCATATGCCATCTTCAAAACTTTTTGTAGCTTATTAAACCGGAAAATGTACAAATACAATAAACAGACTAAACCCGCGCAGCTCTGTCAACGCACTCCCAGGAAATTAACGTATACATAAGATAAGAACGTTTTATTCTTAATTTGTTACGTTTATTCAATACATGAATTCCAAATAATAACAAGTGAAAAGACGTACGCAATGTCTGGTACCTAAAGTTATTGAAGGGGAATAATATCAATCCTAAGAATAATCGTCTTATACCAAAGACACCCTTAATTCATAATAGAAATGGCAATATTCTAGCGGTGTTAGTTTTTGGATATAATTTTCTATCATTCTCCCGTGACAGATATTAAATTGCTGTTTTTTAACCAAAGTTTACATGTTGATGAAACAGAAATATAAAATATTAAATATAAAGTTATGGAAAACTGGCTAAGCCTTGTACATATAACTAAGTTTTCAAATAAAATCCACTATTGCACAGTTTGAAATATTTAATTTGCGTGCTACGCAAGTTTCGACTCGATCGAGTCGAAACGTGCGTAGCGCCCAAATTAAATATTTCAAACTGTGCAATAGTGGATTTTATTTTAAAACTTATATATAAAGTTTAAAATTAATACGTAAACGAATTATGTGCATAAAGGCAATGTAAACTGCCAGTCTTTGATAATCTCGACAATGTTTACGTTTTATGTTAATAATGTCTCAAATAAATTTTTTAAAATAAATTTAGAATTTGATCAAAGGTTTGGAGTTTATTTTATATATAAACCTACTACAACATCATAAATCAAGTTGCCCGTTAAATTTATCAAATTAAAAATATTCTAGCGTGACCTTCTTTTAAAACAATTTCAACATGTTGGATATTTTCCTAACCAAATCCGTTCCATTATTAGCAATGATGTTGTTATCGTACATAAAAACTGGTCTTTTACCTCTGTAAATACATTACAACAGCATAAAATGAAAGAATTTTGTAGGTAAATATTTTACAATATATTCATTTAAATATACTAATTAACTATTCCAAATTTTAGCCGGAATTTCAAACCGAGTACCTCATTTCATAAAAAATAAAAACAAAATGGTAAGCCAAAATATACCTCTCCTCGGAAGAATTGTCCCAAGTGGTATTAATTTCTCGAGATGTCCTTTAAAGATTTATCTCCGCAATTCAGAGTTATTTGCTATAAATGTTATCCCAGGTATATCCCGCCCGGTATAAAATTTTAATTATAATTAAAATAATTGAGAAGAAACAACCGATTTTAATTTATTCAAAATATTATAAATTAAGTAGTTACAACAGTGAGTTGGACGTACTAAAACAATGCACAATTAAATTTAACCCTTTTTACAGAACAAATTTATCAGTTAAATATATTACGAAGCAAATTTTAATGAAAGAAATATCTACAGATGGTATTTGTATTTTTCTCGCTTACGAAATACTTCTTTGGTAATACATCTTTAACGCTCATTTTATTTCAACACTCACCCTTGATGAAGATACCGTAGAATAGCTATATTTGACATCCCTGGTAGTGGAGGACTCGTAGATTTCCTGTTGACGTTTGACATATACGGCATGAAAAAGACCAATGCCGTTAATTTCCAATATCATATAATGACTCGCACACCCAGGAAATCATTGACTGCGTTAGAAATCGTAGATATACAAATATTCACACCTAATATATTTACAAGAAGCAAAAACCTTACCATCAACAAAGCACAGAGATCCACTTGACTAACCGGCAGCTCTTAAAGCAATAAACGTTAAATTATCGCCTTTGCATTAACACAACCATATATAGGTCGTTAATAATATCCGTAAATAAATAACAAAAAAATAACAAAGTGGACCACCCACAGGGTCTACCCTTAAACCCTCTTATCTCGGCTGACTGCGCTAAAAGAAGATTTGACCTTTAAAATTGCATACTTAAAAATTTAAACTTTAAAAATCATTAATATACTCTGCCGCTAAGCTGAGTTTATAATTTTCAAAGAAGCATAACATCTATCGGTGGATCTGTGGTAGAACATTCGCATGTCGTGCAGAAGGGCTCGCGTTCGAAACCTGGGCGGCGCTATCGTTTTTAATTGACAGAGAATACGCTACATTAGAATTACTTCAATGCAATAATTTAAATGGAACACGAAATTTCGTTCTATTTAATAACAACCAAAATTTAATACTCTGTTAATTTGTAATAAACGCTTCCGATAAAGCTGAAGGTCTAATTTTCGATAGAGCGCAATAAGTGTCGGTGGTTCTGTGGTAGAACGTCCGCCTGTCAAACAGGAGGTCTCGGGTTCATATCCCACCTGATGCGATCGCAAAATGATACAAAGACGAATACCGTAAACAATTGGTGGTAACCCTGCCATTTGGATCTTGAGACGTTTATCGTAACCCTCAGCACTCGGTCCGTCCCAAAAGTCAATAAGAAAATGTTAGAGAGAAAACGCCCATACATACAAAATGCAAACACTACACACCCACAACCGCCATAACACAAACTCAACATGCTCACATTACGCATAAACATTACAATAACATAATTACCAATGAAGCTGAGTTGAAACCGTCACGACGGTGAACGTTAACGAAAAAACGACCATACCAAACCGCACCAACCGCAAATTACTCCGTTAACGCTCACCGTCAGACGGTCGTTTTGCCAACCTTTAAACACGATTTCACCGGAAATGCATTTTGGACTTTGCCCCCGGTAACGCGTTCGCAGAATACAGACACATACACACACACACACCCAAAGACAGAGAGACTCACTCACACACACACACACACACACACACACACACACACACACACACACACACACACACACACACACACACACACACACACACACACCCACACACACCCACACAGACACGGTGATTGTAAAACCCCTCCTAGAGGACATAGTCCCCTCGGAGAGGTAAAAATTTACAAATGAAGTTTATTTTATTTATATTTAATTATATCCTTGTATTATTTATATTTTTTAAATTTCTATATTAACAACCTTTAAATTTTTAATTCTATATTTATTGTATAGTTTATTTTGTACAGTTTTGTAATGGTTTTTTTATCATTGTTGTTTATATAATTTAATTTGTTATTCGTAAAAAATTTAATCTTATTTATTTATTGCACTATTCTGGTAGCCAACACATTAAGTCTTTTGCAAAGGAAGTATTATTATTATTACTATTATTATTAAGTATTATAAAAGATTATATCTTCAAAAAGTAAATTGTTTATAAGCTTGGTTTTTAAAACAAATCATTTTTATTTACAATTTTTTTTCAAGTTAGACGATTAATTAATATTAATTGATATTTCATTATTATCTAGCGTTTGTTTGTAACAACCAGTTTTTTCTTCTCACGCGCTTTGTGGAATGTTTCCTTTCGAAACGTGATCTGCGCTTATAATTTACCGTTTTAACATACTATGGCGCGGAGATGTTTTACAATTTGATGTTACCAGATGTTAATAAACATTTTGCGTTTGTAACTGTGCCCTCATTAGTCAATTGTTGTAAAACACAATCCAAACTAGTTTTACAAGGTTGTAATGTAGTGGATAAATTCTACGCGTGAGGATAATTAAGGGGTGGTTATAAAATCAGTTATACAAGGCTGTAATGCAATGGAATGCTGAAGCAGTTCTATCCAAGAGGTAATTATAATTTATGAATTTAAAATATATTGACAATTATGTTTGCAGGGTTGTTAGATAAAAAAATAGCTCACAATCCGGCAGAGTTTCATAGACCGTGTCTTCTACGATTGCTTTGCGTGTTTCTGGTAACGTGGTTCAGCAGAAAGTTAAAATTATTAATTCAACTACGGTATGTAATGTTTTATTTGAAAATAATTAAAGTAATTTTGTTTTAATAAAGTCAGAAATAAACACCCGTATAAAATTATACATTTAAATCGTTAAAACAAACATGTTGGCAAGCCAAAACATACCTCTCCTCGGAAGAATTGTCCCTAGCGGTATTAATTTTTCGAGATGACTCTTAAAGATGTATCTCCGCAATTCCGAGTTATTTACTAGAAAAGTAATCCCGGTTTAATCCCGCCCGGTATAAAATTTTAATTAAAATAAAAATAATTGCGACGAAACAACCGAGTATAATTTATTCAGAATATTATAAATTAAGTAGTTACAACAGCGAGTTAGACGAACTTAAACAATGCACAATTGAATTTAACGCTATTTACGGTACAAGTTTATCAGTTAAATATAATACGAAGCCAATTTTAATGAAAGAAATATCTACAGAGGGTATTTGTCTTTTTCTCGCTTACGAAATACTTGCCGCATCTTTAACGCTCATTTTATTTCAAATTAAACATCTTAATCAGTCGAGAAAACGCTTAAAATAAATGATGAAGTAATGACGACCCAGTTAAAAACCAGACCAACATAAGTGTAAGCGCACGATGTATATAACTCGATTAAAATATACGACTGAAAAGACGAAATAAAATACAATTAAAACGAAAGATATTTAAAATTAAAAAAACTGATCCTAATAAAACGTGAAAATACTTTCCACGTCACGCACATTCGAAATACGCAGAAGTAACGTTATACTATATCTAGTTTAAAATATTAGAGTATCAAAAAATAAAAATAACGAATAGAAAAATACACAATAACAACCCAATCAATCAGACTTCAGAAACAAACCTCATAGAAAAATTTTATAACGCAGTCAAGCAATCAGCCTCCAGAATTAAAATAATCCATCGAAAAATATTATAACGCAGTTTAGCAATAAATTAGTTCAAATACTTAGAAATAAAGCAATATAAAATATAATATCAAGAAGCGCAACACCTTACCATTCACAAATACGATTTTTCACGTTATTATAATGAAACCGGAAAAGCTTTTGGGCATGACTTACGCTCTTAAATGTTCTTCTAAGACTGGACGATTTTGCGGGAAAAAGGAAACAAACTTAAAAAATAGTAGATACAAATATAAGACAGAAAAAACCAACAATACCAAAGATTAGACAAAAAAACGTAATCTCGATCAGTTAAAAAACACAACAAAAAAGCGTATCCGAAAAAACAAGATTTGACCTTTAAAATGCATACGTAAAAATGTAGACTTTAAAACCCATTAATATCCTCTTCTACTAAGAAACGATAATGCATCGGTGTTTTTTGGTAGAACATTCGCTTGTCATATAGAAGGGCTTGGGTTCGAATCATGGGCGGCGCATTCTTTTTAATCAACAGAGAAGACGTTACATTCGATGCAATTATTTAAATTGAACACGAAATTTCGTTCTATTTTAAAAACTGAAATTTAATGCTCTGTTAATTTGTAATAAACGATTCCGCTTAAGCTGAGCTTATAATTTTCTTTGAACCGTAACATGTATCGGTGGTTCTGTGGTAGAACATTCGAATCCCGCCCGATGCGATCGCAAAATTGATACTTAGACGAATACCGTAACCAATTGGGGGAAACCCTGGCATTTGGACGTTGAGACGTTTATCGTTACCCTAAGTACTCGGTCCGTCCCAAAAGTCAGTATGAAGAAGTTGGAGAGCATACAAAACGCATACACAACAAAATCATCACCCACAACCGCCATAACGCAAACTCAACATTCCCACACTACACATAAACATTACAATAATAACATTTCCAAAGCAACTAAGTTGTAGCCGTCAGGACGGTGAGCGTTAACGAAAAAAAAACCAATCGCACCAAACTGCACCCTGTATGCCGATGATACGATAATTCTTTTCGGTGGTAAAAATTTAGTTCAAGAAGCGAACGAGGTCTTGCAAAGGGTTCACATATGACAAAAGAAAAACAAACTTAACCTTAATCTTGAAAAAACCGTTTATATGATTTTCCACAATACTAATAAACCTTGTAACACGTCAAACGATATACTTATCGACAATCGTATCTTAACTCGTACCTACTCCTATTAATATTTGGGTATAGTGTTTGACGCTAATCTAAACTGGAATATACATGTAGACTCAATTAGTAAATCCGTAAGACAAACATGTGGCATTCTTCATAAAACCAAAAACATAATATCCCTGAATACGTTAAGTTAATTGTATTATGCCCTATTTAACTCCAGAATTAGTTATGCCTTTTGTATTTGGGGTAACACTTCAAATCATAATATAAACAGACTCTCAGTGTTACAAAAACGCGCCATAAGGTCGATAAATAACGCAACTTATCTAGCTCACATGGTTAATTTATTTGTAAATAATAAAATTTTAAACATTCAAAAATTGTATAATTATGTGACAATACTGCTCCTCTATAAAGACTTCCACGGTACTAAACAAATAGTCTCGAAAACTAATAAGGTCAAATTGACCCGATCCAAGGATTTTTTCCATTGCCCGACCTGTAAAACAAGTAAAAAATAACCCCTATATTGTACAATGGTATAAAACTTGTAAATACGGCAATGTCTTCTCTTGAAATCAATGATAATTTAAACACCTTCAAAAGAAACCTAAACCTCTACTGTTTGAAATATTAAATTAGTGAATTAATTATTTGTGGTCTATGTACAATTATATCAGAACTACCGTGCATTTACATTTTTTATATATGTAGTTATCTTTATTATATTGTTTTCTTTAATTCTATTTATTATTATTTTAATGTATATTATGTTTTTTTTGTTCTTGAGCTATGGATTTATTTACAATTGTTACACCTAAGATAAATTACATGTTCAATTATTCAACCTCTTACCTAGAATAGGGCTCACAAGTCAACCGTGACTTAGCCCCACCTCCACTATGTATAACCACCACTACTTCAAATAAATATATGTATTATTAAATATATATATTATTAAATGAAGTTCGTTCTACTTATTTCTAATAAATGAGGTTCGTTCTAGTTATTTCTAATAAATGAGGTTCGTTCTAGTTCTTTCTAATAAATGAGATTCGTTCTAGTTATTTCTAATAAATGACGTTCGTTCTAGTTATTTCTAATAAATGAGGTTCGTTCTAGTTATTTCTAATAAATGAGGTTCGTTCTAGTTCTTTCTAAAAAAATGAGGTTCATTCTAGTTCTTTCTAATAAATGAGATTCGTTCTAGTTATTTCTAATAAATGAGGTTCGTTCTAGTTATGTCTAATAATTGTTGTTCATTCGGGTAATTAGTAATAAATGAGGTTTATTTAAGAAATTAGTAAAAAATGAGGTTCGCTCGAGTAACTAGTAAGAAGAAATTAATAATCAAAGTAATAATCAATATCATATTATAAAAATTGAAAGGTTCCTTTATAGACGGCTCCACATGTTCACTGTTAATACTTCTGATAGCTTTCAGAGCAGGTTAGGATTTTATCGGATATATTACACTTCCTAACAAGCTCTTAACCGGTCTTCGTTTGAAATCTTTGACTAAACAGGTTTTATTTTGGTTTATTTGTTAATCTAAATCTGGCCGAGTTTTTGATAAATTTCAACAGCCATGCATTAATTATGAATAGTTTTCACTCTAAATTACAGTAGACAGCTCATAAATATACAACCAAGATGTTTGCCTATATGTTTAGTTGACTTCATTTATGATATAAATTAAAGGAACCATGATTAAGCAATTGAAATTTAGCTTTTTATTGCTTTGGTTACTAATTCACAATTACAATCGTAAAATTTGTGGCAAAATGGAAAACGTAATTTCATTTTTAACATTTTGGGGCTGCGGTCACAGAGACTGCCCTAAAACATTAGATATTTCGAAATACAATTGGACGAGCAAAGCGATAATGCAAGAATATATAGTTTTATTGAATCAGATTATCTAAAAAATTTAGGCGATTTTTAATAAATACAATTACTATTGACTATATTATATTTATTTAAAATAGCATTCGAACATTTTTATTTGATTTTGAATATACGTTTTTGAACATCTAACGAAGTCTGCTCATATTTAAAGTTATTGATAATTACGTAGAAAGAATTGCGCTGGTAGTGTTGAAACTGTTTAAGTACATTATACATTGCATAGAGGAAGTACATGTTGTTGCTCTAGAAACAGCGTTATTAAAGGTGGGTTTATAAGGGAGTGAAAAGCCGAAGCTTTTTGTAGAAACCGAAACTTTTTCGTCGGCGTCGGCTTTACAAAGAAGCGAGAGCCGATTTCCTACTTGCTGTAGCGAACAGCTTTAAACGCCGAATTACAACGTTGGCGGCATCAAACTCCGTTTGATATTCTCGCGTGTTTTTCTGGGGTCTCGGCTCTCTCTTGAAATTACGTGGTCGTATTTAACCAATAATAAGGCAACCCCTTAAATGACCTTCCTGGATTTCTTGACTTTTTTTTTAATTTATTTATCTTTTTTAAAATAAGCAATTTTCGTTTTTGATGCAATAATAAAAAAATTGCTTTCAACACTACAATATTTCAACTTTCTTTCGTAGCCGGCATTTCTACTAAACAAACCACGGGATCACGTCAAGTTGAGCAACGGGCTCAGATTTTGGCTTTAGGCACAAGCATCTTTGGATTTTTTGCTCCTTTATAAACCCACCTTTATAGACACTAAACTAAAATTAAACGTGAGAAAATAAAGTGCAAAGGACAACGTTTATAAAATTTAACTATGAACAAAAATACCTTCCACGTACGAAAGATTTTTGTGCTGACACATTTTTAATGGAAATAAATTTTGATTTCGGCAGTTATGAAGGCTATTTGAGAAAAGGTGCCAAAAAATTGAGTAGCAATGGTTGCCGGTAATGTCAAATACACAATAAATGAAATAACATTTGACAAAAATTGCCATGTGTATATTGTAAACACATTGCCTTTCGCGTATGAACTTTACTTAGAACGACTACTACTACACGAACTTTCATTACATGCTGTAATGAGGAAGACTGGTTTTTACTGAAGATGGCGCTACACAACAATAAGGGCTTTTAATAACTTCCCGCTACGCACGCTAAGTGGCACTTTCCGAGGTTCTTGTAATTATTTTAGATAAAAGGGGGCGCTGCACAACAGTAGTGGAGAGAATCTGCCTTTGCGTTTTTACCAGCAGCACGATACATCACGTGCGGATTTTTGTTATTTTTGGAATAGGCTCCCTCGTGGCTGCGACTGACATATAAAAGCAAGAACCTGATTAACACGAGCCGTTACTAAATAGAAGAGGGAAGGTTTCCTTGGGTTGTGAGCGCCATCTTCAGCATTGCCAGAGTAAATATTTCCCCTAATTTAACAAATTGTGCGGATTTACTTTGCACGTTTTTCAAATAACAGTGTACTTATTTTTGTGAATATTATTATAATTATTATTATTATTATTATTATTAACTTAAAAGCATAGCAAACGAGTTTCAATAATCAGAGTCAACATAACTTGGCAGTGAAATAAACGTTGGCACGTGTTTAATTCTTGTCTCGCTCAAAGTACCACCTTGGCCAACAGAGACAAAATAAAAACACTCGAGGATAAAATTACTGAAACCTGCGTACTAGTGGTACTCGAACATTTCTGTACATTATCGATAGGTGGCGTTGCGACTATTGAAACTGGCAAATTACTGAAAGCAGACAAGTTGTTGACTGCACTGATGTACTTACTGCAGTCAACAACTTGTCTTCTTTATTTAATTATGGTTTTAGGTAAAAGAGTAAATTTAAACAAAGAAGATAATATATTTCGATCTTAACAATATATCTGATACAATGCGATTCTAATATAAGCCATTCTCTTTGAAATGTTTTATGCTTGTACAAAGGATTTTAACTCAGTAAAACACTTAGGACGCGCAAGGTCTAGCATATTACTTCAGAGCACATCACTTGTCGATAAATAAGTCCAGTTTATGACGTTTATGGGAATATAATTACAGATCTTACCCGTTATTTGATTTCACTACTTTCATGGCCTAGAGTTTAAAGGACCTTGCAATTTTTAACCGAATGGTGTTTGGGTGGATTTTACACCTTTTTGTTTATAACAATAGAAGTGAAGTTATTATAATACCTATAAACGTAACAAAGTGGAAATAATATTTATAAACAAAATTGGAAAGTGAACTTTCACCTATTTGGAATATTGAGAACTGCCTAGCTCTTTCGCCAACATGTTGTACACTCTGTTCAAAAAGTCTTTGCCCGTGGGAGATTTCGAACATTTTCGCCCGTCATTTCTTGTATAGTTGCATCAAGTCGAAGCGGACATCGGTAATAGATTAATAAAATGTTTAGCTACAAATTGGCCAAAATCATTTTCTGAATAGACTTATAATTTGGCCTATTTTGGCTTAAAAGAGGGGGTGTCAACTTTTTTAATTTTTGATCTCAGGTCACTTTAAACCCGATTTTCGTGTTCTCCCGGGTTGATTTATATTTAGAAAGTGTTGGAATTATTCAAATCGACGCATTGGTTCAAAAGATATTAACCAAAGACGTTTTCACAGAAATTGAGAAATATCTAAACATCTCACCAAGCCATTTAAAATAATAAATGTTTTCATGTGCTCAATTGAGAAACGAACAGGGGCGACGCCAGAAAATATTTATGTTAACCTTCAATTTGTTACATATTTAGAATTAAACAAAAAATATTACTTCTAGGAACTATAGATGGCGACAGAACCCGTCAACATATATTATTTTAAATGGCTTGGTGAGATGTTTAGATATTTCTCAATTTCTGTGAAAACGTCTTTGGTTAATATCTTTTGAACCAATGCAACGATTTGAATAATTCCAACACTTTCTAGATATAAATCAACCCCGGAGAACACGAAAATCAAATTAAAATGACCTGAGATCAAAAATAAAAAAGTTGACACCCCCTCTTTTAGGCAAAAATAGACCAAATTATAAGTCTATTCAGAAAATGATTTTAGCCAATTTGTAGCTAAACATTTTATTTATCTACTACCGATGTCCGCTTCAACTTGATGCAACTATACAAGAAATGACGGGCGAAAATGTTCGAAATCTCCCACGGGCAAAGACTTTTTGAACAGAGTGTACGTTTAGATATTGTTTACTTTAATTTTTTGAAAACGTGACGTCATTATGCTCTTTAATTCATTTTTTAATGTTAATAAATAAGCTTGTACGATTGTTATTAAACTTTACACGTTTGGTACTGTGTTTATAACTCATTGGCATCGTTTAAGGTTCTCTTACGGTACACTGCCCACCCTGACACTGGCGAGACACTTCGAACTCAAGGCACCTCTTTCACTTACGAAACAACCTATAAATCAGTAGCATTCAAATGTTTAATCTGTTTCTCTAGGGCAGGATCTGTAATTATATTATCATAAACGTCTTAAACTGGACTTATTGTGCGACAAGCCCTATGTTGGACAACCCCCACCCTGACACTCGCAAGACTATTGTTGTCGAACTCAGAGCCCCTTTTTACCTACAATCCACCTATACATATGTTTCATACATAGTTTCCAAGTATATCCGTCATAGCGGGCATTTTAACCTTTAAGACTATTTTTTTCATACCCAGCGCCACGTTTTCACCTAGAATCAACCCTCAAACCTTTTGCATTAATTTTTTTAAATCGCTGGTCGCTCCTGTTTAGTACTTCTTATATGTTTATTACTCCATGGTTTCGTTACCGAGTCGCTGAACTGTAAATTTGTCGCCGTAGCTCAAGACCTATACCAGATATGAACTTCTCCTTTGGAAGGACAGAATGGGAGCTTAATTTGATACTGTATTCCAAATTTCATTTAAATCGGTTCAGTGGTTTTTGCTGTAGAGTGGTCTGCGAGGAGAAGATGGAAGAAGAAGGGGAAAAAGAAGAAAATTAAGCCTAACTTTGCCCCATTACTACGAAACGTCGCCTCAACCCTGTTCGATGGAATTCGTATAAATTTGTCGCATTCCTGTAACCTTTCAAACGATAAGTCACTTGTTTTGATACGACCTATAGTTTTTGAGATACGAGGGGGTAACAATGGCTTCATTCTAACTCGAGATAATATAGCAAGTGCTCGGGTAGGTGCTCTACCGGACCTTGCATAGGGACTACCATCCCTTTTGATCTATTTCTACTGCCGGATTCGGTCATTCCTACACTGTGTCAGTATTTTAGGGTAATCGGTTCACCTGCTATATTAGATCGTCCTACATCACCGGTGTATCATCATTTTGCCCTGAGCAAGCGTCCATAGCCCGGACGGGTGACAAACCACAAGGGTTGCGATGGAGCCCTACTGCCGAAAGCCTCACCTTTGACGCAATCCAACCAATCCTCCAAAAAGCCCTGAAATGGGACGACCATAGCCCACTTCGCGCACAGTCGTAGAAAAAGGGAAATATGCTACTGCACCACCAGCAGACACGAAACTTACAAAGAAAGAAAGCCAACGCCCGGAAGTGAAGGTGCCAAAAGGCATGATGACGTGCACACTGCGACCTAGGGCCCCTACACAGCTGGCACCGAAAGGTGGAATAGTAAGTACCAAGGCGGCTCAAATAGAGACCAGCCGCCGCACAGCTAGAAACCAACGCCGCCAAAGTAAAAGAGATGCTGGGACCCTCTCTTGACCATCACTCACGTCTCCCAGTGCGCCAACGCCCTTCTGGGTTACAAGTAATGGACCCCGAATCTCCAGTTAAGCCATGAGTTATTACAAATCATGGCCCATTAGGGTCATTTCATTCCGACAAATAGAACCCGAGATAGACTACATCTTAAAATGGGCTACATCTTGATTAGTTCGAATGAATTCCGAACTATGCATCTTTTTGTGCCTGAATCATGGTCTACACATTGTAAACTTCAGATCTATAATTAAATTGCTTTATTAAAAAAAAAACTCAAATCGCTTTAAAAATATTTATGATTATTATCGATTATTCCTAAAACAATTATTTTGTCCTCAAATTCCAAAAAAATAATATTTTTTTTTATGATGATTGCAATTTATAAGAAAAATTATTTACTTTTTCATTATTTTTCGCTTCTGTTCATTGTTAAATCCTTTCCTTACTGCAATGACCAACCGCTCTTCAAGCATGTTACTTTTCGATAAATGAACTGGTTTCTCGCGAGTGTGCCAATTCCATTCAAAACCACTGTGAATTATAATATCTTCTTTCGAGACGAGTCCTTCAATTTTGTCAAATTCAATATCGTACTTGGTTAAAGGTTCATATACGTTAAATTTTTTTCCAACTTTTGTCCAAATTGATTTTGTATTTTCATTATTCTGAAAAGAAATTTATCGAATCATTTGGTTTAAGTTTTGGCACCGAAGATATGCACCAAATTCCAGACAGTAGTTTACAAATAACTTAAAGTTTTATCATTTCCACCTCTATTAGGATAAGGCCCTTGTTATTAGAGATGGCAATGAATCGAGGAGCTAACCACTTAAATTCTGTACACCGATTACAGCCTTTGATAATTCAACCACTTTAGTACAAAGCTAAGGCTCGTACCGCGATTACGAATAGTGATTAGCCCCTCGCTTTCGATGAATATCGATAATAGCATTTTTAGACGTTTAACAAAGAAAATTGACCTTAAATCTACGCAATTAATGATTAGCTTAGTCTTCCTCTCGTATTAAACTTAGTTAATTCAATCAGAATCCGATTTGATCCTGTTGGATTTTCTCTAATAAAAATCAAATTAATCGGAGTTTAATGAAATCGAGTTTTATTAAATTAAAAAATATTTTGGATAATTGATAGCTTTTCCCCATCTGATTGTAGGCTTACTTCTATAAGTAATTTTGTTTAAAATAAAATAAAATCGTAGATAAAAACATTACTTTACTCACATTCAAATGATTCCAAGCTCCTGAATCTCTAAAGAAATTAATCTTTCCCCCACTCTTACCGATTTCTAATAAATCCTGAATGGAATCGACGAATTTGGTATTAGTTGGCATTGCAATTGTGGAGAAGAAAATGCTCGCAAATGCCGATGTGAGAACCGCAAAACAGAAATCCCAAAATAATATCGAACAATTTTCCTCTCTTACTGCCTTTTGTTTGTTATATCCTATTAAAAAATTTAATTTTAATATTTTAATAATTAAATATGCGTAATAATTTCCTTAGTTTAGGTTCTTTATGTATGAATACAGTGTTTTAATGAATATAACTTCGAACATGTGTTTATTCTTCCATATATAAAAGGCATAACAGAAAAATTAATAGACAATTAAAAAATATAAATATTAAATTAATAAGTAAAAGAACAGAAACATTAACTTCCCTATTAATTAAAAACAGACCAAAAGTAAATAAAAACAATGAAACAGGTATTATTTATAAAATATCATGTGAGTGCGGAAAACCATATGTAGGTGAAACCAAAAGAAAACTATTAACAAGAATAAACGATCATAAAAAATGTTTAAAAATGGGAGAGGCACACAATGGTATCTGCCAACCATGTATGGACAAACAAAGGTCACGATATGAATTTTGATGGAGCTGAAATTCTAGACAGAGAATCACATTTTTACAAAAGACAATTTTAAGAAGCAATTTCTATAAAAAATATAGGTAAATTAAATCTAGATAAAGGCAAACTGTGTATACAAAATTGGGGGATTTAAAAATAAAAAAATAAAAAATAATAAAAAATTAAACACAACGATTGTAAAAAATTACACTGATAAGAGAAATGTAAATTAGAATAGGTTGACTTGTGAATTATTTTATTTTATTCTATGAAAGGTTATGTTCGCATTAATCTTACTTAAAACCATCAGCTTAAGAGAACCATTCTGTGTTTAGTTCTTTTTATTTTGAAGTACCTACCATGTTTAAAAATAACTGAATAGCAATGAAATATATTTTCAGAATACTGATGTAAAATGTTTCTCCAGCTAGTATTTGATTTTACACAAGTTAAAATTCCAGGAAAAATGAAAAGAGAAGCGAATATAGCCAACCAAACCTAAGAAAGTTAAACGGAATTAGTTATCGTACCGGGTGACATTTGAGTAGGGTCGGGGTCGGGGAGGGAAAAACCCGAAAAACCGGGTCGGGTCGGGGTTTTATGGAATTTTTATTATTAAGCGTTTTCTAATTACAAAAGTGACGAGAGTAGTCGCTTCAACGGCCGACTATTTAAAAGTAAAAGTGTAACCATAAGTCTTTTATATTGTTTCATAAGTGTGACACTTTATATTCTTCACATGTAAAACCTTTAATGACAGACTGCATCGTCACCGTTTTGCGTCCGCTTGCTAACGCGTCACACGTAGCCTTTGACAGCGCCTCACTAGAAGGATATTTTCTTCTTGTGATGACGTCACTCCATTACTAGCTCTCAGTAAAATATTCCCCAAAGTGACACAATTATGGAACAAGTTTTTACTCTATAAATAAAAAACAACACCACGGCTCTTCGGACTATATTTATTCACGCCTCCAAAACAAGTTGGCCCGTTAGGATAAATGTTTCATGCGCTTCCATAAAGCCTTCCACTCTGTGTGAGTGGCTTACGCTATGGCTGTAGCGAAGCACTCGCTCGGGCGTTTATTATTTTTTTTATTTCGAAAACCCAACCTTAAAAAAACCCGGCCCAAAAATTTAACAACCCGACCCGAAAACCCGGGGATCCCCAACTTACCGGGTCGAGGTCCTCGTACGATCACTAAAAGATATCAATACTCGCTTTGCAAATATTGTGATTTTTGTTTCAAACCTCCGTGAGGTTTATTCGAAATAGTTATTATTATACAATTTTGATTTTATTTTAAACAAAATTCTTACCTTAAAATCAAAGATGCGGATAAATGTAAACAAACCAATTTCGATAGTGACGGAGGAACGGCTGACTATTTTGGATCTTTGTTCGTAAACGTACGTCGAATAATCAACTGACTCAAGGAACCGTCTATCCGGTGAAATAGGAACTGCACCAATATCGGATATCTACGAAATAATTAAGAGAATATCCGCCAATTTGGCGTTGTCAACCTGGCGCGCCAATAAACGAAAATAAAAATTTCTTATTTCAAAATTACGCGCCAATTACTCGCTTTTACGAGCCATAAGTTTCAAATTTCGCGTCAGATTGGAATTTCAAGAAACAGAATTTGAAACTAGGCGGGCTAAGTTGAAGCCAGCTCACCAATAATTGCAAATTGCAAAAAAAGATAGCACATAATTAGGCGCCCATTTCGCGCTATTGTGCGCCACTAGTTTCAAATTTTGCGCTATAAGGTTTCATGACTTATTACACATTTAAAAATTTTGAATTCAGTGGCAAAACTCATGAAAAAGAGGAAACATATTTCATAATATCGCTCGAATTATGCGCTATTGGGCTCCAGCAATTCAAAATTCAATAATATTCAAATTAGACAAAAATACATAAGTTTAAGCATTTTTGAAACCAGGCGAGACAATTTATCAAAAATCACAAATGTCACAAACTTTGTTAAATGAAAAAAATCACGCGCTATTACGCGCCAACGATATTTTATTTCGAAGTTTTCTGCACCGGTCTCAAAATCAATTTGAAACCCGGCGAGCTAACTTAACGCAGAATGACAATATTAATATTTAGTTTCCTAAATAGCCTATAATTACGCGCCAATTACGCGCTATTAGGCGCAAGCACTTTAAAATTTTGCGCCAACGTGGAATTTAGGAAATAATTAAAAATATAATCTTAACTTGTAATGCAGAAGCTACGTAAAAATGGTAAAATATATTTTTATTATTAAGTTTCCCAAAATAGCCTTTAATAACGCGCCAATTACGCGCTATAAGGCGCCACCACTTTAAAATTTTGCGCCAACATAGAAATTAGGAAATAATTAATAATACTATTTTAACTTGTACAGAAGCTAGGTAAAAATGGAAAAATATTATTTTATTATTTAGTTTCCCAAAATAGCCTATAACTACGCGCCAATTACGCGCTATAAGGCGCCACCACTTTTAAATTTTGCACCAACATAGAAGTTAGGAAATAATTAAAAATAGCATTTTAACTTCTAATACAAAAGCTACGTTAAAATGGAAAAATTATTATGTTATTATTTAGTTTCCCAAAATAGCCTATAATTACGCGCTATTAGGCGCCACCACTTTTAAATTTTGCGCCAACATGGAAATTAAGAAATAATTAAAAATAGTATTTTAACTTGTACAGAAGCTAGGTAAAAATGGGAAAATATTATTTTATTATTTAGTTTCCCAAAATAGCCTTTAATTATGCGCTAATTTGCGCTATTAGGCGCCACTACTTTTATATTTTGCGCCAATATGTAAATTAAAAAACAGTAATTTTACTTATAAAATATAAAAAACATGGTGTCTTCATTTATAATAATGATATAATAATAATTTTATAATTTATTCTAAACACAAGAAAAATTTTAGTAATTAATACATCACCCAAAAATGCCACAGAAGCAAAGATTGCTTGAGCGTGGCGAGGGTTACATAATAAAACATATAGATTAATTCGGCTTAACAACCAAAGTAAACAAATATCTTTGAACTGAGGGAATTACAAACAGAAAATATTTTACATACAATTTATATGTATCGGTATCAATTGACCATGCTATAATTTTAGTTTTAAATAAAGATTAAGTTTCACATTCTTTTATAGTTCGATTTCACTGATTGTATAATTTAGGGCCTAAGTATGTTAATATTTTCGGCCAATTTCTTTAGAAATTTTTTTCAATTTCTACATTTTCACTATAAATATAACGCGTCTTATATACATTGGGTGGAACTAATGTTTATCTCATTTTAAAAGTATACAGCAGAATTTCTTTCGCGTATAATTGTTTGAGACAGAAGACTCTAAATCGTTTATATAAAATACTAACCGAGAAGCCCGCCTTACAGGCGGGCACTCAGCCAGTTGTGTGTTTCGAGTCAATCTCCCCCCGTAAGGCCCCCTTCCCCCTTTCACATGCGATAATGTCCATGGTACCCTTTTCTCCAAAGGAGAACCACCCCAGTAAGGCCATACCTCCCCTTTTTTTCCCTTTTGATAATTACCGTTCATCCCCTTTTTCCCGTGTGATAATTACCGTTGGACCCGCCTCCCCCTTTTTCCCATGTGATAATTACCGTGGTACCCACCTCCCCCTTTTTCCCGTGTGATAATTACCGTGGTACCCTTTTCCCTATAGTAAAACCACCCCAGTAAAGCCCTTCCTCCCCCTTTTTCCCATGTGATAATTTTCCCTTGTGATAATTACCGTGGTACCCTTTTCCCCGCAAAAATAACTCAAACTCAGAGTCGTACCAAACCCCCCTGTACCCCTTTAAACTCCCTGTATCCAATGGCTAATGTATGAAGGCCACGGGACTAACGTACGAACTATCCCGAAACCCCCGCCCCTCCCCGTTCCCGGAACTAACAGGCCTTCTGAAACTACCCCATACGATTCCCCCAACCCTCCGAAATTCGCCGCGGAAACGGAGAGAAAATTTCGGGTGTATTGCGTGTTGGGACAAACACGGCCCAACTCTCAGGGACGACCGATTTTGAGAAAATAGATAGTCGAACCACCTCAGTAACGAAGCCAAAGGCATTCTCGCTTTCCCTATGTTCCGCGGGTTGTTTTTCCCTCGCCAGCCCGCCTTCGCCTTCCTTACTGACTAACCAAAAGCTCAAAATAGATAGTCGAACAACCTCAGTAGCGAAGCCAAAGGCAGTCTCGGTTTCCCTTTGTTCCGCGGGTCGATTTTTCCTCGCCGGCCCTCCTTCGCCTTCCTTACTGACCAACCAAAAGCTCGAACGACGACGACGACGACGAAGTGGTTTTTATAATATAGATATCGGGATTCTAACCGGTCTGCTCTTAAGGGGGAAGAATACAGTAAAAGCCATTTTTTCGTTCAAGCTGAACGTTTCTGTTTTAACAATTACATAATTTAATTATATTTTTCTTATAAGGCGGAACCTTCCTCTAGTGCTTAAAATAATTTTGATAATTCTAATATTAATAGTTAACGAGATATAAGGTTCTATCTAAAGGGTAGTTTGGGCACTTGCCCAACTTGTTTAGCTCCGGGGGTCCGAAATGAAACGTAATAACTTAATTACTTTTAAATTTAAAATTGTAAATATTATTTTAGGCACTAAACAAGAGTTACAATACAAAATTTAAAAAATTCAGCTTGAAATAGCGCGAAAGTAGACAATGGCCACAGTAGTCTTCCCCCTTACGCAAATTCTTAATATTTTTCTTTGCATAATGTCTAAAGGTTGTAAAATTGTTTCAAACGTTCCACCCCAACCCAAAATGCCATACGTTAAGATTGTATGTATTGGAGAAAAATAAACGAGTCTAAGCCAACGAAAAGATAGAAATCCACGGAGTATGCCAAATTTATACATAGAACACCGTAATGGTTTAACTATAGAATAAATGTGATTTTTCCATTTAATATTTTCATCGATGATGATACCCAAATATTTTATATTATAAACACGTTCAACATCCAAACAATTAGTATTACATTGTATACACCTATTTCTTTCGATTATTATTTTATTTAGCAAATCAGTAGGCGTTCTACTTGAAAAGCAGATATATTTAGTTTTTTTTTTAAATTTAGAGTAAAAAAATGTGAATTTAGGATAGCTTAGATTTTATTTAAAGCCAATTGTACTTTATGAAATACTTCAGGCCAAGTAGTATCTTCTAATATAATAGTGGTATCATCAGTGTAAGATATTTGATTCCCATCAATTTCAATATCACACAATTCATTAATATATATTAGAAATAGAAATTAAAAACACGGTTCACTGTAATTATCGGAAATTTTAACTACAACTTTACGATCACATAAATAGCTTTTAAACCAATTTAGAGCAATGCCCCTAATACCGGCATGTTCTAGTTTCTTGAGTAAAATGGGATGAGAAACCGTATCGAACGCTTTTTTTAAACCTAAAAAAACACCAATAGTTTTTTTATTTTTTATCAATTGAATTGTATAATTTTTTGTGAC
The DNA here is from genome assembly GCF_980474605.1 of Leiobunum rupestre. Taxonomy (NCBI): domain Eukaryota; kingdom Metazoa; phylum Arthropoda; class Arachnida; order Opiliones; family Sclerosomatidae; genus Leiobunum; species Leiobunum rupestre. Next base: position 2,628,592 of record NC_143392.1, read on the forward strand.
CTGGATTATTGCATCATTAGTACTAAGTTTTTCCTGAAACCATATTGATTTTTAGAAAAGAAGTTCGTTGAATTAAGAAAATTGACGAGATACGTTTTAATCATTTTTTCAAATATCTTGGAGATATTACTCAACAGTGAGATCAGTCTATAATTTTCAATGTTTGTTCTATCGTCAGCTTTATAAATTGTTATTATTGCAGTCTTTTTAAAGATTGTAGGAAACGTGCCCGTTAATAATAATAAATTAATAATGTGGGGAAGTTGTGTAGATATATTTTGGTTAATTATTTTTAGCTTTTTATGTTAATGTTATCAAAACCACTAGAACTCAATTTTTTTAGGTTAGATATAATATTTTCAATATCTCTTGGTATGGTCGGTTGGAAAAATAAATTATTTTTTTAAATGAGTGAATTTAGGTAAGTAATACAATTTTCAATTAAATAAGATCTATCGCTAATGTCTTTAGCAAATTTAGGTCCAATAGTAATAAAATATTCATTGAAGACATTAGCAATTTGTTTAAGACTATCTTTTGCAAATAAGCATTCTCCGTTTTTTTCTATCTTCTTTATTTGTACATATTTTTTAACATTATTTGTAGCTACATTAATTGTATTCCATATTTTTTTAGCATCACCGTTACCATTTTGAATCTTTTTTTTCTAAAATATTTATACTTGACAGTTCTAACCAAATTAGTTAATTTATTTCTATATTCAATATAAAAAGATTTTAAATTTAGATTAAAAGGTTGACTTTTTATCAGTTTCGCAAGCCTATCACGTTTACGAATCGAAACTAATAAAGCATTAGATATCCATATAGAGATCGGCGTAACAGATAAATTAACTGGCAAAATTTCGATTAATCATAAAAATTGCGGTTAACCATTTATCCATGGATATTTTTTACGTTTTTGGAAGTGTTAGGTTTTGAACGATACGTGGTAGTACCAGCTTCTTTGTTTTCCATGATCAATTGTTTTAGTGACGAAATGTCCGATTTATTTCATACCAATTCCATTAAAGGTTTTCGAGTATGCTCTACAACTTGCCTATTGAAACTTTTCGTGTACGACGTAATGTTCAAAAATTAACAACGGTAAAACCGTGAACAATTTGTATTGAAAACAATTGAGTTGAATTTTTTATTTGAGTGCATTAAAACAGTACAAGGTACCAGCGGGCTAATACACTTAAAGTTAACAATCGTCAAAATAAGGAAACATAAAATTACGTCTTATTTTTAGAAGTAAAACATTAACATAGCACAAATTAAGTAATACGTTATTTCAAAGTAAATAATCGTTAAACATACAAACTGTGAAATTAAGAGCTTTGAAGGGGTTAAATAATGTGGTTGGTCAGTTAAATTTATTATAAAATGAATGGATTAACCCATATTTGATGTTTTTGATTCTCGACATTCAAATAATTTAAAACCCTACTTCTGAAAGATGTTGTTATTGGTAATTTTAATCAACTGCCGTTCTTAGATAAAATATTTTTGCAAGTTAATTTTTTGTTTTATAGCTGCAGTACGGTCAAACGAGTGCTTTAACAAAGCGGATGAGTTTTTAATTGCAGCTGCGATTAAAGACTGGTTAAAATATTCCAAGACTCGTTTGAAGAGCCGAAAACAGCTTTCTAGTACCCCCGTGAGCTCTACAGTAACTTCAGAATCATCTTTGACTGAATCGAAAGAACCAACAGATCCTACTGAAAATGCAGCAAAGACAGCTAATGCTGAAGCTCTCGAGCTCTTATTAAACATGGGCTAGATAAAACCAGGCTTATTGCAAGATTCTTGTTTTGGTTATGTGTTTTTTTTTAAATATTTAATTAGGCGTACAAGACTGTCGCTATTTTTTTTAGTATGTTTATTAAATCATACCAAAACTTTTTGAAACGCCACGTGAATGGACAATTTCTATGTCATTTTTTTATAAAAGTTTGTTTTAATAGATAATTGTTTTAAGAATATTTGCTCTGCAAAAATATTTATATTTAAGAAATTCAAAATTTGATCTCAACTAGCTAATCGTTTAGTTTTTCTGCATTTATACTAACGATTCCATTTATCTAAGATTGATTTTGGTAAAGTGTTTTGTTATGGTTAAAATGTGCATGCCGTGATAACGAGTACCATATTGACCTCAACCTAGAAAGAAGTTTTGTCGTCTAAATAGAAACTACCTCGTTTTAAAAGTTATATAAAAAGTAACCTGATATTAAAATCTTCATAAAAAGGATCTGATACTTAAATAAACAAATAAGTAGCTTATGTTAAAAAGAGACAAGGTACCTGATATAAAAATAGACACAATGTATCTGATGTAAATTGAAACAAAAGTGCCTTCTATAAAATACGCCTAGTGTTAAAAGCAATCATTTGATTTTATTAACTAGCATTTGATGTTAAAACCTACCACAGGGTGAACTGTGGTTAAGTGAAATAACTTTCGCAAAAAAATATTTTGTTGTTTAAAGTTAAAAAAAAGTTTTTGTAAATTTCATTTTATGGTTTTTTATTGTATTTAAAACGTTATACAAGTAACGTTTAAAAGCCGTAAAATAAAATATCGTCGTTATTCTGTGAGTGTGCCGTTTCTTTAACCGTTTTAAACATCGTTTTTTTGCGAGACATTTTCAACGGATTCATAACGTTTTTGTTTAAATTGGTATCACGTTACTAAAACGTTTTAATAGAGACGTTCTAAAGACGGTAAAATTAATATCGTGGATATTTGGTGAGTATAAAGTTGTTCATAACGTTTTTTCACCCGTTTTATCTGTCGTTTTATTGCCGGACATTGTTGACGATTTCATAACGTTTCTTTAACAACAAGTTTGTAACTGTTTTACAACCGTTAATTAACGAAATTTTGCTACCCGGGTAGTGAGTGAAACGTTTCATAATTAGAAAATCCTTCCAGCCTAAATTAGGTTAGTTCAAAATCTGACGGTGTATTTTCTGAACTATCTCTTAATGATCATTTGGTATTCGACAATATTTTGATCTTTTTATGGCTATTACAACAACCGATAAACGTTATTTAACCAATCGGGGTAAAGGGCGAATAGAGGTTTCGAATAAAATGAAGGGAGTGGGGATCTTCCGAGAGCGTTAATCCCTTTAGTTACGGTCCTAGCTTGGCCGCTTGTTTGGAAATGCGGTTTCTGTCCCCCTTCTGGGGTTTTTCCACGATGACGAGGCGCCACGGAAAGCCCTCGCCCCGTATGAAAAAGATGGGCTTTTGGAGTAAGGCAGAGTTTTTGTTGGACCGGACCCGAGTGGTCACTATTATTAGCAATTTGATGTAAATAAAAGTTAGTTTGTTTCATTCTTAAGCCAGTCGTTTTCATTTTTCCCGAACATTAAACGCGATTAAGATCCTCGAGTTTTTCAGTCGGCTCGAGTGTATCGAAGATTAGCTCTCCCAAACAAATTTATATCCCACCCCACCCGTCCAAAGTGGAGTATTCAAAATTCCACATTTTGGTGCCGAAACCCGGGATCTAGGAACTATAGAACTTTCCGCGCGTTTAATAATCGGTAGCCGTGATACGAGATTCCGAAGTGAAACATGACCGATTCAAACGCAGCCGAATTAGTCAGGGTAAGGGCCATCCGAACCATTACCAGAAGTTATACGACTACCAATATAAAAACGTTGGAAACGCTGATTAAAGATGAAGACGCCGACGCCGAAGATATAGCCGATCAGCTTTCCTTGCTCTTATTGAAAAGGAGCCAACTCCGAGAATTAAACCAACAAATCGACGGACTTTTACCCGACGACGAAGATGAAATCAAGAAAGAACACAAATCTAGGACGTACGAAGACAACATTCATCTAGCCGAAAGAAGAGCCGAAAGAAGACTTCGGTAGCTAGGAGCCGCCAGCATGACGAGATCAACCGCAGTCGACCGGGAACATTCTCCAGCCGTGACCGAATCCACCGTTAGGACCGAATCAGTTCTCGTAGTGGAGTCAAAACTTCCCACGTTAGTGCTACACAAATTCAAAGGACAATACACCAAATGGCCGGGATTTTGGTCGCAATTTAAGTCGACTATCCACAACAGACAAGGTTTGAGGAATGTAGAAAAATTTAGATATTTGTTGTCCTATTTAGAGGGGGAGGCCTTAGAATTATTAGAAGGGTTTGAAGATTCAGATGAGAATTACGATGTTGCTATTCAGTTATTAGAACAAAGATACGGTCAGACCCATTTGATAGTGAACCAACTTATGAATAAAATGCGCAAACTTGCCCGAGTGGAGGACTCTAAAGACATTGTTTCCTTAAGAAAACTGTATAACTCTATTGAGACCAATATAAGAAGTTTGCAAGCCTTAGGAGTCAATACTGACGCCAATAGTGTTTCATTGTGCCCAATTATCATCGCGTGTCTTCCCGATGACATTCGATTAAGATATAGTATGAATTGTAACACGTATAAGGAGTTTGATTTAGACGAGTTGGTGCGATTTGTGAAAAGAGAGGTTGAAGGCCGTGAAACGTGCGCGATTTTAAAAGGCGATGAAATCAAACCGCGAAGTCTTACGTCACGTGACTCACGCGATAAAGGTAAACTCCAGCGGTACCAACCAGGCGAAAATATACCATCCGTGACTGCCGCCGCGCTAAATACCAACGTCTCGACGCCCAGAATGTATTGCATTTTCTGCAAGTCCGATGCCCACGCAACCGCGAACTGTCGTAACTACAGTTTAGAAGAAAAAAAGAAGCTTATTAAAACCATGGAAAGATGTTTCATCTGCACACGTACGCAACACAAAGCTTCGGCGTGCACATCGAAATTCCGTAAATGCCAAATTTGTCAAGGTCGGCACAACGCCGCTCTCTGCGAGAAAAACACCGCCCACAAGTCCGATGCGCTCGCTAACGCCCCTCCTGGTGCGACTCCGTCGGTCATTACCGACAATAAAGGGGACAGCTCCGGTACAGGTGGTTCCGAATTCACCACCACGAAGTCCGTTGTCTCAGCAGTGGTTGGTTGCCATAAGGAAGTCCTTCTCGGTACTGCGAGGGCGATTGCCAGAAACACCGAAGATCCCGGAAGAAAGGAACTAGTCCGCTGCATATTAGACAATTGCAGTCAAGCGTCCTTCATCAAAGAAGAGATATCTCGAAAGCTGAAATTACCGATAATTGGTCAACAATTTGTTTCTATAGAAAATTTCGGTAATGAAACACCAATCTCAGTCCGAAGAAACGTCGTCAGCCTAGCTATAGAGAATAAGACAGATCCTAGTAAGGCGCTACGGATCAAGTCGATAGAAGTTCCGTATTTATGCAAAACCGCAACCCTGGTTAATTGTAAGGAAGTCGAAGATTTCGCGAAGGAAAAGAGCTTAATCTTGGCTGATGAACCAACGGCAGACACGCCCACCGTCTCGAGCATTGGAATTTTAATAGGAGCCGATGTCTATTACGGCGTAGTCACTGACCGTCCCATTGAAAGAATTAATGGATCGTTAGTAGCCACTGAGACCATTTTAGGGTGGGCCGTGCAGGGTCCCATAGAGACGAGAGCCGTACCCGTTAACCACATCGGGGTTATTTGCATGAAGATAGGATTAGAAGACAACGTTGCTGAGATAAACAAAACGTTGCGGTCGTTCTGGGAATTAGAATCACTGGGGATTCAAGACCAACCGGAGAAGAAACTAAGCGGAGAAGCCGTCCTAGAACAATTCAGAAGAGAAACCACCTTTAAGGACGGAAAATATCATGTGAAATTTCCATGGGTCGTTCCGAAAAGTCAATTGTCGAGCAACCGGAAAATTGCAGAGAGCCGTACGAAGAACCTCATCAAAACCTTTAAGCGAGATCCAATTCTATACTTGGACTACAAGGAAATTATCGAAGACCAGCTAAGAAAGGGAATAGTAGAAGTAGTAAACGAAGAAGAACCCAAGGTCACCGATTGCTACTACATTCCGCATCAACCCGTCAAAAGAGAATCTAGCTCGACCACGAAACTACGAATAGTTCTAGACGCTTCGTCCCACGCCAAAGGCAAGCTGTCCCTAAACACGTGTCTAGCGAGCGGACCAAACCAAAACCCTAACATTCTTCATTTACTCATAAGATTCCGAAGGCACCGAGTAGCAATTATGGCCGACATAGAGAAAGCCTTCCTTCAGGTTGCTTTAGCGGAAGAAGAACGAGACTTCGTACGATTCCTTTGGGTAAGGGAAAACCAAGGTCAAATGGCCGAAGACCAATTTCAAGTCTTAAGAATGGCTAGAGTACCTTTCGGTGTTACTACGTCACCCTTCCTACTCTCCGCCACAATCCGCCTACACGCTGAAAAATTCGCCGACTTAGAACCGGCAGCCGTAAAGTGCATCAATGAAGATCTTTATGTCGATGATCTTTTGAGTGGAGGCCAAGACGACGAGAAGGCGCACGAGAAGCTAGTCAAGGTAACGGAGATTTTAAAGGGGGCAAATATGAATTTACGCAAGTGGAAGACAAATTCGCCGACGTTGAGAGAAAGATGGACCAGAGAGGGAGGTGACTTGGAAGAGAAAGGAATCCGTTTAGAAGGAGAAGCCAGTTCTGGAGGTGAGAAGATCTTAGGCTTACTATGGATGCCAACCATGGACCGTTTTTCGTTCAATCTAATGAAGATAGCCAAATTCGTAAACGAATCGAAGGGAACGAAACGTCAACTATTGGGAGCCGTTGCTCAGATTTTCGACCCCTTAGGCATGCTTGCACCTTATACCATCAGAGCCAAGATGATGTTACAGTTACTATGGCAAGAAAGGGCAAACTGGGACGAAGATCTACCCCGAGAAATTTGCGACCAGTATAATCAGTGGAAGAAAGAAATGCCAGATATCAGAAATATCAATTTAGAAAGATGCTATTTTAGTGGAAGGGGAGACGTCATCCACAGCGAACTGCATGGATTTTGCGACGCGAGTCAAAAGGCGTTCGCCGCCGTAATTTATATTCGTTACGTAACCGTGACCGACGACATTTACACCTCGTTCGTAACGTCAAAGGCGAGAGTAGCGCCATTAAACAAGGAACTAAGTTTACCCCGCCTAGAGCTTATGGGATGCTACCTTGGAGCCCGCTTAATAAAAACAGTGAAGGAAGCGCTTGATAACGAAAACATACCCATCTATCTGTGGACAGATTCAACTATTGCGCTCCATTGGGTGAGAGGAAGCGAAAAGGAATGGGCACCATTCGTTCAGAACAGAGTTAACGATATTCAAGCCTTAGTCAGTCCGCGTAGTTGGGATCATTGCGCCGGAGTTATCAACCCTGCCGATATCCCAACACGAGGGTTAAAAGCCAACGACCTCACCACCAACGAACTATGGTGGGAAGGAGCACCCTTTCTAAGGGAGCCGCAATATAAATGGCCCACTATGGACCTAAAATATCAACCACTAGACCAAGAAGAACTCGCGAAGGAAAGAAGAAAAACAGTGCTCGTAATCCGCTGCAAGAATAAAGATGAGAGAGGGTTACATAAAATCATAGACCTAAAGGGGCACAATTCAGCGAAGAAAATATTCCGAATTACGATACATGTCAAGCGATTTGTCAATCACAAGGTCAAGAGACAACCGTTAAAAACTGGGCCTGTTACCGCCGAAGAGATTCAAGATGCCGAATTCTCCTGGATTAGATGCTCGCAAAAACTTGATTTCGGATCCGAAATCAAGGCGTTAGAGAAAGGGGAAACCATCGACAAAGATTCCTCTATCGCCACACTAAAGCCGTTTCTAAATGAAGATGGAATATTGGTCGTTGGAGGTCGCTTGGAAGAGTCAAACCTAAATGAGGATGAAAAACATCCAGCGATATTGAAGAAGGACTCGAGATTATCAGAGTTATTCATTATCAGGAGCCACGCCGAAGTATTTCACTCGGGAATACAGAGCACCTATACGCAATCTAGAGGTCGCTACTGGATTATCGCCGGAAGGCAACTGGCGAAAAGGGTCATAAGGGGCTGCATGATATGCCGAAGACAACTTGCGAAACCAGGCGCCGCTCCAATGGGGCCATTACCGAGAGAAAGGGTAGATCGAACTCGCGTCTTCCAGAACTTGGGAATTGACTTCTGCGGGCCGTTATATGTCAAGATAGCGGAACAATCAGAGAAATGTTATATACTGTTATGCACCTGTGCCGTTACACGGGCCGTTCACTTGGAACTGGTCCCATTTCTGACAACCCACGAATTCCTGCTAGCTCTACGGAGGTTCATCAGCCGTCGCGGGATACCTAATATAATTTTTTCCGACAACGCCAAGACCTTCCAACGCGGTGATGAAGATCTCAAAATTATTTGGGAAAATATAAATAGCCAAGAGGCACGCGAGTTTTACGGAGACCGAGGTATCCAGTGGAGGTTTATCACCGACCGCGCTAGTAGTTATGTGCCCTATTCCTGGATACGCGAGGGGGGCGCAGCGTGCTTTCCCCCACGCGTCCCCAGCTGCGTGACGGGGGGGAATGAAGCGGGGAATCGCGATTCCGCCCCCCCCCCTCGGGCGCGTGTCACGCGCGCGCGACCTGAATAATTAATGAGATTAACAGGTGTTAATTAGTTGACCTGTCAATCAACTAGAGTAGGTAAGCAAGTATTTTAAAAAGGGTGCATATTAATGAGCGTGGTATTGTTTAACTAGGTGGATTACCGTTATGGGTCATTAGATAGTAACATGTGTTTAGGATCATCAAGTAGTTATATTATATGTTTGAATATTAATTTTTGGCGGGGAAGTGTAAGCGTCGCGTGTATAAAAATCAACAAGTGGTTAAACTCTTTAGGTTTATTAATGTACACTTATGTTTGACATGAATATTAATATATGGCTTAAGTTTGTACCTTTATAATTAACCGTTAGGGTTCATGACCTGGTAGCTATATGGTTGTTAAAGTTTTGGCGCGAATTTAACATGTGTTCTGAAGACCGTTAGAAATTGTAAGCGTCGATTAACAAGTGTTTAAACTCTTTAGGTTTATTATATGTTTGAATATTAATTTTTGGCGGGAAAGTGTAAGCGTCGATCAACAAGTGGTTAAACAAAAATAGTTAAAAAGGTGTATTGAATATTTTCGGTTTGACCAACACCGAACCATAAATCTCTAAGTATAAGACTTCTTCAGGTGTCCAGAGTCCAGGATCAGCAGTGTCCAAATATTTAGTTGCTGAAACTCTTTTGGACCTTCATCCTCTAATTCGAAATTTAAGACTTCTTCAGATGTCCAGAGTCCAGGATTATCAGTGTCCAAATATTTAGTTGCTGAAACTCTTTTGACTCCCATAGAACTCGTATTGAATTCATTATACCAGATGGCCATTATTCCTATTATACAAAGCATAAAGTTTACGATAAATAACTTAACATTTTATATTGACATTTCGAATTTACCGCGCCTCCAAGAAAATCCCTACTTTCCAAGCGCACTAGCGCCATCTATTGTACTAAATCACTACCATAAAAATATATTTTTGGGCTGTTAAAAATATATAAAATAAATATCAGTCTAATTTGTTTAATATATACCAATATTCATAACACTTTATAATTAATATAATATAACATTTAACCTAACCGATAATTTTAAGCAACTCGCCTCCTGAAAAATTGCCAAAATCTCTCCTTTCCAAGCCCACTAGCGCCATCTATGTATTACGGTGCAAGATTACCATAAAAATATATTTTCGAACAAAAACTTTTTTAAATATATAGCATAAATATCAGGCTAATTTGTTTATTATATATCAATATTAATAACACTTTATAAATTACTAAATTTTTATATATAATATTTAAGTTAGATGGCGCCACTTTCTTCACCCAGCATCTTCACCCAGCATCTTCACCCAGCATCTTAAGCAACGCGGTCGAAATAGCCATTCTCCAAAAGAAAGTTAAGCCAGAAGTATTGTTAAGATAATGTGTGTAAGTTTTGAACGTTTTAAATAGGGTTTCGGGCACTCTAGTTATTGCTAATGGGAACTAAATTGTGCTAAGTATCTAACCGCGTAACTTTTAACATTTTTTTAGATTTCTAGGAATTATATTGGCCGCATACTTTCCAGGTAAAATTTTAGGCTTAAAAATGAACATTTTTTAAAATATTTTAACGTTCTAGGATGTACGCCATTACTAACGGCCATTGGTGAAGCTCAACGAACAGTAACGGACTCATCATTGTCATTTGACAAGGTAAAAAACTATAATTTTGAGCTAGTATTTTGTTTTGGGTCGTATATATAAATATATATATATATATATATATATATATATATATATATATATATATATATATATTGTATTATTCAATTTAAATAAGGTGTATGATAGAAAGATTTATGGGAGGTCGGGGGGGTTAAACTGGGTACGAGGCCCCGTCAAAAAGTTTCTCCAGCGCCACCAAGTGAGGCGTTTTAGAACGTATGTCGGGGAAACATTAAGTTGTTTTAAGACTAGCTTAACACAAATTTTTTTGTGGAATATTTTACAATAATTTGAATGTTATTATAAGTATATTACCATGTCGAGAGAGATCCCAGCTACTAGTAGATTGTTGATTTTTCATAAGGAACGTAAGACTTTTTATCAGAAACATTAACGAATTGTGAGAAAACATGGAAAAAATCCCGTCCTTTTATATCAGTAAATAAAGGAAAAACTGGAAATCAGAATCAGGTTATCGATAACTAGAGGTGAATAGCCCTATAAATTAGAAAGGAATGTCATAGTATATAACCAGTTGTTAATATCGTATCTAATTAAAGTTTACGTGGTGGTTCAGACTAGTGGCCATATTATTTTTGCAATGGACGATCTATTTTTAACATTACCGAGTAACGCTTCGAGCGATTTATACCCGGAAAATACAGCGTCTACTTATAAAGTAAATTTAGGACGACCTTTAAATGTACCTTCAAATTTTGAAGTTGGAATTAGCGAAATTATATTACCGCCAACATGGGAAAATATTACAGAAAAAAACCGGTCATTTTTAGCAGTTTCCACGACAACCGTTAAAAACGTGCAACCGTTTACATACTTTAAAATATCAGTGAAAGTGGGTAAAATTGAAGCGGAGAAAGACCAGAATGGAAATATCCTTCGATATAGTGTCGTGCGCAAACTTATTGCAGCGCTTAATGAAAGTTTAAAAGAATTCGGGCTTGATAATGAAATTAAAATTGAACTCCACACAAAACCAAACGGGCTCTGTTGGAATTTGATAACCACCAATAACTACCATATTAGAATTCCCAATGGACCAATTAAAGAGCTTCTCGATTTTGAACCTAACATAAATCCATATCGGAAAGACGGATTTCATATTGGGTCATATTTTTGTACGAAACCTTTTGCTGGTTATATAAAGTCCTTATCGTTAAATAACTTTAATTACATTGAAATTAGAAGTGATAATGTACAAGACGCCGCGTTTAGAGTCGAATCTCGAATTGATTATCAAATACCGACTGGTGCTTACTCGAGTGTCCAAGACATTTTAGACGCAATGATGTTAACCTTGGATGAGGAAATAAGGGATAAATTTCAATTAACCATTAACCATAATGGATCCGTTCACATTGGAGCCGCGGCGGGGTTTGCAATTATATTTCATTCATCTGAGAAAGGTCTCGGTGAAATGCTAGGCTTTACGCGCTTTAGTGAACTCTTGGCCAATACAGATAGTCTCTACGCTGCTGATTTATCAATGGGAGCCAGAACACTATATATATATTCAAATTTAATATATCCTCAATATGTAGGCGATACGTTTGCCCCTTTGATGAAAATAATACCGCTAGCTGGAAATGATAAGCCGTTTGAAAAATCTATTATTTTTGACAAAATTGATTACTATCCTTTGAGAACAAATAATACAGAAATAGTTGACATTGACATGAAAACGGATTTTGGCGAAACAATAGCCTTTATAAACGGAAAAAGTGTCATTAGACTTCATTTGAGACGAAATGGCCGACAGTGAAAGTTATTTCAAATATTACCGCGAACAAGATGGTGGCGGACCATTTTTTGCCGGACCTGTTTATCAACGGGGAAGAGGCGTGGGCGGAATTTTTAAAAAGCTGATAAAATATATAACACCCATTATCAAACCCGTGACCAATGAGGCTTTTGGAGTAGGCAAGAGATGGTGGCAAGATTTAAAACAAGGACATGACCCTAAAGAAACGTTAAAGAACAATTTAAGAATCGCCGGTAGCAATTTATTACATAAAGCGGCTGATCGATTAACGAGAAATCAGTCTGGCAGCGGCTGCCGTAAACGACGAACGGGCCCCATTAGGAAACGAAAAAAAGTGTCCAAACGGAGAGTTACAAAAAGAACCAAACTTGACTTTTTAGGATAATTATGGCGGTTTACGAGGGAATGCTAAGTCAGCTGGATATTTTTCAACGCCCATTGGTCAATACTAATGTAATTACCACAACGGAAATAAGATATTTACCAACAAACAATTTATCGGACAATGGCCCTCTGGAATTTTTTATTCCCGCGTCGGAAGATTTATATATGGATTTATCAAAAACTATGTTAAAATTGAAACTGAGACTTTTACATAACGATGGATCGAATGTCCCCGCCGCTGAAACAAAAGTGGCACCAACGAATAATCTAATAGGGTCGCTTTTTAGTCAATGCGATTGTTATCTCGGGGATACTTCTACCCAGTCCGCGAACAACTGCTACGCTTACAGTTCCTACATTGAAAAATTAGTCAACTATGGAGAAGATGCAAAAAATTCGCAACTCCAAAATGGCCTCTTTTATATGGACTCACGACCAAGCCTTCGGAAATGTGGTTAGATACGTTCAAGTCAGAGTCCAACGGGGCCCTGAAGCGAGGCTCAAGATCAAAAGAATCGCAATCCTTTGAAATAATGGGGCCCTTGTCTGTTGATATTTGCAAAATTAATAAGTTTATGTTAAACCAAGTTTCGGTACGATTTCGTTTAGTTAGAAGCCCACGCCTAACTACCGTCATGTCTATGGAAGCAGGCAAGGATTATAAACTAGTTATAGACCAAGCGTACTTGTACGTGACAAAAGTTAAAGTTAATCCTTCAATCGTATTGGCGCATGCAAAAATGCTAGAATCAGATATTCCAGCTATCTTTCCCTTAACGCAAACGATTGTTAAAAATTTTAGCGTAGCGAGAGGCCTAACGAGTATAAACCGCGATAACATCATTTTAGGTAGATTACCGAAACGAGCTATTGTGGTTTTTGTCAAGGAAGATGCGTTTATCGGGTCATTGAATAGTAATAGTTTACAATTTGAACATTTAAACGTGACCGGTTTGTCCCTCTCGGTGGGTCCTGATCGTTATCCTCCCGATGGGTTCCAAATGGACTACGACGAAGGGAATTATTGTTTACCTTATCAGAGTCTATTTTCCGCGATGGGGATCGATGGGGCCGACCGTGGTAATTTCATAAGTTTTAAAAATTTTAAATCCGGGTATAACATGTATCTATTCGATCTAACAAGCACAACAATGCTAGTGGGGATTATATGTCTCTTAGAAAGGACGGTAGTTTACGACTCGATGTGCAATTTAAAAACGCATTAACACATAATGTGACATGTATAATGTATTTTGAATTCGATAATGAGATTTTGATAACACGCGATCGCAAAGTAATTTATAACGCCGAATAAAACCCATTTAAAGCACTTTACCTGAAGCGGTTTAACAGTTCCTCGCTTGCAATCGTTCAACCATGTCACGCTCTCATTATCTCTCCGATAAACTGGAAATTTTTCTTTCAAATGACATTCCGGGTACCGATCTTAAAATTAAACGCCAAGGGCATAGAAAATACGTTTCATTTAATCTTAACGTTTGGGAAAACTTATGGACATTTTCCGATGAAATTGACACATTCTTTGACTTGACAAAACCCCCAATCCGATTTCATAGTTGGCTAACCGATTACGTAAAACTCGAAGGATTTATATGTCAAAGAGGTAAATTTATTGATTTGCGTTCGCACGTCCGCGGAGCTAATGACAAGTATAATGTCTTGTACTCGACTTCAAACGGTTTTGCAATGTGTAAAACAAGCTGGGAGCGGTTAAAAATTATTCGCTTAAGTCTTAATACGGAAATTCAGTAGAGAAAAAACTGTTACCAGTGTATGAAGAAATGTATTAAAGACGAATTAACCGAGATTCTAATGTCGTTAACGGGATCCTGTGAAAATACAGCATGTCACTTTCAATTGGCTCATGACATTACGTGCCTTCCCGTAGCTTCGCATTGGTCTGAAAGGCTTGAGGCTAATGTGAAAAGAGCTCTTCCTCTGGTCAATTATCAAAAGACTAAATAATTTTAACGAAAACTACCCACATTGTTCTTTAAACATACATAATTTATTTCATGCAATGGTTAACGATGTAAATGAAATTATTACAGAATTTTTGTTTTAATAAAGGGTATAAATTTAAGAATATGGTTTGTTTAATTTTTATTACAAGTTAAAAGGTCAAAGCGCGCGGTCATGAATAAAACCATAGAGAAAGTCTATTACGATCCTGAAAATCCAGGGGGATTAGGCGGTGTCAAGCGATTAGAAAAAAGTTTGCCCTTAATTCCAAAGACCAAAATTAAAAAATGGTTGTTAACGCAAGACCCCTATACGTTGCATAGAGACCGAAAGCTTAAATTTGCTCGTACACCAACATATGTGACGTCACTGAATGAAATTCATCAAATGGATTTAATAGTTTTGGACGAGTTGAAACCGGATTTTAATTATATTTTAGTTAACATTGACGTTTTATCGCGCTTTTTATCCGCGTTACCTTTGAAAACAAAGAGCGGGAAAGACGTTCTACAGGCGCTAAAAAAAATTCACAAAGTTAATAAACCCATGAAAATTAATACGGATCAAGGAAAGGAATTTCTTAATAAGACCGTACAGGATTATTTAAAAAAGAACGATATAAAACATTTTGTAAGTTACGGGGACATAAAATGCGGAATCGTAGAACGCGCCAATAGAACTCTCGAGAACAAAATATATCGTTTAATTACTAAAACTAAGAAACCAAATTTCATTAAGGATTTACCGAAAATTGTTAGATCGTATAATAACAGTGTACACAGGTCGACCGGGTTCAAACCGTGTGAAGTAACGGTTGATAATGAGCATTTAGTTTGGAAAAATCTTTACGGTAAAAAATCAATTAGGGAAAAAGCCAAATTCAAAGTCGGTGAACGTGTTCGATTAACAAAAGCCCCGAAAGCGTTTACTAAAGGCTACAAGGGATACTGGTCGAAGGAAGTGTTTACTATTAAGAGAGTGATTAATAGACCTCGTCCTGTTTACGTCATACAAGATCAAAATAATCAAGTCATCTTGGGTTCATTCTATCCCGAAGAACTACAAAAGATTCTATCATGAATACTAATCAGCTTGATGAATTTTTGAAATGTGATTATAGAACGCGCCCATTTTACATTGGTACATTTTCCAAAGACGCGATTCCCAAAAAAGCGCCGAAACAGAAAACGTATTGTTTGTCGCTGTGTTTATTGAATCGGGAAAGGGAGAATTTTTCTGTTCGTTTGGAAATTCACCTGTTACGTACAATTTTAACTTGGGTCATTTAGCTAAAAAGTGGGTATATAATAAAAATATTATCCAACCGATTGACTCGGAAACATGCGGTGCTCATTGTTTATTTTATATCATATGTAAATGTTCGGGGTATACTTATAGAGAAATATTAGATATGTATAATGATACTCTATATATCAATGACATAATCTCGTTATGGAATATGTGTCTGCATTTAATGAATCACGAAAATAAATATTGTAATCAATAAATTTTTATTGTATCAGTTTTTCCATTTTTTAAGAGGGCTTAATGCGCGGCGTCTGTTTTTAGGTGTCGGATAAGGTTTGCGAACATTTAGTCTCCTCTTCACGTGCTTTTCATTCGTTTGCAAATCTTTATCCGAAAATGGTAGAGACACAGCCTCCGATAAATTCTCCACGCTTTCAGCCGATGGCCTATACGTTACGTCGCTGTCTCGTGTAGTACCCGTCGCGCCTTCAGACGTATTGAAGAGGTTCCTTATGTTACTGGTACTTTCGGAACGGCGTGGTGTACTACTTGAAAGAGGATCAAACTCGCGGCGGAGTGCTTCGTGGACGGCTTCGGTTATATTCGGTGTTGACTCCGCTATCAAATGATCCGGTAGAAACGCCGGGACTAGGGGAGTAGGTCGAAGAGGGGGTCTCGGTTCCGCGTGTAGATAAACGGGAATCGGATCGGGAGAAATCAACGTAGTACTGGGTGAAACGGGGGAACCGCGAGAGACATTTCTCGGAGAATTTGTTGGTGTAGCTACGGGTCGTATCATCTGCGCCGGTGCGAGAAGAGGGGCCACGGGCCGTATAATCTGCGCCGGTGCGAGAAGAGGAGCTAACGTATTCGATGGAGGAGGCATCGCTGGGGGCTCTAAACGAACGGCGGGGACTCCTTGAAATTCTTTAATTTTAAAGTACCTTTGAAGCATAGTTAAATACTCTCGTAACGTATCCTCCTCACTCCCTACTTTAATCGGTTTATTTATGATACTTTTCATTTGATTTTGAATAATGTCTATTAATTTGGCCGTATCGCTAAAATAGCTATCAGCGGGGACTAAAACGAATTTTTTCATCGATTAATAATACGGTTAAGAACCACGGGAATTAATGAACCGAGAATTGCACCCCAGAATCCGCCTCGCTGAGATATTAGAATTTTTCGACGGTTTAAGTCGGTTAAATTTTTACGAGCAAGTTTTCTGATGCACGCTTTATAGCGCTGTAATATTTTTTTCCTATTTGCGCCTACAGGTAGCGCCCCCGGGTAATATTAAGACAAATATTAGAAATAGAGTTTAATTGTTCGGGACTAGCGTTTTTAATTAAAAATTTGCGCTGACTGGGGGAAGCTTTTTTAATGAGCGTTAAATAAGGTTTATGTTCCCGTATCGCTCGTGGCCAAGTCATCTTACGTAATGAAACAATTTTATAAATACATTCAAATTTATTCAAAAAACACAAAGAATTTATACAATGAAAACATTTTCACATATTTTTTATAGAATATATTTAACAGAATAAATTTTTTTTTAAACATTATTTTTAAACCCGTCACCATTACTCTAGAAAAGTTATCATTGGGCCCTCTTCAAATAAGCAATTTGTTCGCACTTTGAAATGTTCTGGTGTTTCTTGATTTAAATCTAAAACAATATTAGAATAGGGTCGAGAAGCAGTTACATTATTGTACACAGTACTTAGAAAATTTGGGTTATTAGGAAATACTTGTCGACTGAGACATTTAATCTGACTAGGATCACGCGGACTCTTAAATAGAACAATGTACGATGAGTTCAAGCTAATATCGCGAGCCGCTCGACCTTGACCAAAAACATTTTGGGTTAAGAATAATATAGTTAAATTTAAGTGGTGACTACCAACACGAAATAATTCCGAAACGTACGCGTTATTTAAACAACTTTGAGAGAGATCGTCGAGAACGAGCAAGTTATTTATAGAACTATCAAATATTTCTTCCGGTTTCTCACTTAATAAACCCTGATGAAACTCGATATCAGGTATAATTTTTTTAAGCTCATTGAATTTTTCCGACCAAATATTATAACAATAAATGATTCGCTCGGGAGGTTTCTCGAACAGCGTGTGTCGATTTTTTAAAAGCCGAAAAGTCCAAACTGTTTTTCCGCATCGACTCGGTCCACTGATGAGGAACGTGGTCGGCGATTTAAACTTGAGCCGCGTTACTGACATTTTTGTAGCCGAAGGGAATACTGGTACCGTCGCTCTTGAAGATTCGCTTGTTAGACGTAAATCCAACGAGTTTTTCAGCTGGTTTTTGGAATAGCTGCCCCGTTTTTAAACGTTTCACGTTAAATGGGACTTCGACGCTGTATTTCAATTGTTGGTTGCGTGTAGCGAGGTCCTTCAAAGCTTCAAAGTTGACAATTGACTGATTTTTTTAGTCAATGTAATGCCCTTAAGTTTAGTGACAATCTTTCCAGATTCGAATAAAATTGAATAAGCTTTACATCCCAAGGAAACAAAGGCTTTTATATTTTCATTGGGATACTGGTCAGCTAATGTACCTAGGGTAGTCCCTAGCGGAATATTTAAGTCTTTACTCATATAAAGAAAAGCAGAATCAGTATCGACGTAATTTAAATTAGAACCAATTTGAGCCATTAATTTGTATAATTTAATACGGCCGTAACTGGCTACAAACGCGCCTATCGTTGGTGACCCTTTCCGATAAGTTGGAACGTAGTCTTCCCGAAAACGAGTGGTGACTAAGGCTATATCATCGTCTAGTAGTTTAAAATCCGTTAATTCTTTGGTTTTATCGGCCAAAATTTCGACTAATTCCTTATAAGAATTAATAAAAACACTTTGGCCTCGATTTAAATTAATGGAATTTTTGCCCCACAGACTGTTTAGACTAAGTTTGCCAATAGCTTTTAAAGCGGGATTATCGGTTATATCGTCTAAATTTAAATCTAACCCGTCAATTTCATTAAAGTCTCGTAAATAATTAAGTTTTTGTTCTAATGTAATTATGTCTTTTGGATACGACGAATTTTGAACTTTGATTTTGTAAAAAAGCCGAATATAGTCATCGAATAGCGGACAATCTTTATCGAATGTCTCTCGGTAATGATGTACTTCGTGAATTGTAATAATTTTGTAACCGTACTCTATCGCTAGATAAAACTCGGGAGTCGTCCACACGTCGGTTATGCTACGCTCTCGATCAGTATGGGTACATTCGAAACATTGTTCAGCTGCACATTTGTAGCAGAGAGTATAATAAATTTTACTATTAATTTTAGCTGAGAGAATTGGGAGGTTTAAATTGGTAGGTGGCAGCACCGTAGCTTTAATAAGACCAAAATAAGCGTTAACGGAAAAATTAAAGTTACAAGTTATAATTTCGGGGCTTGATTTGGGATATTTATAGGAACTCATCTGGACCGACGGGTACATACTATTGAAATCCACGACTTTGATTGGTCGATCGGGAGTGGCTTCGGCGTAAATTACAAAGTTTTCGACCCTCCCCCCACGAATTGCGTCTCTCGCTCCTATCGGTTTGGTAAAGGGTAGGGAATCGCAGAAACTCGCAATTGCTGGGTCTTCTACTAACTGATCATACTCGTGCTCCCATATACTAATAAACTGTGCATTAGGCCTTTCCTTTTTTAAAAAATTTTCGCGGTCGAGGGTTTTGAGATAAATATTTAAATTATAATCTTTTAACTGTTTATCGTAAGCCTGGTGGTCAGTGTGCAGTGGGCATTTATGGTAATGGCAGCCGTAAAATTCGGCAATTATTTCGGGCGAGGAACAATAACCGTCTAATCGATAGGGATAAATGACATGTTCGCCACCTAGCGATCGCGCCGTTTGAAATTTCACGTTGAGTTTTTTTTTCAAATAAGCTAACCATTTTAGGGCCTTGACACTATGCCGTTTCCTATAACCCGTCCCCGGAACAATCGCGATAGTGTTTGGTTCGACAAATCTACTAAGGAATAAATTTGTGACGGCTCCCGGCAACGTTATGGCGTTTGACCCTAACAAATCAAAATCGACTGTTTTTAAAAATAAATTTCTAAAACTATCGAATCCTTTCTGTAAAAGTTTAACGTCATCGATCGCGTATTCGGTTAAAACTTTATTTAGATCAAAAACGACGTAACGCTGGGAGTCGTACCATTGATTAAATTCCACGATTTCCTCGTCCGTAAATTTGTCGATACCAAAATATTCTTTCTCGGGGAGGGCGCCGATGTAATCTAAATTGTTTTCCGTAGCGAATGAATAACAAAAATAACCTTTCTTTTGGACAATCTTAAAAGTTTTCGAGAAATTTCGAAGGGCTGTAGGTAGGAACATGAAACTATCGATAAAGGCTATTTTAAATTGGGCGAGAAACATACCCAGGGCTTTGGAACCGGTATAAATTATCTCGGGTTTAATCTTTCGTTTTAATAGACCGTTAAGAATAAGCAACGTATCGAAACCACTCCCGAAATGGCTAATTAATATGACGTTTTCAAAGACCGGCCTCGTAACCGTATCTCTTTTCCGACCATTAACTGTCACCTGGCATGCTAATAAATAATCTAGGAAATTTTTAACGCAATCAAAGCCGTGAAATTTTCGGTAATCATAATTTGTCGAAAATGGCGCCTCTTGCATCGCGGAAATGATTAAAATTGGTCTAATTGCAGTGTCAGTCGTTATGGTTTCAAAATCAAAATAACATAGTCGTTTCTCATTTGATTTTATTTCTAATGGGCGGACGTGACACTCGTTTTTGGCATGCTCAATTTTGCAAAAAGCGCATTTGTTGTCGCAATTATGATTGCCTTCATAGTCTTTCCCGCAATTTAAACAGCGCCTTAAAACCTGACAGGTTCCTAGTTCTACGTGTTGGGAGAAACAATTTGGTCCGGCAAAATACCTATTACAGTCATGACAACGGGTAGCCTGTTCTATACTGGGGTGGAATTCGGGGCCGCGACATCGACGGCATTTAAGCTCGGGTCCGCAGTCGTGACTTTTTTTCTGTTTGATATTATGTAACAGGGTAAGACAAAATTTACAGAAAGATTTTACCCCAAACATGGCCGAATAAGATCGTACGACGTGGGTGTGCTCTTTAATTTTTAAGAGGAAAATTTGTTTTTCTTTAAAGGGTCCAATAAACCCTTTATCGAAATTATCGTCCGCCGAGATTAATATAATTTGGTAGTCGGGTAATATATTTTGGAATCGGTTAATGTCTATTATTTCTACGGGGCCTTCGGGAACCCCCGCTAGGGCGTGTAATTTTTTAGCTTCAATTTCTTGTTCGGGCTTTTGCCCGTTTCTAATTGTCTTTAATTGGTATTCGTTAAAACTAGCACCCTGTCCTAAACTTTTTAAATGCTGATAGTCGGCCAAAACTCTTCCCACCGCCAGGGCTCTCGTAAAACATAAATTGTCCGTATTTCTAATGGGAATAAATGTGTTACCTTGGTTGATATACTGATCTAAACATTCATAACTTCTGCTTCTAACACTGCGAGGAAGTCCTCTCATAGGGGTATCTTGAAGAAATATTAGGTCGAATCGGAGGGGTGAATCTAAATAAATGGTTTTTACGGACTGCGCTACCTTTTCAATCCCCGTTAAAATTCTCTCAGCTGTCAATTCATTGATATTCATTAATTGGAAATTTATCGGATCTTGCAGCTCATCGGAAATTACCACCACCCTGACGCGCGTGTAGCCTAAATTATCGGCCGTAATTCTATCTAATATTGATTGGAAAATACGGGTCAGTTGGTTACTGATATCCGCGTGGTTTAATTGGTCTAAATTTTTAAAATTACACTCGAATAGCATAGATTTACACCTATACTTTCGAGAAGAACTGGCAATGATTTTATCTATTGAGTAAAAATTTTTAGGGTTGAAACGGGTGCTAAGATCGAGGGCCATGGTGTTTTTAAAGTCCTGCGTAAATATTTAATACGGATTGAAACGTTGTCGCGACGTCGTAAACTTCGCCGGAATTCTGCAAGTTTAATAGTTTTTCGTAGTGACGTCCACGGTTCTTGTAAACTAGAACTTCACCTCGCCGACCCGCTAGAATTTCAACCTTCTCGTTTCTTAGTTTATGAAGAAGGTGATTTTCAACTATCTGTTCTAGATACTCTTTTAACTCATACGCCGAATCTAGTTTGACGCAAACGCCGTCTTTTGTCGCGGTTGGCCGATCGCTATTTTTGACGTAACGCCTTATATCTAAATACAAGTTATTTTTGAAACTTGCAATTTTTATCCCGAAATTTTTATGGCGGGAAAACTCTACGACTATATCCGTCCAGCCGTCGTCTACTGGCTTAGATGGACCGGCTTGAGATTGACCGGCTTGAGATGGACCTGGCTTGGATAGGGTGCTTTTGGGTGGCGCATCAACTGGTTTGAATGGCGATTGTTTCGAAGGGCTATCGAGTATCTCGTGGCATGTTAAATCTATGATATCGGGTTGATTCTTCGGGATGTCTACTTCGAAACGAGTTTTCTTAATATTTACTTTATTTCCGAAATCTAATCGACGACGGACCTTATTGACCTGGGAGCAGGGAGGTGTTTCGGATTGGTTCTAAAAATTAAACTAAATTAAATGGTATAAAAAATA
Organism: Leiobunum rupestre; assembly: GCF_980474605.1. Lineage (NCBI taxonomy): Eukaryota > Metazoa > Arthropoda > Arachnida > Opiliones > Sclerosomatidae > Leiobunum > Leiobunum rupestre. The sequence goes on from NC_143392.1 coordinate 2,650,926, forward strand.
GACTGAATTAATAAACTATTACTTTGCGGTCAAAGTCCATCGTGCCAGAATAATTTCCTAACAATAAACGGTCATTTAAAAAAGGTAATTCCCCAAATTTTAAAATTTACTTACAATTTCTTCAAGTCGAATGCAAGTTGTGAAATAAATGCAAATAAAGCGCGTCCCTCTATTTATAGTCGCAAAACCCCCTAGCGGGACGCTTAGGAACTTCTATAACACATGCTAATTTTCATAACGGTTTTAGGTACTCGTAATTTTTCGTAACGGTTTTTTTATATCAACATGTGGTAAATAAACCCCTAGCGGGATGCTTAGGAAACTCCATTTTCTAATGGTTTTGTAACAATTTTTTTACGTACTCTATTAACGCAACGTTTTTTTTTATATCAACATGTGGTAAATAAACCCCTATCGGGATGCTTAGGAAACTCTATTTTCTAATGGTTTTGTAACAATTTTTACGTACTCTATTAACGCAACGGTTTTTTAAAATAAATCAATGTTTTCTCGAGAAAAATTCCATACACGAACCTAACCTCGAGCTATAGTAAATCAAATATTTAGGTTAAGATTGCCGGGTATAAAAGGCGTGATTTTTTCATGTTTTATCACATTTCGTTCCTGAACTACAATGTAAGTTGTAAAACGTCTTAATACGAACCTTTTCAACAAAAATTTAAAAATTTAGGGCTTCCAACACTACAGCAGATTTCATTAAAGTAGTGAAGGGGAGAGGACGCGGAAGTAATGTATTTTGTAATATACTGTAACAAGTAATTGATAATTATTAAATTATAGGAGAAAATGCGGACCTAGGACCAGTTCGAAGTAATTATTTTCTATTTTTTATTATACTTTTATAAAATTTCTAACAATAGGACCCGACACGCTGCCACCACCCTCCACGCCTTCGGACCCACCAACACCCGAGAACTCCCCAACGCCCTCGAACTCTCCCACGATTCCCTATCGGGAGATTTTGATCAACCCGTCATTGTCGGCGGAAATGCGAGTACTGGACTTGAGGAAAGGTAATTCGTTAAATATATTTTAATACGTATGAAATTATAATATGAATTTTTTCTAGCGCCGGGGATCAAAATCATCGTGGAAGGGGGTAATATATTCAACATGTTTTATTATATTAGCAACTAATTTATGTAATTTTAGGTGGCGCCCTTAAAATTTTAATTTAAATAAACTGTTTATATTTATTTTTGTCTCTTTCTTAATATACACGTTAGTTGTATTATATAAACCATTTTCATACAGATTGGTTAAAACGTACCATTCCTACTTGTTAATCGACGCTTACAATTTCTAACGGTCTTCAGAACACATGTTAAATTCGCGCCAAAACTTTAACAACCATATAGCTACCAGGTCATGAACCCTAACGGTTAATTATAAAGGTACAAACTTAAGCCATATATTAATATTCATGTCAAACATAAGTGTACATTAATAAACCTAAAGAGTTTAACCACTTGTTGATTTTTATACACGCGACGCTTACACTTTCCCGCCAAAAATTAATATTCAAACATATAATATAACTATTTGATGATCCTAAACACATGTTACTATCTAACAGGTCAATGACCCATAACGGTAATCCACCTAGTTAAACAATACCACGCTCATTAATATGCACCCTTTTTAAAACACTTGCTTACCTACTCTAGTTGATTGACAGGTCAACTAATTAACACCTGTTAATCTCATTAATTATTCAGGTCACGCGCGCGTGACACGCGCCCGAGGGGGGCGGAATCGCGATTCCCCGCTTCATTCCCCCCCGTCACGCAGCTGGGGACGCGTGGGGGAAAGCACGCTGCGCCCCCCTCGCGTATCCAGGAATAGGGCACATAACTACTCGCGCTAGCTGGGTTGGTGGTTGGTGGGAAAGGATGGTTAGGACCGTCAAAACACCGCTTCGCAAGGTCCTGGGACGAACCTGTCTATCGTATCAAGAATTAGAGACCGTGGTTGCCGAAACGGAGGCGATTACGAACTCCCGCACAATCACTTATGTTCACAGCGAAGTGAAAGATCCTATGCCATTAACGCCGGCTCATTTCTTAATCGGTGATCGGTTGACCGCCTTGCCACCTCAGCGTCCAAAAGAAGGCCAACTACCGAAATCTCAACAGGAATTTGAAAAGAGAATAAAATATCGCGAATTCTTAATGGACCGAATATGGGGTCGATTTAAAAACGAATATTTAAAGGAGCTACGATCCGCTTATCACGCGCCACTTATAAACTACGAATTGAGTATGAAAAAGGATGACGTAGTGCTAGTTCATGGAGAGAAAACGCCTAGGGGCTTGTGGAAACTCGGCAGAATAACACAATCCTTTGTGAACCGCGTGGATGACCGAATCCGTTTCATAATTAGAAAATCCTTCCAGCCTAAATTAGGTTAGTTCAAAATCTGACGGTGTATTTTCTGAACTATCTCTTAATGATCATTTGGTATTCGACAATATTTTGATCTTTTTATGGCTATTACAACAACCGATAAACGTTATTTAACCAATCGAAGTAAAGGGCGAATAGAGGTTTCGAATAAAATGAAGGGAGTGGGGATCTTCCGAGAGCGTTAATCCCTTTAGTTACGGTCCTAGCTTGGCCGCTTGTTTGGAAATGCGGTTTCTGTCCCCCTTCTGGGGTTTTTCCACGATGACGAGGCGCCACGGAAAGCCCTCGCCCCGTATGAAAAAGATGGGCTTTTGGAGTAAGGCAGAGTTTTTGTTGGACCGGACCCGAGTGGTCACTATTATTAGCAATTTGATGTAAATAAAAGTTAGTTTGTTTCATTCTTAAGCCAGTCGTTTTCATTTTTCCCGAACATTAAACGCTATTAAGATCCTCGAGTTTTTCAGTCGGCTCGAGTGTATCGAAGATTAGCTCTCCCAAACAAATTTATATCCCACCCCACCCGTCCAAAGTGGAGTATTCAAAATTCCACAGACGCACCCCGCTAAAATCCTAAAAATATAAAATAGATAGGTTACTTTTCTCCCTTTTTCGTGAGCGACAATAGAATGATCCGAATGACCTCTCGCTTGACGCTTGCCTCCGACTTGAGTAACTTTTTTAAGTTTTAGTTTTATAATTGCCGTTGTTTCTACTTTCGGGCTCTCTCAGTCTCAGCTAAGGAGTGTGGAGTTACAACGTTTGGAAATAACTTGTGAATTTATAAAACCACTTATTTAAACAATTACAATGCCAAAGCTATAGACCTCTATTTTAAAATCACCTATCTTTACTGTAGTCTTAGTCGATAAATCAAAATAACGGTAAAAAATGCCGCCAATCAGTTTTGTAAAATATTTTCGGCGGCGTAATCGTCGGCCATTTTCGGTATGGAGATACAGGCCGGAAGGCAGGCAAGGTTGCCAGATTTCGATAGACCGAAAACGGCCAACTCTCTCAAATGTTTTCGTTTTCAAAATGAAAATTTTGCGGCGTAGCTATCGACTAAGACTATTACTAATAGTCCCTAGGCTCAGAGGCTGGCTTGCACAAGATACACTATCTAATCTTAACCAGTAAAATTGGGGTATTTTTTAATTTTTCTTTTCTTAATAAATACCAAGAATTTTCCATCCCCGACCCCGAATTGTTTTTCGCGGGATCAGACCCACCCCGACTCCGACCCCGTACGAACACTAGTTCACAATTACTTTAACACTTTCAGTCTTAAACACGCACTGTTCATACACTTAAGTCCATTCACTCACGTTCCTAACGCGAAACACAATTTATATCTTTTCTTGGCCGAAGACCGAACATACTAATCAAAACCGCAAAGTTACCTCATAACTTTTGACCGACACCAGCACCCCGTCCTGTAGTAGTTCGTCTGACAGCCAAGAACTAAGAAAGACAAAATCTTCTACATTGACGACAACGGCCTTATATACGTTTATTTTGTGTTTTTTTTACCCGTCGAGATTTGACTAAAGTTCAAAAAATTGAAGAGATTATATTTTTTACCCGGTTTGATTGATAGTTCTCCACACGGTGGCGCTATATTATTACTTTGATAAAGTTTCCGTGGGAGTTTTGAATAGTTATCCTTTTTCTAAGCGATATTAGAAGGTAACAATGAACTACTTTTGGTGTTTTAACGAAATTTTGTTAAGAATTATACAAAAATTTAAAACAAAACAAAAAACCGTACCAAAGAATAAACAAACAAAGTTCAATAAACAATATATACAGATATTCTATTAATCCGTTTAGTTAAAAAACCCGCCTTATCATAATTGTTCCTTTACTTTAATATTTTCCCTTAGGAAGTCAATGGCTCGGCGGTGAACTATCCGAATTGTTACAATGCGACACGAGTTCAATTCCTGATCACGATCAAATTTTACATTAAAATACTAAAATATTTAATTCAATATAAGATTAATATAATCTATAAATATTTAATTAAATATTAGATTAATATAATCTATAAATATTTAATTAAATATAAGATTAATATAATTTATAAATATATTATATATATAAGATTAATTTAATTTATAAATATTTAAAATGATGTAGAATAAATTATAGTACCTAACGTTATAACTTTGTAAAGGACATTCGCCAAAGCTGTTTTTTAGAAAAACACCGTAAATAAGCAAGCGTTGGTGGCTGAGTGGTTAGAGTACATCTCTTGAACGAGGAAGACCCGGTTTCGATTCCCGGCCCTCGCCAAAAAATCGCAAATTGATACTAAGACGAATACCGAGTACAACTGGTGGAAACCCGGCCATTGGACGTTGAGATGTTGCATAACACTCAGCACTCAGTTCGTCCCAAAGCCATTTAGAAAAAGTTGGAGAGAAAACGCCCATACAAACACAACAGTCTCAGCATCCACAACCATCATAACACAAACACAACCAACTCAACATTCACAACTTACACATAAACATTACAATAACGAAATATCCAATCAAACTGAATTAAAACTGTCGCGACAATCCAAACCGAACCCAACCACAAATCAATCTGTTAACGCTCACCGTCACACGGCGGTTTTGCCAACCCTTCGAGAAACTGCGAACGCAGAAATTTCGAGTAACTGCGTACGCAATGATTACCCTTTGCCCCGAAAATGCGTTCGCAGGACAGACAGACAGACACGGTGATTGTATAACCCCTCCTAGGGGACTTTGTACCCTCGGAGAGGTAAAAACTAAAGTTGTGCCTATATATCATAGGAAAAATCTCAGCTCCACCAATGAAAAAGAGGCTATAGCTAAATATGTGTAATTTCATTTCGTGCAAGAGGAGGAATATATTATATTGGATAGTTACAAATGGTTTTAGAAACAATAAGTTTGAATATATGTGAGATTTGGTTTCGGCTAACACTCATATGATTTCCAAAAAAAAATTATCAAAGATTTATTCCTGCTTACAACAAGGTTCAAAGTGGTTACTCTTTGCAAAAGGTTTTCTTTTCAGGCTTTTCTAATTTGACATATGAATTTGTTATTATTTTTGTATTGTATACCATTGTACAAGTAGTAATTTTATAAAATTATGTATAATATCTGTTACATATTCTGTACACATTATTCCATAAACGAAAAGTTGTAAAATAAAGCCTGAATGTGATAGTCTTAACATGAGTCATTATGGAAAATTTATTGGAAGGTTTTCGCAATTGTTATTATAAGATAAACAATTCAAATAAAATCTAAAACTCTTTAGCCAATTTTGTAAAGGAAATGTTTTAAGGCTTTAATATAAATCGTAGGAATTGTTTTCTTCTACTTTCGGTTACAATAGTTAGTTGCAAATTAAACAATGAGCTGAAGAGTAAACAGGCCGAAGTTATTTCAAAATCTTAAGTTTTTAACGAAAACCATGGAAATGAGTGCATTTTAGAGTAAATCAAATCCAAATAGAACTATAAAATGTGCATACCGTTTTCTTTTTTAGGGAAAATAAGTGGAATAGGTTAACACGAAGATATTGATAAAGTCATTGATTACTTTTGGGATGAAAAAGGTGTAATATTTCATGGGGCGAATTTCATGGCATATATTTACTTAAAATATTAAAAAAAGAATTCAAAATTGTCTAATTCATGGAGGATCTCACGAATATGAAATCAAATTTTATCATGTGATTTTGAATAAACATTTGCCTATGAATACCATTTGTAAGTACATCGATAAACGATAGAACAGTTAGAAGACAATAAATGACTTTTCTCTGAGCTAAAACTAATCAAACTTCTTATGCAGGGTAAATAATTTTAACCTGAATAACGACTTAGTAGACCCATTTAAATTAAACAGCATTTACACTTTCCTCTTCCTTTATTTTTTAATTTAAGAATTAATGTTAAACTTGTAATTAAATTAATTTATATTTTTTTGTTGTTTTTCGACTGTGGAATGGAAACCCCGATCAAAAGAAGAAACTTGTTCGACCACAGTAAATGTCAGTTAAAGGAACACTCAAGTACCGGAAATGTGAAATCTGTGAGTGTGTTGATTTTGAATCCTGTTTTTAAATGCTGGTTATTTGAAATTTCCATTGCAACATTCGTAATTTTAGTGAAATTAAATGATACTTTTAATAAACGGTAGTAAATTTTCGAAACATTATTCATCGTTTTAAACATTATCTGAAATATTTTTTATATGTAGTTTAAATTTAAATACACTTTTTTTTAATATTTTAACAAAAGAACTTGGCTTTCTTCTCTAATACACACACTAAGTTTAATCTGAAGTAGATTTTTGTAATTTCGATATTTTTCGATAATAAATTTCCGAAATCCAACGTTAAAAAGTTTAAGGTTTGCAGTTTGCTTGATCTCTACACAAAATAAATGAATTGAGCTATTTATTCCTCTGATTATCGTTTAGGTTTGATTTTAGAAAAACGGTTTGAAATATATTTGGTTAATAAATAATTGCCGTGATTCAGATCTTATGATAACGGTTCTAGCGATTTTTGGAAATAAATCACAGTAAATATAGAAATATTGGAGGAACCATAGATTAAAGAGTAATGGGTCGATATGTTTGGAATTACACATATCTCATACAAAATTGTAGAAGAAACCCCAATATTTTGACATGTAATGGCTACCCCAAATGGTTTTGCCCTGTCAGTTAATGTAAGCCTTCAAGTAGAATGTGAAGTTTAGGCAGTTGCAGATCCAGGGATTTTTTGAGTTAGGCAAAATGGTATTCTCATATTCAGGCGCTTAGGAGCCACACTTAAAAAGATACTGGCGTAATAATTTAAGATAATTATGAAGAGATTAATGACTCATGAGAAAGTCCTCCAAGGAACGCAATTTTAAAAAATGTATTATACTTTGCCTAACAGAGAACGTAACAATCCATCATAGATTGTATTTTTCCAAAACATTTCGAAGAATCTACCATCTTTTGCTATTTATACTAACTAACGCCTATGGTTTTCGAGAAAATATAAAACATACATGCAAATTAATTTATTATTGGAGTTTTCAAGCCGATTTGATGACTTTTTTTAATCTATAGATTTTGGGGAATAAATATAATTTTCTTGAACAAATTTAGCGTTATTTTGATGCTATCGGTTGTAAATTGAAAATAAATCTCAGATCAAAACAACAACTTCAGTAGAAAGTTTGAAAGTTTACCCAATATAAGAAAATATATAATAGTATCTTTTAAATACCATTGATTACTTAAAAACACCAATTACACAATGTGTTGCCTTAGCATTTATAGAGTAAACATTCAGCTTCATTAGCAATGACCAAGAAACATTTAATATTTTAAATGTATTCCAATATTTTCAAATAAATGATAAATAAAGATATGGAACACAACCGTGCGCGCGATAGGTTATAGGGGCGCCAAAATTGGTCCATTTGGTCTAGACGCGATCAACGAAAAAATATGTGCTTCCGAGTCCCGACGCTGAGAAACACCACCGCGAATCAAGGGCACCGTACCGTAACCCTATCTTCTCCGTATGGTGAAAAGCAGGCGATTTTCTACTGCTGCCAAAGGCATTTTTTAAAACTTTAAATAGCAGACATCACGCCCGAACGATACAGAGACGGAACCATTGAGTTGGGAATATTAATCTAGAAGTCCAATCAGGACTTCAGATTTCTTTATTTCACGAAACAAGTCTGGGAAAATAGGAGAGTGAAGTCTGCTCTAAAATGAGGAGTAAATTTAATTATCCTACCCGTGGTCAGGTGGTAAACGTTTAATTGGATTCATTAGTATGTTACCTTACCTGACCTTATTTATCCTTATTTCAGTTAAAAAATTAAATACCTTACTTTTTATACTTTCGAAATAATATTAGAGAGCTCTCAGAAGCCCAAACGTTTTTCTATTCGTCATTGGTCCTTCGTCAGTCATTAACCAAAAATATGGTAAAATAGGGATCCAGTCCAAGGGGGGATTAATCGTGGAAACGTTTTGTCGCTCTGTCGGGAAAAGGTGAGGGCCTCTACGCGCAGCCGCGAATGACGCATTTGGATTAAGGTCTTCTCGATTGCTCATAGATAAAGTCGTCTTAAAAAATTCTTAACTATGTCTGTCTTTTTTTAACCTGATTCTTTTCTTAAAGTAAGGGAAATGCTGTAATTTCTTGGGACCATCCATATTGCCTTTATTATATTTAAATATTTTTAAACTTAAGTGAAGTATATGAATTGGTCATCTAAAAAAGATAAAAACGTTCATTCATTTTTTTTAAATATTATTAATAAAATATGCAATTATTGCATATTCAGAGCTAGGTTTAAAATAATCTAAGCCTAGATGAAATTATTATCAGTAGCAAAAACGGTTACATATTTCAACTTCAAAGTTATACATTTTAAAAATAACTATTATAAACATCACTTTATTAACCTAGCCAATATTTATTTCATTTTATTTATCAAAAGTCGAAAATATCTCACTAGATTTGTCAATGTAATATAACTTGTTCGTTTCACAAATTTTTAGTTTTATCCTTACAATGAGATAAATTCTGTCCGAAAATGTATACTTAGGCCATTTTTATAAATACTTATTACCATTCCGTATGCTTTTTTTCTTTAATACTGTATTGTATCTATGCGTTGGGTAATTAGGCAAATTGATTCCTTACTTTGTAAGCTTTTTCATTTTTTCCCCTCGTTTCCTTTCTTGAGATTCTGTATTGGTTTTTATATTTAAAATTTTTATCGTATTATAGTTCTAATTTTTATATAAGTGAAAATTATTTCTCTTGGATATTGAGGAAATGATTCTTAAAGTTTATCGATTACATTTTTAACAAAACCCTTTTCTTTACTAATTGAAATAGCTTTAGAATTTGTAGCTTCTCTATGATGGTGGAGAAACATTTTCTTAAAGTCATTTACAAAATTTAAAAATGTATTAGACGGAATTACAAATCCCCCATACCTTAATTGGGAAACCCATGATGGAATATTATACGAATGTTCAGTTAGTGAGTTGGAAGAACATTTCAAATTAATATTAGGGTATTTTCCCACAATTTTTTCTGCAACCCAACCAGCTAAATATTTCATTCCACCTTCTTCTTGTGGCGATAAAACAGCATCGGGATTTTCCTTAGTACGATTGTTTGATTGGGGTGATAAAGGGAGAATTTCAATATTCTCCAAAAAATCCTCGTCATTTAAAACCACATCAGATTGCTTGAGAACATTCGTAACAAAGTACTCATCGCACGATTGTGATAGAGTGTTAACATTGAACTTAAGTATTCCCGGATTTTTTCCTAGGATAATCATTATAATCCTATAAAACGCATTTATAGGAGTAGGATGATCGTCCAATCCTTCTCGCGTTCTTAATTGTGAGAAGACATTATCCAGGCAATCTTGATTTAATTTGTGACACAGAATATACTGAACTCTATATTTGCTTTTCAAGTCGTAAAAAAGACTTAATAGATTTGTTAGATATAATTCTACCCTTTTTGAAAAACTTGCTTTGGCCCCTCCTTTTTCCCATCACAACACATAGCATTCATATTATAAGACATTTTATATAATATTTCATTTTGGGTATTCAAATGAATGCCATATCCGCATTTGGTTTCTAAAGTTTCATACTTTGCGTAACTATTAAAAACGTCAAACCAACTATTTATTCTATAAATGATGCTGTTTCATCGCAGACCCCCATTCTTGTAACAGCTGTAGCCACATTATGCGACAAAAGTTCAGCCGCTAACCTCACATTTTGTCTTTGTGTTTTAACACAGTTAAAATGGAGGCAAGTAATGATCGAATGAAGTCTTTTCTATTTTGAAAGAATACCGAAGCCATTTTGCAAAATGGCGCATGTCCGAGAAGTTCCGTAATTAATCGTCAACTATTCTGAAATTTTCTACGTTTCTTTTTCTGGCCAAGTAAATTAGTCCTATTTCTATTGAAAGAAATACACCGTTTTTCCAAATAACGCACATCAATGGTGCGATTAATTCCGTATTGTTATTGTTATTAAAAAAATTATAGGAAACTTCATATAAAATGGGTAAATTTTAATACATTTCGGCAAGATCAAATAATATTGGGTAAGTTCTTTAATCATTGGATTAAGTGCAATAATTTTGGTTGAATTCATCATTTAGGATTAATTTGGGTTATTTGAAATATTATAAGGTTAGATCAATTGGCATTGTAGACATTGATATAACTTGGGAGAAATTCAAATGATATTGAGTAAATTTAAATACTTTTAGGCAAATTCAAACAATTTTGTTTATATTCGATCAATTTTGAGTAAATTACAATAATATTTGGTTAATTGTAATAGTATTTAACCAATCACTTAAAGTTTGATCCCGCGAGAGTAACTTTAAATGAGTATAGAAATAATAGAATTTGATATGGACATAAATGAAAGTAAGTTGATAATTGGAGTCCTCTTGTACGTAGGGTTGTCAAAACGTTTTCCCAAAACCAACCATCTTCGTAAATGGTGGCTTAAAATCGATCACAGTGCCATAACATGGTTGCTATTAATCCGGATAATACTGGGTACCGCAGCTAGTATTATTAGATAATATATATAATATAAGTGTAATATAATGAAAATATGTACGACTACTTTTTGATTTATAATAAATGAAACAACATAAAAACGGTTTTATTGAGCACAATTTGAAAAGGGCAAATTGAAAACATACTATAGTTACCTAGGCCATCTTCAGAGTAACATTGAGTTACTGACGTGAGTTAATATATTGAATACATTTATGTATTGATAAAGTTAACGTTCAGAATCAATACAAAATACTAAAAATGCATTTAATAATCGTTATAAAAACCATAAAATCATAAATTGTTTCTACGTTGTGCACATTTCAAAAACCGGCTATTAAAACCGTTAGATCGGTTACACGAAATCGAATCAGTTGCGGCAAAAGTGAAACAAGCCTATTTTACCTAGTAGAATAGAGTTTTCTTGTCGCTAAGTCCAGAGGAAAACCAGGAATATGGGATCATCGGTTTGAAAATCAGTGCAAAAAGTTGGTTATGTAGCAACGAGTGCAATATAATGATGTTATTTCTTGATGTGATTTCATCCACAGAGTTTTCAGCTGCAGAGTCAAGTGTGGCAGTGAAATATATTTCTTTTGCAAAATATTTCAATTGACGGTAAAACGTTGTACCTAGGGGCTGGGAAATTGACGTAGTTTTCTCAGGTATTATTTTCAATTGACATTATGGGTATCCATTAATACCAAATCGTTTCTCATATATTAAAGATTTCTGCCCTGGCCAAGAGTCCACAATCAAAAGCAAGTCTTCGTTAATGTTTTTTCTTACTATATTGTCCAGAAAATATTCCACGTGGGAAGTTGTTAATTTACCTGACACGCTACATCAGTGTCACATTTGGTGCTACAAACAATCCTTCTTATAATACAGGACCCAATCGAACAGAGCGTTCCAGAAGACATAGATATACGTTATATATACATTTCCAGCCATATTGATTAGGAATTGTACGATGTACGAATGGGTCATTAGATTTGTCGGAGATCTATAATACCCTAATGTTAGTTTCTCTCCCTTGTGGGACACTGTGCATCCTGCTGTTAGCTCATATAAAAATTGGGTTTGATCCATATTGTGAACAAATCCTGGGTTGTATTTTGGTGAAATTTGCTTTATTGAATTTTGGAACTGTGGCAGATTCAGAAATAGCATCGATGTCTCTTATATTGGTGACTTTTCGGCTTGATATACCATGCCCTTTTTTTAAATTTAACACCCAGTGCGCCATTGCTCTAAAATTAATATTAGAATTTTTAAAGATGCGAGAGGTTTGAATAGCTCACTGTTGTAAATGTATATCTCGTATACATTTATATTCCGATCTTGCTTTCTGGAATCTATCAAGAGTTAACTTGTCGATGAAGGCATATTTTTCGTATTTTGTTCATCCAAAAGTCACTTGATCTTTCCATCTCTTTATGTAATGTCTGAGTTTAAGTTCTTTGCAGTCTTCTTTTTGCAGGGTTTTAAGGCTCGAATTCGGGTGGTCGGCAGTCACTTTCAAAATCTGATCATTTCTTTCTATTGGGCAATTATTAGGATATTTCGTATTTAACTTAAATGCCCTGATCGTTAAGTAATGTGGATTGGCTATTCCAAGAGCTGTGACTACTATTTGACGTTTGGCAACATACAGGCAAAGAAATTAGATGACATTTTGTAACGTCATATTGAAAAAGCGACTTATAAAACGAATATAATTATCGCTAAGATAGAATTTTTAAGGGAGAAGAGCCACTCTGGTTTGATCGAATCAGTTTAGCTTCCAATTCTGACCTCTCCCGCCTTCGGATTTTTCAATTTTGTCGCTGCTTAGTGGTTTGTTTACTAAAATTGAAGGGGTCTTAAATAAATCACGTTAATGGGTTATACTTCGTTTAAGAGTCACTTAGCAAATAACAAGAATGGAAAGTAACCTATTTAATTATATATTTTTTATCAATAATAATTCAGCTACATGACGTCAAAACTATTGATTTATATGTGAAAGGGAACACATTATCTCGAATTTTTAAAAGGACTATAATCTAGATCATTGCAAGACGTTCTTTGTGTAAGACCCTAGAAATTATGTGTAAACCAACCACTTAGCAGCGCCAAAGGTTTTAAAATTCAAAGGTGGTAGCGGCCAACGTCAAAAGCTTAACCACCCCGGTAAAATCCGGGGTGTTTGACCGATGTCCAAGGATTTCTTACAAAGACTAAACGTCTTCTTTACAAGTATACTTGATATAAACGAGACAATTTGCAATTTGACTTGAAGAATAGAAACTAAGCTTATTGATAATTTAATTATTCCTATAAAAATTTGCTTTCTAAAAATATAGCTTACTTCAAATAATATCACTTGTAAGTTACTTAAAATTAAGATTAAATTTATTTGCAGTACCCCACAGTGGCAATTATTTTGAACATAAGAATTTTCTGTGAGTTAACTTTTTCCGTTTGTCGGATTTCAGTCAAATTGTGCGCTTTTAGGCGATTTTATCGTCAGAACATTCACACAAGTTTTGTATGCAATTAATGTCTTATTAAGAAAAAAAATATTGAAAAATATGGAAATACTAAATTCTCGGGTGAGGTCAAAATTTAATCAACCTTTCTGAAGATTATCGTTCTGTAGCATGATTTCTTATGAAAATAATAATTTAATCTTTTCCATGATGATTAAAAGAGTCTATTGGCCTTTCGGCTAAGATTCAGTCATTACTACAATAATAATGATAAATAAATAATAACCTAACTTCACCTAACCTAAGCTAACCTGCCCTAATCTGACCTATCCTAACCAAACCTGACCTAACATAAACTTAACCCAACCCAAACCTTAACTTTAACCTAAATTAACCTAACCCTAACCTTATTAAACCTTAACCAAACCTAAAATAAACTTAACCTAAACCATACCTAAGCCTAACCTTAACCAAACCTAACCTTAAATCTAGGAAAACCTTATTATTTGAGCAGAACCAGTAAACTAAAAAATTCGCCTGGAATCGTACCTGGTGACATCGTATTTCACTTACATCGTAACTAGTAGAGCCAATTGGGCTATAAATTGAAATTGTTTTCAAGCAAACTCTTTAGCTTGCAATTCAAATGAGGCAATATACAAAATACCACGAAAAAAACTTAAGTGTCGATTATCTGGCGTTTGATCATTTGGGCTTTTACCATATCGAATAACACTTATTTTCCATGTAAAAATTGATTGGGAACATAATTCGTAGGAAACATGTTATGGCACTTTGTTCGATTTTGAGCTGCCGTTTTCCAAGATGACTGGTTTGAGATAATGTAGATGACCACGAAAGGTAAAAGAGGGCCCCAATTATCGACTTTCTTTCATATAAATCCAGGTCAAATCCTATTATTCCTATACTCATTCAAAGTTACTCTCCCGGGATCAAACTTTAAGTGATTGGTTAAATATTATTTTCATTTAAATTATAATATTTTTTTATAGTAAAAATATATAATTACATAAACCAATATAAAAATAATATTACTTTAAAATGGTAAAAGTGTTTGATATTGGACTTATGTCCATATTTATTTTATTGTACGGCCAACTCAACTCTATCTTTCAAATTAACATAAATCGTGTACGAGCAAAAAAACTTTGATCTGAGTAATTTTATATAGTTTAAATCTGCGGATAGATCGGGACTCATGAAATGACAATTGCAAAGTTTTTTTCAGAACTATCTTAGTTCTGAAACTTATTGGTAATTCGGCAAATTTTTGTTAATTATTTGTTATTCTGGAAATTATTTGTTATTCTGGAAATTATTGGTAATTCGGGAGATTAAATTCCAATATGTCAAAACATGTTCAAAATCAGTTATGCCCCAAGATAGGTAGAACTAATTAAAAAATATTTTAACGTTTGGACTACTCTACAGCGAAAGGGTAGGGTTAAAGTATCACCTAAAGGAGGCGTAATATTGGTCTATATATTTACTAATTTTAGTCATCTATGAATGGTAAATTGTAAATAGTAAATATTTTCGTGTTGCTTTAAAGTATTAAAAATTTTAACAATAATACACATTTTGCTTTGAAAATTTCGATAGACGAGTAAAGAAATATTCTTTCTTCTCTTCTTTCGTTTCCTATTAAAACAAAGGGGCCAGAAAATGGGCCTAACACGTCTATATTTAGTTCAGTGATGTTTGTGCTTACTATAACCGGCCCGGTACCGACATCTAATGGTTGAATTTTTCAACAATAAAAAATAATATTTCATGTGAATTCACGATTTATCAACGCAATTGGTTAGTAAAGCGGTAAAATAGTGAGGTAGAATTTTGAAGGTAAAAATCTCCTTTTTTCAAAAGCGGTCACCGGCGGCACAGAACACAGTCGTGAAAAGAGGAAGGATTTCGTTATCGGCCGATGGGCAAAGGTGGACACCGGAAGACTCGCGTTTTGCTCCTTTCCTCAAAAATACTCGCACTTGTCGGAGACAATACCAATGACATATACAGAAGAGAAGGTTTCTTTTCTTGGTGTTAGTGGTCTATACAAGGAGATACAGTCAACAAAGGTCTGGGAGTTTTACTGCCTTAAGCACTTTCTTTATGAAATATATGTAAAATCGCCCAGAAATTTATTTACGTCACTGAAGAAAGTAGCGTAGCGCAAGAGCACAAATGGCATGTGGTCCTATCAGAAATTATTATATTAACTTCTGTTTAATTTTTTTATTCATTTGTGAGCCCCTCCGAACCAAAATCGTGACCACGATTGGGGAATAAAAGTTAGCTTCTACAAAAATTAAGTTTTAGCGTAAATATTTATACAACTTCCTTTTGGATTGACCTTATGCAGAAAATAATCAATCAGAATTATCACAATAAAGGCAGTTCTTTTATTTCAAAAACGGTAATTTAAACATGTATGGAAGTTTAAAACCTATAAATACCATGGTAGATGAATTTATAATAAAATATTTAAAAGAAGGAACTCATGGAATTTAATAAAACTTTTTATTACTAGTAATAAAAAGTTTTATTAAATTCCATGAGTTCCCTCTTTTAAATATTTTATGAGATTGATTTAAGATTTTGATCATAATTCCTTATATCTAAATCAAACCTGCTGTGACACACAGGTTTTCTAAATGGAATCTCAACCAAGTTAATAACACTTTGGAATGATGGCAGAAACTCTGGTGGAAACGTGTTCGCTTTTGAATCCTGGAGGAGCTGTGCAAGAATTGGCGCATCCTCCAATAATTTTGCCAAATACTTTCTGTTATTTTAATACTTCCTCCATTACAAGCTTCTTTCAATTTTTTATGCAGTCGTCATTTGGAAATATTGTTGCACAGATTGGGGATGTTTTAGCAATTACCCTAATTATGCTTTTGTACATTTCAGGGCTAAATTTTCTTTCTCCAATGTTTCTTGTAATTTCAAGAACAAATTGAAGAATAATTATGTCACGCTGTTAACATACGACATGTAAGATCCACAGAGAGAAGCCCTTTGAGAATAGTAAAAAAGGATACTTAAATAAACGTTGATGAGTTCATTTCTTTACCTTAAAGCAAGTCTGACTTTACACAGGGTAATTAAAGGATGGCCCAATTTATTATTGTTTCAAATCAGACTAACATATTTTTTACCTAACTCATAATTGAAGCGTGTATCTAACTTCAAGTACTTAGGACTGGAACTGGATAAAAACCTAGCATGGCGTCAGCATATTCTTAAAACATATGAAAAAGTAAACACTTAAATCTTTGGCATGGTTGTCTAAAAGTTGCCTTACAAATTTGACTAGAGTAATTTTAGCGAGGGACTCAAAACTATCACAGTCACATTTTAAAGCTTTGATGAAAAATGGATCAATAATGTTTAGTAGTATGGCAAGCGTTCCCACTTTTGGCACATAAGACAAGGCTTCTTTGAGAAAATAGTTAGCAACAGACAAGATGTTTATTAGGTAACGACTGGGATATTTTAATGCACCATTATCCTGGTGATTTACTAAACTCCGATGTATCCTCCAACATACGCAATGGCTGTATGGTTTAGTGATAAGGGACACATATCAGTTACAGAAATCCGTTCCATGCGATAAAGCATTTCATAAACAGGCTTGGGAATAGCGGAGAGAGTCTTCTGGACGGTGCTAGAATCGACTTTGGTTCTAGTTAATGACTGGATTTCCCTGATATTGATTTCTCCTTCTTGCTTCATTTTCTCAAAATGTGATTCACAATTTCCATATTTTTATGGTTTTATTACTCCGATTTTCAATGAATTTTCTATGGCTGTAATGTAAGATCTGGCATTCGTTGTATCATTATACCCATTCATTTGCCGTAGATGGCTGAAAAACATCTCCACACCATCATTTGATGTTTTACTAGTTAAGACATATGCAAATCCAGAGGCTAAAAGGTGTTTTCCAAGCAGAATATTGGATCCAGTGGTCAGTACCATTGCTTCGTAGGTTTCGTCACTTAGCCTATGCATGTTGGAGCACGAATTTTCTTGAATAACTTTAAATGCTGGCAAAAACTCATTTTCCAGCCATTCCAACCTCTTGTCTGTGGGATCAAAAAATGGCAGTTTGTTCACGTTTCTAGTAACTACCCCTTGTTCCAAACTACGTACATTATATATGTCTATCCACTTCCAGATAAGTTCCATAATGTAAATTGTAGCCTCCAAGTCTTCTCTTTCTTCCATACTGCAGTAGTTTATTTTCAAGATAGTTTTTAACGTTGCTGTTACCTGGGGTTGGAAAAGTAGGATAGCCCTCAAATCGTTCATTTTTTCAATGTTTGTTGGATATAAGATCTTGCGGGTTAGATATCGAACAGGCTTAATTAGTTGCCTTTTTTGTAAATCATACAGCCTTTTTATAAATTTAGACGTTATATTAAGATCAATACAACACCATTCTTTCGATAAAAAGTGGCTTCTGATGTTTTTAGCAATATGCATTTGTCAAATGCAAGATACAATTTTATCGTGTTAACAACTGGGTGCTGTACTTCAGGAACTAGTTCTCCATCTCCAAATTTTTAAAACATGCAGTATTTGACTTCGCATTATCTGTTACGTATCGAAGAATTTCAAACCCTGTTTCCTCTACTTCTGTCATCACATTAACAGTTAGCTTATGAAGTGATTCGCCATCAAGCTTGGTTACAAAAAAATATGCCACAGGGATACGAACATCGGTTGAAAGACCTTGGTAAATAAAACACAATAGCTGTGTGCCAATGATGGAGTCATTCCGAGAGCCTCTGGACTTATTTCATACTGGCCAAAAAAGGTGTCTAATTTTCTATCATACAAATACTTTGCTTTAATTGCTGTTTCATCTGAAATAAGTGAGCCTAATTTTTCACGGTCACTTTTAAGCCTTTTAAACTCTTCCTTCAATCTGAACTTCACTAATGAAGTTATTCCCGTTTCTCCTGTATTACAACCCAAGTATCGTTTTAGAGTCGAGGAATGTGGTAAGCGAAGGACACCCAAATTCCTAATATAGCGATAAGCTTTAGGAGATTTTTGATTTAGTAGCACACTAACTTTAATAGTTGATTCTTGGTACTTGGTTTTCCTCAACCCGAATGAAAATATTTGTTCCATTATGAATTTTGCTTTTAAACAACCACCATCATTAGCAGTCGAGATTTTATTAAGGTGCGGAATAATATTTTTTCCAGAAATCTTGGTCTGAGTTTTTAGATCTTCTAATTTCACAGATAATTTTTGTGATTTCTCCTGAGCTTTTACCAATTTCTTTTTTAATTTTGCTATCAGTCTACTCTGCTTTCGCGTTGAGGATGTTTTAATATTTTTTTTTTATTTCCACTGGAGACTTGAATTGCAATATCATGTGTTGTTGAAAATTGACTTGCTGTTGCTGTGTATTCATTTGAGAGTGTGTCTGTTTCATTTGAACAATCCAATGTTTGATTGGATATAAAATGTCTTCGTTACATTCATGTACATTTCTAATTTCCTTTTCAACATTTGGCACTTTTCTTTGAGCATTTTTGGGGAAACAAGATCCAGCGCTGCTTTAGTTACTTTTAAGCTTGGTGGGCTTAAATAAATATCTTCATTTTGAACAACATTTTGCAAAAACAATCTCTTTCTAGATGTAACTCGTTTTCCATTACGCAAATTCTTAGGACTCTCTTGAACGCTTTGCAGTGGAGATCTTGCAGCTTTATAAATAACTGATGTAATTGGGATGGTTGAATCTTTAAGTGTTGAAGAAATTAGTTTTGGTGATAAGTGTTGTTATTTAGCTGAAGGTAATCCATCAATAGCTGAAGGTACAGCAGTTGGGTAGAATCTCTTTTGTTTTTTTGAAATATTGAAGTCGGATGCAACAAAGTGCTTGCTACAGATTCTGAAATTAGTTGGTAATTTAAATCCCAAAGCTTCTTCCCATTTTTTTTCGAAGGATGTCATTTTTAGGTACATTGTGAATACTTATATTACTATTTTGGCACGTAGAAGGACAACCTTTAATACTGCAGGAATTCACCATTGCTTATTACTTTAGGATTCTCAGACTTAGGAACTTTACACCAATGTAAATAAATGAAGAGGCTAAAACCTAAATAAAATAGAAAAAGTTATTTGTAGTTTTAGGCTGGCTTGGCTGGGACCTCTAAGCCTAGGCTTATGATTATAGCAGCTCATATTTAAGTTATCTACGAAAGTTCTTTAAATTTGCAATAAAGTAGTTTTAAAATAGAAAAATATAAACAACGTTTAGTTTTCGCAATTCAACAATATAATTGTATATAATTTACATGATTCTTAACAAAACACAAGTAGCCGATGCCCGATTTCCACTACAGCAAATGTTTGGGTTATTCTTTCCTTAATCGATCGACATCTTGCAGGTTACCAACGTTAGGAAAAAAATACTATGATCATTCGTAAAAAGGCCTTAAGGGTTTAGACGGCTATGCCTTAACAGTAATTAAGCTGATTTTGAATCGATAATAATTTTCCATTATTTTGTAAACACAAATGTGCTATTTATCTTAAAAGAACAAATCCTAACAATATAAAAGCCTGAAAATGTTTTCTTAGTGCTTGTCATAATACATAAAATTAATTTTAATGTCTTCGATTTTATTTCCTCTGGTTACTACTTGGAAATAAAAAGTTCCTTATAAAATACAAGAAAATATAAAACAGTTACTTAATATTACATTTTAGTGATATAGAAAAAAACCACTTTCATATGTAAAACAATTGCACTTCAAATACTTTAAAAAATATCATTACACTTTTAATGATTTATTTACTCATATTTAAACACATAGTATAGTAATACAGTAAAACCCCTATTTATGACAAATTAAAATTTTAAGATCAAGGTACAAGATAGCTCATTGCAAAGTAGGAACTTGATAGTAATATTTTAGTTTGAAAACAGCTGCTTTTAGGTACTTAAATTTAGTACGTAGTGAATAGCTACATGAAAAAAACCTATATAGTCGTTATTATTATTAAACATCATAATACACTTTTAACATTTGAGGATCTGTTACAAAATATTATTTTCTTTTATATTCAAAACATCTTTAAAACTTTAAAGTTTTGTGCGTAGTGATTTACTACATAAAAATGTGTTATTAGACATCATTATACTTTTACTGATGTATTCACTCATATTTAAACAGTAATACATTAAGAAAGTATTGATCATTTGAGGACCTTGTAACAAGATGCCTCATAGAGAAGTAGGAACTATTAATATTGACATTATATTTTGAAAACATCTTTTTAAGTATCAAAATTAAGTATTTAATGGGTTACTTCATAAAAAGTCTAGATTTAATTTATGCATTATAAAAATGTATTATTAGACATCATTATGCACCTTAAATGATGTAAAAGAAAATATTTATATCAATCCCAGTCAGTTGAAGAATGATTGTGATCTAAGTTTTTTTTCTGTTAACGGTTTTTATCCAAACTTACTTGTTTGGGATTTAGAGCTCTTTTAACTCTACCACCAGAACGATCATTTTGGTGTTTTAACCAGGATTTGATAACTGATTCGATATCATGGAACTCGCTTTTCGATAGTTTGTCATTTGGCAAACACCATCTGTACACCCCATTAAACACAAATGAGATTCACATATTCATTTTATGCCTTATTTTTTATTACCAATTTTAACATCTTTCATTTGAAGCTTGTTAAATTCTATGCAACCCGTGTTTCCACACCAGGTCATTCCAAGAACAAGCTTATGAGCAAATGTACTATTCAAAACTCTGCTCACAGTATCCACTAAGCAATTTCCACCCATTGATTAATTATAAGTCTCGCATTTTTCATCAAACTTAATAAATTTTTATTTCATTGATTCAAAAAATATTACATTACAATTATAATTCTTAGATTTTTTCTTCAACAATGGTTTCATATTGGTCTAACGTCTTCTGTGATGACATGGGCAGTGGTGGAAGTATATTTATGTCGAAAAATCCAACCTCGTTAGATTTCACAAGCATTTGTTGAATTTGGATTATTTTTCGATTTTGGTCAGCAAACATCTTATATACATAACACGGAAGGAATGCGTTCCCTAATCTATTTACCCCGGAACACAGAAGGAACGCTGTCTCTTCTCTCGTTGCCTAGTAACACGAAAGGAACGCTTTCTCATTTCGTTACCCCGGAACACGGAAGGAACGCGTTCCCTTCTCTCGTTCTCTAGTAACACGAAAGGAACGCTTTCTCATTTTGTTACCCAGGAACACGGAAGAAACGCGTTCCCTTCTCTCGTTGCCTAGTAACACGAAAGGAACGTGTTCCCTTCTCTCGTTGCCTAGTTACAAGAAAGGAACGCTTTCTCATTTCGTTACCCCGGAACACGGAAGGAATGCCTTCCCTAGTAACACACAAGTAACGCTTTCTCTTTTTCGTTATTCCGGAACACGAAACGATGCTGTTGCGCTATTATAAATATATCCAAAATAGAAATATTTGAAACGTTAATATATGTATAAAAATTTAAGATGTAAAACATTGTAAAGGAATTACTATATATTTGTGCTGTATTGAATAGTTGTGTTATTGTATCACGTGCTAATATTATTGTTATGTGTCGTATATTTTCGAAAGTAATTTAAAGAAATTAAATTGTTTAAGTTTGTGCGTGAAACGTTTTCACTCCACGCGCAAAAAGAGGATTTGAAAATTATATTTTTTCAGTTGAGAATTGGTTTTGAAAGGAGTGAGACGGTCGATCAAATTGAGTTTTTAAAATATTAAGAGTTGAGTTATTTAAACGAAATTAAACCGAATTATAGTGAGAGTTATAGTGCAAAGTGTCAATTATTAATTAAAATAGGAAACGTGGTTTTTCAGTCGGCCGCGATTCGCCAAATAAAAAGACTCTTCCAACCACCGAACCATATAGAGATAGTTACATTATCCCAACCATAACATTTGGTGCCGAAACCCGGGAGTTGGGTTTTGGTTCGGTAAGAAAAAGATCCAGAGAACTGTGTGTCAACCATCAAGTTGAAGATTCGATCAGCAAGTTGATTAAAAAATGAACGACCTCGACTCAGACGACGATATTAATTTGGCGGAGCTGGCAAGAAGAACGAAACAAACTGAGGAATGTACGAAACTAAATGCGATGGGAGGGACATTGAGGGAAAGTACGATGTTGATATTGAGCGTGTTGAACGATTTATCAAGGGCGATGTATCTGCACACCGAAGACATCGAGGATAACCTGAGCCTATTGAGTTCGAGGGAAGCAGAGCTAAAGCACCTGGACAAGAAGATCAGCCGTCTAGTACGAGTAGAGGATACCCAGCGAGAAGTAATGGACACTCGAAAATTTATGGACCGAATCATCTTGGTCAGAAACAAAGCCAACCGAAAGTTAGCAACAGCGAAGAAACAGACATCCTCAGTGACAACTCTACCGAAACTAGAGATGCCTACGTTCGACGGTGACGTGACGAAATTCCATTTCTTCTGGAGCAGATTCAAAGCAGCTGTACACGACGCGGATTTACAAAAGGTAGAAAAATACAACTATCTAGTGTCGTATTTGGTGGGTGAAGCTAGAAACGCAGTAGCCGGTTACGACGGATCGGACGAGGCTTATGACGAAATGGTGGATTTCTTACGAAGAACGTACAGACGAAAGGATTTCATTATTCAAAAGCACCTAAAGACTCTTATGAAAATTGAAGCGGTTACAAATTCCAAGAATTTAAAGGCCTCACTCCAGTTGTTAGAATCTTGTGAAGTTAATGTTAGGAATTTAAAAAAACGTCAAGATACGAAAACAAGAACGATCGCTACAAAGAACACGTGTCTTCAACTTCCGCAATCTCAACTCAAGTTGATCAAAGGAATATTTTCTGCATATTCTGCGAAAAGAAGTCCCACGCTTCGTCCAACTGCAGGAATTTTACTTTAGTTGAGAAACGAGAAAAGGTAAAACGCCAAGGTCGTTGTTTCATTTGTATTCGACGTAATCATGACGCTAGAAATTGTCCGTTGATTTCCAGAAATTGCAGATTGTGCGGAGGCCGACGTCACAACATGGTGGTGTGTGAAAAAATACTGCTCATAAAAAATCATCAAGAATAAGTTTTATGGAAGAAAGTACTCAAGATAGAAACAATAATATTAAGGAGTCTGCTCAGAAGAGCGTAGAAGTGAGCGCGGTACATTGTCAGAGTGAAATTCTAATGAAAACCGCCCAAGCAATAGCTCGAAATCCCTCAAACGCCTCAAGCGCAAGTAAGATGTCAGCTGGATGATGGCATTGAAGCGAGATTGCAGAGAAGACGAGTCAGGCTAACTTTTGAGAACGAAAAGACGGGACGAGGTACCGTGACTATCGAAGCCATAGAAGTTCCTTACTTGTGTCAAGCGGCGACTACTGCCAACTATAAAGAAATAGAGGTCTTTATGAAGAATAGAGGTTTACAACTCGCTGACGAACCGTCGGAATTATACATATTATGATAGGAAGCGATCTGTACTAGGAAATTGCGAACCCACAGATGAAGGCAGAAGTCCTCAGAGAAGGTTTAGTCGCCTTACCAACAAAATTTGGATGAGTCTTGCAAGGACCACAAAAACTTTCCAACGTAGATATGAATCGATTTGAGATAAATACCCTAAGAGGTCGATGAGGTCATGAAACAATTCGAAGGAAACACAACATTTCAGAGCGAGAGGTATAAAGTAAGGTTACCATGGATTACAGAGAAAATAAATTTGCCAAATAACCTGAGCACAACAGTGAAGCGTATGAATTCTCTTACCAACAAGTTTAAACAAAACCCCAAGTATTATCAAGATTACCGAGCAATAATTGAAGAACAACGGAATTTGGGGATCATCAAAACGGTGAAAGAACCAACGTTCGTTCCTGGCACGTACTACATGCCGCACCACGGAGTCACGAGATTATCGAGCGCAACAACAAAATTGAGAGTTGTTTTTGACGCGTCTTTCCATATTCGAAATGTTCCGTCTTTTAACGACTGTCTGGCGAGCGGTCCAAATCTCAACCCTGACCTGTTGAAGTTACTGCTTAGGTTCAGAATTCACGAAATAGCGGTTGTAGCGGATTTGGAGAAGGCGTTTCTACAGGACGAACTGATATCGGAAGATCGAGACGCGGTGAGATTTTTGTGGACAAAATAAGAAAAAAACTCACCCAAAATTGGAGATTTCGAGGTAATGCGTATGACGAGGGTACCCTTCGGTGTCACTAGTTCGCCGTTCCTTCTAGCCGCAACCATTAAAACACATTTAAAGAAATATGACGTCAAAAAACCAGAAATAGTCGCTCTTAGTAGAGACCTTTATGTGGATGATTTGCGCTCAGGTTCCAGAAACGCGAAAAACGCGTACGAGCTCGCTTAAAACGCCCAGGAAGTAATGAAGCAGGCCGGAATGAAATTGAGAAAATGGTGTTTGAATTCGAAGGAGCTCAAAAACACGTGGGAACAAACTGGTGTTTCAACCGAAAATAATATATCGAATGAGAACGAAGTGAAAATACTCGGATTACAATGGAAACCTAAAGATGATCAATTCGGTTTCGACTTATCTAAAATTCAAAAAGGCACGAGTGAAGTGAAGAAAACAAAGCGAAACGTGCTAAGTGCGATAGCCCAAATATTCGATCCAATCGGAATTCTAGTACCCTTTGTGATTTGAGCCAAAATACTTATGCAGGACATTTGGAAACTGAGGTGTGATTAGAACGAAGAGATTCCGTCCAATATTGGAGAACAATTCGATAAATGAAAAAATGAAATGGGCGATTTGCGAGAAATTCAAGTACCGAGATGTTATTTTAGCCAATTCAACGAGGAAAGAATTTACGAAGAACTACACTGTTTCTGCGACAGTAGTACCAAAGCGTACGCGGTTGTGGTATATGTCCGTTACATCACAGTTTCGAATTGAATCAGTGTGTCACTGGTAACATCGAAATCAAGAGTCACGCCTTTAAAAAAACCATGTTCACTTCCCAGACTTGAGCTTATGGTATGTCTTCTAGGCGTTATACTTACAAACTACACCAAGGACGTATTTTCAGAGACCATCAAAACTCACTGGTGGACAGACTCTATGATTGCGATGCACTGGATAAAGGGATAGGAGAAAACTTGGAAACCGTTCGTTTCAAATAGAACAGCCGAGATAAGGAGAATTTCAGAACCAAATAATTGGTCGCACTGCCCAGGCACTGATAATCTCGCCGACCTTCCGACTAGAGTAATTTCAGCGTCCGGAATTATCAAGAGTAATTTATGGTGGAACGGAATGACATGGTTGAAGTTGGTTAAAATTGTTTGGCCCAGTAATGTCGTCACTCAAACGGGCACCGAATTAAATGACATTGAAGTAGAACTAAAAAAGACAGTTGCCAGATTGAGAGTTGAAGAGACAAAGATAATTCAAGATTTAGTTGATACAACCCGCTACAGCACAATGTACAAACTTCTAGCAGTCACTGCTTATGTCTACCGATATATCGATCGCGTCATGAAAAATATGCGAACAGGACCACTCAGCGCTGAAGAACTCCGTAATGTGGAAAAAAATTGGATTAAGGCAATTCAACTTGAAGATTACGAGAAGGAGATTGTAGAGCTTAAAGAAAACCACGAGAAAAATAACCCAGCGACTAGATCGGAAATACCAATGTTAATTAGGAAATATTCTAACATTGCTACCTTGAAACCATTTCTCGCGCTGAAGGGAGATTGGAAAAACATCCGGACATGACATACGAAGAAAAATTTCCTATAAGTATTGGTAAGTTTAAAAGTAAAACACTGGAACGTTCCAATGGTCCTCTACCTAGGTAGAGAATTACCGAAGTACCACCCTTCCATTCGGTCGGAATCGACTTTGCGGGACCACTCTACCTAGAAGGCAAAACCACTCAAAAGGCTTACGTGTGCCTATTAACCTGCGCCGTGAGCAGAGCGATTTACCTAGATAAAAAAGGTAGATAATGAATTTATATTACTAGAAGATAAAGTTCATTGATTATAAAATCCTAATCGTAAAACGTTATACATATAATACCTGTAAATCTTACATTTTTTCCTAATAATAAAAATATTTCAGTAACATGCTATTTTTTACATATATTAGACTATTTTTTGTTTCACGCTATTTATTTTTTGTAAAACACTAGTATCAATTCCACGAAAAACTCTTTCAGTTTCTTTAAGTCGATTTTTAATTACAAAATAGTGAATTAGATAATGTTTAAATTTATTTCAAGTCCAAGGGTAGTTACACTTACCACGTATTTCCCTAACACGTAAGTTGGTGAAAGACGATTGATAGTTTCACTTATTTTATGTCTATTTTCAATAATGAGCTATATCAATTTTATATAATTTATATTAAATTCTTTATTTTTAATAGAAAAATTGTTAATTCTAGTCAGGTTGAGGTAGATCATACAAATTTTAGTTCTTAAAAAGCACGCGAGACTCTTTGGCGACGTGAACAATGTGACAAAGTGAGCTCTGTTATTGAGATTGTTATTCCTATAAAGCAATTCTTTGACACTTATTCTACTTTTCGAGGAAGAAAGTTGTCATAGCGTAGGGATTTTTTTATTAGGAAGTCCGTCGGGGAAATGTTATCTTATTGTTTGAGATCCAGCTCTCGAAGTAAAAAAGATTAAATTATTATAATAATATTGCAAGGATTAATCGTTCGTAGCATTCGGATTAGTCTCTTGCGTTAACTATGTTGACAAGGAATTCAAAAATTCAACGAAACAATATCTCAATTTGATATACATTTGATTAAGATTTACATTTTCGAACTTCTATTATAAACACTCTTAAAAATATTTTTTTTAATTTCTAAAGGATGAAATGTTTTTTTAACTAATTCTAAGCGAATTATTTTTTTCGGAATTAAATGGTTAGTTAAAGTACAAAACTTATTCGTAGTTCAAAACATGTCCGTGAATAATCCTGATTTCGAAACTGATAATTTATAAAAATTGTATTTGCATATTTAAGGTAAAAAGGCGTATGGGAATTTAAAATACTGTGAAAAGTACACTTATCATGCTCGATAAGAGATAGGGTAGAAACTAAGACTAACAAGGAGATAACGATCATGGAAATAAATTTTACTGTGTGGATTTTATCTAGTTCAGCTATAATTATCTAAACGTGCTATACTGTTTATCTTCTGATACGGATTCGAGAGTTATATTCGCGTATCGGATATTTCCTCGAACACTTAACTTAAACTATAGAACCCAGTAAATAGTGATTTTATATAAAGGTATAAATATCTGTATCTAGATAATAGGTACAGTTTAGATATATATAACGATTCCTATGTACTGTGAGTAGCGACACGAAATTTAACAGAACATTTCAAAGAAGAGCACGCATAGACCGAATATCAA
The DNA here is from genome assembly GCF_980474605.1 of Leiobunum rupestre. Lineage (NCBI taxonomy): Eukaryota > Metazoa > Arthropoda > Arachnida > Opiliones > Sclerosomatidae > Leiobunum > Leiobunum rupestre. Next base: position 2,678,951 of record NC_143392.1, read on the forward strand.
ATAAAATTAAGCGCATTGTGATAAGCCGTGTTTTAATACTCAGTGAACGTGAACCTAGCCAAGAAGCCTTTCTAAAAGAACTTGGCATCACAAATAACTTACCTTAAGTAATTAAAAAAAATTAAACTGTATGTTAACCATCATTATTTTGAAATATTTGTTTTGTAGTTTTGATTTATATCGTTGATAATTAAAGCCTTTCTAACTCAAGACGTTAAATCGACCTATAGGTAGATTCAGAAAGCCAGTGCGTGAGAATTTGCGTGAAGTGAAGTCCAACTTCCCCTCTCAGGCCCGGAATTAGAGAGTGCGGGGCCCTAAGTAGTGAGAAGGGGCCCCTTCTCTCAACGCAATTGAAGGAAAAAAGAGGGGGCGCACCAATAAGTGCCGCTAAGTACGGGGAGAACCAAAAATCCCCACTAAGTGCGGGATACCAATAAATGTCGCTAACTGCGGGATCCCAAAATATGTCGCTAAGTGCGGGCAAGTGGCGTAGACCAGGGGGTTCCGGGTCAAGACTTCATCCACCCCCCTTGACGGATTCATGCTGGCCCCCAATAAGTGCCGCTGAGTGCGGCGCTCTAGGCGGTCGCTATTGACGCCATGCCCTAGCGCCGACCTTACTTCCCCTACGTCATTTCGTCGTCTTCCGTTATGATAGGATAGTAGTGGAAAGATGGAGAAACACTGAACTCAGCGGGAGTCACCATAGTTTCCGTATTAATAGTACCGACACATTTATGTGAAAAACTAATTAAATTACATTCGTCACTGCAAACAACGATGTCCGTCATGTTAAGAGTAGGTGTTTCTTTTAAAGTCTGACCAGGGGTGGATTGGGACGGTGGGCTGGTAAGAGTTATCTGTCGGGGCCCCGACCAAAAGTACAATTTAGTTCGACTGGGGACCGCTTGAAAAGTGATTTTTGGGGGCCGCAAGCCTACGCATTGTAACCCGGCCACCTGAATTAATGGCTTCAAAAGTCGCTTGATTACTTAGGCCTAAGGTGGTGCCTTAGGTATTAGCCTAGCTGATTATTATTGATTATTATTACAGTACCCACTTCACGAAAAAGGCGCCGGTCCGCCCCTGAGTCTGCCTCTTGTACGCTACAAACGTTAATAATGCTCAGTGTTTCTCTCAGAAACGTTTCCTCGGGGGAAGGTAACTAGGCTCAGGGTAGTTTTTACCAGATGCCTGAAAGAAACCCAGATAATGCTTACTCAAACTAAAAACATAATTACGTTCGTTTTCACTCTTTGTACCTGGTATATCTTTTTATCGATGTATTAAAATATAACTACCAAAACAAGTAAGATATAGATACCAAAGGGCAATAATTTAGATACATAAGATACATCAGATATATTCTTTGCAATCAGATACGGGAAAAAAGGTATGTGTAAAAGATTTTTATTTATCTGTGTTCGAGTGGAAAAAAGTTAGTATCTGTTACCCACAATTGTATCTTGTACCTAAAAAAAGTACCTAAAAACGTAGCTAGTTCCGTATCTAGATATCGCTGAACACTGGGGCTAACCACTCTCTGAAAATCTGTACACCGATTACATCAATATAGAAATGAGTACAGTTTTTGGAGTTAGTTTATTGCCGAGTGAGCAACGTTTTAGCTAGTTTCTTGGCGAGCGAGCAACGAGTCGAGTTAGTTTTTTGGCGAGTGATCAACGAGTCGAGCTAGTTTCTTGGCAAGCGATCAACGAGTCGAGCTAGTTTCTTGGGGAGCGAGAAAACAAGTCGAACTAACTTCTTTGCAAGCGAGCAACGAGTCGAGCTAGTTTCTTGGGGAGCGAGCAAACAAGTCGAGCTAACTTCTTTACAAGCGAGCAACGAGTCGAGCTAGTTTCTTGGTAAACTCATCAACCTACGAGCTAAAAAGCTGAGCCCTGAAACGAATCGTGCTTGAAAATTCTTACAATTGGCTCGCTATTTTAATAGCTCTAAAATTTACTTTGTAAGGTTAAAGCAACGGATATCATAACCGTTTTCTAAAAATGGAAATTAGGTTCATATTATTCTGTATTATATTTGAGGCATTCAAGGACTTTCTTTGGGGGCAGTGGGAATTGCGTAACAGGTGGTTGCTCCGCGCAGGGAGCACTAAGCCCCTGGAGAGGTCCTGTGAGGTAGAATTGCTGTGAAACCGGTTATAGGAAGTATCTCTTGCAGCTCCAAACTACCTTCGCCCATTTTTCTGGTATAGAGACGGAAATCTGAAATGCGCATGCTGGTAACGTCATCATTATATAAAGACCTCGTCCCTAATATTCTGCGGCACATGGGCAGTTTCCAACTCCGTTCCTCAATACTAGGAGGGGGCAGGAATTTGGGGGAAATTACAGAAATATCCCGGCCGCTAGCTTCTACCCCACAGTACCTTTCCAGGGCTTTAGTTCTCCCTGCTCAGCGATTATCATGGATGAACATATAAAAGTTTTTGTATAGCTGGCGTTTATTTTGAACCCAGACAATAAACCATTTAAACAAACGTGGTTTCCTGGTGCATTAAATTAAATGTATTCATTTCATTAGTGTAGCAAGGCTGGGGCCGTTTTAGGCACAGGCGAGCGAGGCAACTGCCTCGGGGCCCGCACCACAAACTAAAAAATGGTTTTCAAGACTACTAGATTCTGGATTTTATTTGAAATTAAAAAAATTGATGAGGGTGCATATTTTTAGAAATGTTTGATTATTTGGTAACACTGATTATGTGTGTTGGTCACACTTATGAAATGGAAAACTCTGGAAGACTAGATTTCGGTAGATATCTGTGAAATGTTCTAGACAAACTGTTGTAGTATATAAATTCTGCAAATGCAAATATTGTAAGCTCATTGATGTTCATATTTGAGTGGTTGCAACTCTGTTAATAGGGAGGGCCCACAGTGGCCCACACCACAAGTCTGCCTTGGGGCCCAAATTTGGTTAAAACGGCCCTTTAGCTAGGGTTGGATTGGGTACGTAAAGTATCTCTCAGGGGGAAGTTGTTGTAGTCAGCAGTACGGTTTCTAGTTCCAAACTAGGGCGCCAAAACTGCTTCTTGAGACCGGGGACAAGGGCGATCTAATTCGTCCTATAGGTCAGTGTGGCCCTGAATTTAGCGGCCTTAATTGACGTTTCTGTACATAACAAAGACCTTATATCCTAACTCGATTAAACAGTAATTTTTGCCTGCTTTTAGACATTTTGAGCGAGTTATGCGGCGAGCGAGTCTTAAACGAGGCGAGCGCGACTCAAATAGGGTTTTGCGAGCTAAGACGCCACCCGAGTTTATTTCGATCCTTTGTCGAACCGAGCCATAAACGAGCTGATCACGTATCGAGTCGAGCGTAAACCGAGCCGATCCAACTTCGAGTCGAGCCTAAACCGAGTCGAGCTCGAAACTCGACTCGGCTCGCTCATTGACACCTCTAATCGTACCGCCAAGAAGGCATATTCGCCGAAGTACAGTACAGCGTTTTCTAATTAAATTTTATACGGTCTGTTTTACCAGTTTGTCGTTATTTATCAATTTGGTGGCTTTTTTCCTTTGTTACTAAATGTGACTAGGGGAAGGGAAGGGTTAAACAAAATGTTACGTAGCATATCATAATTTAACATCGGCATTTAAATTATCAATTAATTTAAATTGCAGTAGCAATTTAGTACTTGTTTTCAGGGCCGCGTCAGCTGTTTTTGCGCCGTAGGCAAACTCTTGGAACCGCGCCCCATACTATTTTTTTTCAAATAGTTCTTTATCGTTTGAATACAACACCTGGTGGAATATTTTCAAACTAGGCAGGGAATTATGGGAAATCACATTTTTTCCAGAGTCTTTACCAATATCTAATAAATGTCGTCTGCTCACCCCTGCTTTGCTGCAAATTCGGTTGAAGCCTTGGAGGTAAACTGTAGATACCCATAATGCAATTCATAATGCTCACAAGTCGCATTGTTGACTTAGCCCAAATATCTAACAAAAAATTATGATTTTACTAACAGAAATAAAATTTGATTTTGATTTTGATTCAGTTCCCCAGTAGATGGCGCATTTCAAACGATGTAGAACTTTTATAGAACGTATTAAATTATAGGCTAGTAATGATTTGGTAAATCTTACGAAATTTGACTGTGAAAGGAAAGTAGGAAACTTTCCATTCAGAACTCAAAATCCGGGTGGACCGGGTCCCTTCGTGATGTGTGGGCCCTATTGCCTATATTGCCTAGGCGGCCGTTCTAGGAGCAAAACAGAACAGAAATTTATCTAGTTTTGAAATAAATTCAATATTTTGGAGGTTAATGGTTTTATTACAATCAAGGGGGCAGTGGCGTAGCTGAGAACGCAGAGCCCCCTCCCACAAAAATCTCTATGAGGCCCCCCCTTTTTAATTTTTTTATGGTTAGCGGCCCCCTCCCCCGAAACTCGAGGCCCCCCGCACCGCGGGCCCTGCGGACCCTCAGCTACGCCACTGCAAGGGGGTAGGAGCGCTTGTTACGTATTATCTCCATTTGTTACTCTTTGTTACAAAAGTGGGAGGGGGTGTCGAAAACGTCGATTTTTTGCGTTACGTAATTTGTGAACAGGCTCTATGCACTCTAGTACATGTATCGTCCAACAAGATCTCGTTGACCTTTATAGCTTTAACTGTTTAATAAATTTTAACGACACCGGCATCGGCAACCATGTACGTTTCAAGTCAACAACAAGGGGCTTTAAAATTAAAGCGTTTTTTATTCCGACGGAAAATTCAAAGCTACATTTCAAAGGCAATGCAAAATCTAAAACATACCACATTAATTACACTTTTGTTATATAATAAATGCGAAAGGAAAACCGGTGTTCCTTTCCGTAATTTTTCGACCGAATTACGCCTTAATTACGTTTCAAATAATCTAGTAGTACGACATACATTATATTCTAACAATATTTAAAGTTCTAAAGAAAATTGTTGAATTCTACCAACCTGGCAGTTGGGTAGCGATAGCACAGGGCCAGGGGCCCTTTTCATTTAACTTTATTGGGGTTTGAGAAGAAGTGTGGAAACGTTATCTGAGAGAGCACTTGTGGATATTCTTGCCCCACAACCTCAGTAACAAAATTTTAAGTCTTTCGAAACCTATTGGGACAGTAACACGAGATATTATCAGTATGTATCAATTGGCCAATAGATATTTACCTTTCGAGACATGAAAAGCCCCTATATATACTGCAACGCCACTGTTTTGATCTACATATTCTTAGGGGCATTACATAATAACCACAATATGGGCGCCTGTTTAACCTACTTTTTGGTTTTATTTTAGGTCAACAAATCGATTTTATGGGCTTCATAGCACCCTCTTCGAAACATAATTGTCTAAAAACGGGACACCTTATCATAGAAATCGGATAACAAACTAGAACATTTTTTTTAAATTTTGTCCCGGGTTCCGATTAGAACTTTTAAAAAACCCTGCCTTTGGCCCATGCTTTTCGTTTGGTTTGGCTGGCAACGAAAGTTACGCCATCGGTGCCAAACTGGTGAACTAACACTCTATTTCGCCTAACGCGTTTTTTTTAAATCTTTAAAGTAACTTATGTTTAATTAAAGTTGAAGAATGGCTCAAAACTGCGTAATCAAATCGTGTAAGAGTACATACTCAAAAGAAAACATATCTTTTCACAGGTTAGTGTTAGAAATAGTTTTCTTTATACCATAATTTCCAATCGCTAAGAACGCACTAGAAAACGCGTTTCTTTCAAATCATAGAAAGCTAGTTTTTTTAAATAAAAAATGAAGAATGGTTAAATGTTCCGTAATTAAATATTTTAGGAGTAATTACTCAAACAAAAACATATCTTTTCACAAGTTACTGTTAGAAATAGTTGTTTTACGAGCAATGGTTATGGGGGAAACCGGTGCACAGTAATGGTTTATCGCGAATATCTACGTTAGTATTGTATGTAGGGCAGTAAACCCCAGTATGAACATTAGGGTCTGGCTATTTCCTACAAAAAATGTTCTATGATCATTTTACATACGAGCAATCGTTGTGTCGTATTCGCGGTTTTAACGTGGTACCCGAAACGCGTCTTACAATTTTGCGCCTTCGTTGACTTAAAACGCATCCGCCGCTCTTCATGTAACCGCGTTTAAAATTTACCACCCAGCTAACTCTTGTTATTTTTGCAATAAATCGCTTGAAAATGAAGCTATTGTGAAGTTTGTGTGAGATAAAATGAGGGGAAAGTCGGAATAATGGGTCACTTCAATTTAAGTTCATATTGACTGCTGTAAGGAATAAATCCAAAAGACCAGTATCAATGCTTTGAAAAGAAAACACGACACCGATGAGACTGTTCGACATGTAGAACGCGAGCGAATCAACCTACCAAATGATATAAGAAATATTCAACATACAAATTTTCCCGTTTATATGAAAAACCGTTTATTGCTTTATAACATTCAAAAATAATATTAAAATTATTAACATTAATAATGTAATACGTTTGCGTTGTCAACGCGCGTATTTTGAAACGGAAAAACCCAATTACTATCATTAAATCTTGGATTAATAATATGATATTTTTAATACGAAACAAATAACGAAATACGTGGAATTTTTGGCGTTAAATAAGCTTAGAACGTATTTCGTTATTTGTTTCTTATTACAAGGAGCGTTCGCCATCATTTAACCAAGATTTAACGATAGTAATCGGGTTTTTCCGTGTCAAAATATGCAGTAGATTAAACCGAGGCTTAAGACTGGGCAAAATTCAGCGCCTTAAAATTTTCGTCTACTTTAAAGATACATTCTGAACGAACCAATGGATGAAAAGTTATGAAACTAGCTTTTAAATAAACCTTGAAACTTATTTCAAGTCATATTTATAATTCACTGATGACAAAATTCGTGAAAAGTATTAATATCGTTCCGAATTACAACCTACTTTCTAAAATCTCACTTTGCTTTCTAATACGCGCGTTGACAACACAAACTTTACCTAGACGAGCAGATGCTCGGTTATCTACATGGTGCGTGAAAATATTATTTTTGAATGTTATAAAGCAATAAACGGTTTTTCAAGACGATTTTATATTACATTTAAGTATATATAAACGGGAAAAATTGTCAGTGGAATATTTCTTATATCATTCGTTAGGTTAATTATCGCCAACTTTACGTTAATTTCAATGGGGTGGGGGAAAACTTTTAACCAAGTTACGCGCGAGCGCGCCTCTTTAGGCAGCGCAGATGGCGTTACTGTCGTTTTAGCCAAGAATCTAATCGGTACCTTGTCAGCCATTCGATTAAGCGTTCTAGTTTGTTATCCGATTTCTATGCACCTTATACCAGTGAATGCACCAGGATATTCAAGAATATTCTGGTGCAGTCACTGGGCACCCAAAACCATAATCAAAATATACAGAAATTGAATTAACCCATGCTTCCTTTAGAAATATAAATAAAACTTAAAGGAATCTAAAAGTAACCGCTAAATGTGTTTGCTATTTTTTATCTTTTGGGCCGCTTGGTAGAAATTTGGGGTCACTTTCCATCTAGGCCTACATGTACGTTAGTGCCGCTATTGGAAGTTATTATAGAATACGGTTGAAAGTAGGAATGTTTCGCAGCCTTTGACAGATTGTTTCTCTTATATTCAGGTTTTCAGTGAAAGGAGTTTCAACGGTTTATTTTAGTGATAACTTGTTCAGGGCGACGTCAGAGCATAGACTAATACACAGAGACACGTCTCGGGCAGCCTTCTACAACGCTATACCCTACGTTTGATTCCTGTAACGAGGCAGTTTCACGGTGTGCGAAAGCGGAGGGAGGGAAGACATACGCCGGGGGAAGAAATCGAACTTTTCAGGGGCAACACACGTGATTATTTTTAAACCGGTGCTGCCCTCTTTTTTCGAGTTTCGAAACTATTATGTCAAGCAATTATTTGCACCATTTCTTTCTCGATAGACTCGATTGTCCCAATAAAAGTGGCTTTATGTTTTTCAAGATCTATTAGGTTTAATTTAATTAGCGTAGGTTTATTGAGGTTTTTATTTTCTTATAACTGGAATTGCAATTTAATTCCACAACTATTTTCAATTCCTGCAGGCATTTTTCCCACTACCAGCTAACCCTTGGAGCTATTAAATTTATATATTGTTCAAAATAAAATTAAATACTTACCACTTAATAAATCGTCTAATTGTCTGCAGTTTATTGAAAGATCTAGTGGCACATCCATTATCCCAGAAAATAAATAACTGACGCTAAATTTTATTAACTGATTTCTACATAAATTTATTTGAAAATAAAACCGATGATGCAGAAATTCAAATAAAACTGGCTGATGCAAGCATGCTAGCCATGTGGGAATTCCGAAGTCACGTGACGATTTATTTGCCCCTGAAGTTGAAGCCAACGCGCCCTAGTGAGACGATCGCGAACTAGTCCTATCTGTGGCTGCTGCGGAACGTAAACGTGACACGAAAAGCTGCCCGAGAAGTGTCTCTTGTATTAGTCTATGGTCAGAGGCTGCCAATGAATAAAGTTCTTCGCTCACGCCCTAAGCGCCTGCTGGTGAACGAAGTCGCTCTTCGCTTAAGCCGTAAGCGACTGCTGGAGAATAGTGTTCATCTTCGCTTACGCCGTAAGTGGCTACCGGTGAATAAAGTTACTCTTCGCTCATGCCGGAAGCGGGGGCTGGAGAACGAAGTCGCTCTTCGCTCGAGTTGTAAGCGCCTGCTGGTGAACGAAGTCGCTCTTCGCTCGCGCCGAAAGCGGCTGCTGTTGAACGAAGTCGCTCTTCGCTCGCGGCGTAAGCGGATGCTGGTGAACGTGGCGCCTCATCGCGCTTTGAGAGAGGTCGCTCGCCGTAGTGGTAATTACTCGAAAAAATCTTTATCCCTTAAGTTTAACAGCAGATTATCAAGTGTATCGCTCTAAGTGAACGGGATATATTATTTTTGTAACATATTGCTCTGAGTAAGCGAACTGAAATCTAAAATTTTTTCTTTTAATTAATGATCGTGATTTTTATGATTTTGAACACTCCTATATTCTGCCCACCTCTGGTTCGTGAGCTCTATTTTACGGCATAGGTTTAGGGTTTCCAACCGTCAAAGAGAAAAAAAAAGTAAGTTTCTATTTTATTATATTTAAAATGAAATTTTTAGGCATTCTTTTATCTATATATATATATATATATATATATATATATATATATATATTGGAAATGTATTAGACAGAAAATTAGGCCTAAATTAGGTCGTGTAGGGGTAAGATTAGCGTAGGAAGTAAGTTTCTATTTTTTATTTGTAGTAAACTATATATATATATATATATTTTAGACAATTTTCTAAACAATTTATAAGCGTTTATATTGAGAATTTTAGCATAGAAATTTAACCATATTGTTAAAATTAGGCTTAGTGATAAATTTAGGTTTAGCATGTAGGCTTAATGAATGTATCATTTGAAACTATAGATGATTAATGAAATTAAAAACGACTTCGTTATATTTGCATATTTAATAACATATTTATGATATTTACAATGAAAGTCCGACTAGTTTCGTCGTGCCTAGCATGACATCTTCAGGGACTGAACCTTCCTGGTGAGTCCTGCGTCATATTTATACAAAATTAACTCGACCTTTGTCACGGTATAACCGATCGTTTGACAAAAAATAATAATTTTTTTTCCCCTATTTTTTGTTGTTAAAAATTTAAACAAAAATTTAGCTCTTAATGACAAACCCGGCCAAGGTCTTAGCGCCATCTGGTATAACCTTTTTGATGAGATCACATAGCACTGTATAAAATTAAAATTTCAGTTAAAAATTAAAACCTGTACTAGATTAACAAATTATTATAACTCTTAAATTTAAACATAATCCCCTCAATTTAATTTTGTTAGAAATAATAATTAAACCCCCCTTTATTGTAATTGTAGAACTTAAAAGACCTCCAGATGGCACCTAAGGGTTACAACAAAAAATAGGGGGAAAAAGAAAAAAAAATATTATTTTTTGTCAAACGATCGGTTATACCGTGACAAAGGTCGAGTTAATTTTGTATAAAGATGACGCAGGACTCACCAGGAAGGTTCAGTCCCTGAAGATGTCATGCTAGGCATGACGAAACCAGTCGGACTTTCATTGTAAATATCATAAATATGTTATTAAATATGCAAATATAACGAAGTCGTTTTTAATTTCATTAATCATCAATTACGCATATTGAACTTGCAAACCTCCTAAGCCTTGAAACTATAGAACGTATTTTGTCTAGATCAACTATGGAAAATGAAACGTATCAACTTGAAACGTTTCGTCACTGGAAAAACCCGCACGTCACTAAAGATAAACTAGCGAAGGCTGGATTCTACTATATTCAACGTGAAGATGATGTACGATGTTACAAGTGCCATGGAATATTAGGAACCTGGGAATCAGGAGACGTACCTGAACTTGAACACGTGATTTCCTTCCCACGCTGTCCGTCAAGGGATAATTCACCCTCGGAAAAAAAAGTATATCTCGCAAGAATGGGACATTCCACCGACGCCAAAAGCAACTACTGTCGCTGACAAATACATCTCACCTGTACCTGAAGAAGAAGACGACGACGATTGTGACTGTCCCTCATCTGATAGATGGTACTGCTGTTAGACACTACACATACGTGAGTTAGAACTTTTAATTAAATTATTTATACAAGTTGCTGAAGGTAGTTCGTTTCAACCCTTTAAATGTCGAATTCATTACAATTATATAGATAAATTACGATTTAAACGGATTATATATAATATCGGATTAGTCGTAATCATGTAAACAAAGTTCTAAAATAAAATAAAATTAAATTTAAATAACTTGTCCTTATTAATTATATTCTAGAAATTAAAAGGGTTCGCAAGCGATAAATAAATTATAGCAATAAATTTAAGGAGTTTAGGGATAAGTGGAAAAAATTACGGCTCTTCGTTTTTCCAACTGCAATTCTGATGTACCCAAAAATGGACCAAAATGGACCAAATGTACCCTAAAAACGACCAAAGTCACCATTTTCGGCCCTATGTACCCCAAACTGGACCTTTCAGCTTTATTGTAATGTTAAACTCCCATAGAGATTCCCCTAAAAAGAATAAACTGGCGGTCCAATTTTGGGTACATTAATTATTTCGGAGAGATAAAACTAATTCTGGCAAACTGCTGCGATTTATAGCGAATATGAGCGATACTATGAGAGATAACAATTATGGTTAACGGGGTGAACAAAGAGGGCTTGGGGAGCAGAGGGAGAGTCTACTGATTACGGACTTAGGATTGAGAGATAACAATTATGGTTAACCGGGGTGAACAAAGAGGGTGGGAGAGAAATTTGCTGTTACAGTCTGGGGATTCGGGGTGTGTGAGAAGGGGGAAAGCAGAGAGATTCTAGGGATTACTTTTTTGGAGGACGAGATTATATTCTGGAGAATGGGGAGGGGGGAGGGGGGGAGGGAAGCAGAGAGAAAATCTTGGCGATTATATTCCGGCGAATGGGGGAGCGAAAAGGGGGAAGGATGCAGAGAGAGAAAATCTTGCTGTTACCGTTGGGGGATGAAAGGGGGAAAGCAGAGAGAGAAAATCTTGCTGTTACCGTTGGGGGATGAAAGGGGGAAAGCAGAGAGAGAAAATCTTGCTGTTACCGTTGGGGGTTGAAAGGGGGAAAGCAGAGAGAGAAAATCTTGCTGTTACCGTTGGGGGATGAAAGGGGGAAAGCAGAGAGAGAAAATCTTGCTGTTACCGTTGGGGGTTGAAAGGGGGAAAGCAGAGAGAGAAAATCTTGCTGTTACCGTTGGGGGATGAAAGGGGGAAAGCAGAGAGAGAAAATCTTGCTGTTACCGTTGGGGGATGAAAGAGGGAAAGCAGAGAGAGAAAATCTTGCTGTTACCGTTGGGGGATGAAAGGGGGAAAGCAGAGAGAGAAAATCTTGCTGTTACCGTTGGGGGATGAAAGGGGGAAAGCAGAGAGAGAAAATCTTGCTGTTACCGTTGGGGGTTGAAAGGGGGAAAGCAGAGAGAGAAAATCTTGCTGTTACCGTTGGGGGATGAAAGGGGGAAAGCAGAGAGAGAAAATCTTGCTGTTACCGTTGGGGGTTGAAAGGGGGAAAGCAGAGAGAGAAAATCTTGCTGTTACCGTTGGGGGATGAAAGGGGGAAAGCAGAGAGAGAAAATCTTGCTGTTACCGTTGGGGGTTGAAAGGGGGAAAGCAGAGAGAGAAAATCTTGCTGTTACCGTTGGGGGATGAAAGGGGGAAAGCAGAGAGAGAAAATCTTGCTGTTACCGTTGGGGGATGAAAGAGGGAAAGCAGAGAGAGAAAATCTTGCTGTTACCGTTGGGGGATGAAAGGGGGAAAGCAGAGAGAGAAAATCTTGCTGTTACCGTTGGGGGTTGAAAGGGGGAAAGCAGAGAGAGAAAATCTTGCTGTTACCGTTGGGGGATGAAAGGGGGAAAGCAGAGAGAGAAAATCTTGCTGTTACCGTTGGGGGATGAAAGAGGGAAAGCAGAGAGAGAAAATCTTGCTGTTACCGTTGGGGGTTGAAAGGGGGAAAGCAGAGAGAGAAAATCTTGCTGTTACCGTTGGGGGATGAAAGGGGGAAAGCAGAGAGAGAAAATCTTGCTGTTACCGTTGGGGGATGAAAGGGGGAAAGCAGAGAGAGAAAATCTTGCTGTTACCGTTGGGGGTTGAAAGGGGGAAAGCAGAGAGAGAAAATCTTGCTGTTACCGTTGGGGGATGAAAGGGGGAAAGCAGAGAGAGAAAATCTTGCTGTTACCGTTGGGGGATGAAAGGGGGAAAGCAGAGAGAGAAAATCTTGCTGTTACCGTTGGGGGATGAAAGGGGGAAAGCAGAGAGAGAAAATCTTGCTGTTACCGTTGGGGGATGAAAGGGGGAAAGCAGAGAGAGAAAATCTTGCTGTTACCGTTGGGGGATGAAAGGGGGAAAGCAGAGAGAGAAAATCTTGCTGTTACCGTTGGGGGATGAAAGGGGGAAAGCAGAGAGAGAAAATCTTGCTGTTACCGTTGGGGGATGAAAGGGGGAAAGCAGAGAGAGAAAATCTTGCTGTTACCGTTGGGGGATGAAAGGGGGAAAGCAGAGAGAGAAAATCTTGCTGTTACCGTTGGGGGATGAAAGGGGGAAAGCAGAGAGAGAAAATCTTGCTGTTACCGTTGGGGGATGAAAGGGGGAAAGCAGAGAGAGAAAATCTTGCTGTTACCGTTGGGGGATGAAAGGGGGAAAGCAGAGAGAGAAAATCTTGCTGTTACCGTTGGGGGATGAAAGGGGGAAAGCAGAGAGAGAAAATCTTGCTGTTACCGTTGGGGGATGAAAGGGGGAAAGCAGAGAGAGAAAATCTTGCTGTTACCGTTGGGGGATGAAAGGGGGAAAGCAGAGAGAGAAAATCTTGCTGTTACCGTTGGGGGATGAAAGGGGGAAAGCAGAGAGAGAAAATCTTGCTGTTACCGTTGGGGGATGAAAGGGGGAAAGCAGAGAGAGAAAATCTTGCTGTTACCGTTGGGGGATGAAAGGGGGAAAGCAGAGAGAGAAAATCTTGCTGTTACCGTTGGGGGATGAAAGGGGGAAAGCAGAGAGAGAAAATCTTGCTGTTACCGTTGGGGGATGAAAGGGGGAAAGCAGAGAGAGAAAATCTTGCTGTTACCGTTGGGGGATGAAAGGGGGAAAGCAGAGAGAGAAAATCTTGCTGTTACCGTTGGGGGATGAAAGGGGGAAAGCAGAGAGAGAAAATCTTGCTGTTACCGTTGGGGGATGAAAGGGGGAAAGCAGAGAGAGAAAATCTTGCTGTTACCGTTGGGGGATGAAAGGGGGAAAGCAGAGAGAGAAAATCTTGCTGTTACCGTTGGGGGATGAAAGGGGGAAAGCAGAGAGAGAAAATCTTGCTGTTACCGTTGGGGGATGAAAGGGGGAAAGCAGAGAGAGAAAATCTTGCTGTTACCGTTGGGGGATGAAAGGGGGAAAGCAGAGAGAGAAAATCTTGCTGTTACCGTTGGGGGATGAAAGGGGGAAAGCAGAGAGAGAAAATCTTGCTGTTACCGTTGGGGGATGAAAGGGGGAAAGCAGAGAGAGAAAATCTTGCTGTTACCGTTGGGGGATGAAAGGGGGAAAGCAGAGAGAGAAAATCTTGCTGTTACCGTTGGGGGATGAAAGGGGGAAAGCAGAGAGAGAAAATCTTGCTGTTACCGTTGGGGGATGAAAGGGGGAAAGCAGAGAGAGAAAATCTTGCTGTTACCGTTGGGGGATGAAAGGGGGAAAGCAGAGAGAGAAAATCTTGCTGTTACCGTTGGGGGATGAAAGGGGGAAAGCAGAGAGAGAAAATCTTGCTGTTACCGTTGGGGGATGAAAGGGGGAAAGCAGAGAGAGAAAATCTTGCTGTTACCGTTGGGGGATGAAAGGGGGAAAGCAGAGAGAGAAAATCTTGCTGTTACCGTTGGGGGATGAAAGGGGGAAAGCAGAGAGAGAAAATCTTGCTGTTACCGTTGGGGGATGAAAGGGGGAAAGCAGAGAGAGAAAATCTTGCTGTTACCGTTGGGGGATGAAAGGGGGAAAGCAGAGAGAGAAAATCTTGCTGTTACCGTTGGGGGATGAAAGGGGGAAAGCAGAGAGAGAAAATCTTGCTGTTACCGTTGGGGGTTGAAAGGGGGAAAGCAGAGAGAGAAAATCTTGCTGTTACCGTTGGGGGATGAAAGGGGGAAAGCAGAGAGAGAAAATCTTGCTGTTACCGTTGGGGGATGAAAGGGGGAAAGCAGAGAGAGAAAATCTTGCTGTTACCGTTGGGGGTTGAAAGGGGGAAAGCAGAGAGAGAAAATCTTGCTGTTACCGTTGGGGGATGAAAGGGGGAAAGCAGAGAGAGAAAATCTTGCTGTTACCGTTGGGGGATGAAAGGGGGAAAGCAGAGAGAAAATCTTGCTGTTACCGTTGGGGGATGAAAGGGGGAAAGCAGAGAGAGAAAATCTTGCTGTTACCGTTGGGGGTTGAAAGGGGGAAAGCAGAGAGAGAAAATCTTGCTGTTACCGTTGGGGGTTGAAAGGGGGAAAGCAGAGAGAGAAAATCTTGCTGTTACCGTTGGGGGATTGTGATAAGATATCATATTGATTATCTCAATCCCCCAGGGATAACACCTTTCTCTATGTATCTAATCCCTATGCGGAAAATGGGAAAAGGTATTGGTTTTTTATCCATACCAAAAAACGCAGTCCTCCTATTTACCAATTTTATTATATATTAAATCTTCATAATGTAAAGGAGTGGTACGTAAATTTCTTTCTCTAGCTCTGACGGGAATATCCCAAAAAGGCGAAAAATAGTCGAAGCGCCAAAGTAATTAGCAATTTTTAAACACTGCTCGAGATGTTTTAAATCAATTCATCGTTACATTAACATTTTTTTCCAAAGGAACGAAACGTTCTATCAAAGATTCGATGATGTAGAATTAAAAGAAGCAAAGGTAGTTGAACTTTAAAATAAAATTGTTTCATCCACAAGCGGAAAGTTTTTACAGTTTATCCATATTTTTGAAGCCATCCCTGGATCATTCGGACCACCTGGAAATGGAGCCGCAAGTTGCTTATTTCGTATTTTTACATTTTACGAAGAAGGTTGCGTCTAGAAAAGTTGAAATCACCGACTATGGCATCCGTTGTTCAGCAATGACTGAGGAAAACCTTTCATCATTGATGAGCCAACTTTTGGAAATGCGACGGGATTTAATGGTACCCTGGTTTTTTAATGAGAAATAATTTAAACGTCCGTCTGCGGTTAAGCATTTTCTTTTAGCCCAAACTGCAAAAACCTTTATCATTGCCATTACCGAAGGGAAAAGTACAATTCGTAAACCCGGGTTTCTTAAACAACGTTATGAAAACCACTGACGTGTACATAACCGTCGATGGAGATTCGTTACTGGTTTACTGCCTTGAGCCCGATCGTTTTTGTTTGGCAGCTACCATGATCAATAATGGGGTAATTAGAAGTAAAAGTTATCAAGCTGAATCCTCGAATTTTCCCATTTTTCGCCAAATTCGCCGGAAAATACGGTCAAGCAACCATTTGGGACATCAAGCGATGTATCAAATTTTTCATCTTTTGCGGAAAAATACGAGTGGGACATATACGCAGCCGTGGCCAATGTTGCCCCAGTGTTGATGATAGAGAATAACGGTAAGCGCAACCTTTTATCTAACGAAAAAAGCCCTAAATAACATTATCTTAGACATTTTTTAGTCTTTGTACAACGTTCAAAGCGCGCTGGCAGCGAGCCACAACTCTCACATATACTCAAATATTTATAATAACTAATTTAATATTAACTCTAGATGTCTCGTGCTGGAGGAGTTGTCATTCCACCGACGCCTTCCCCAAAAATACAGTTGTTGCCCGTAAGTTACGATCATTTTTTTTAATCATTTTTGGGTTAGTTACTTTTACCATGTTTCGCGATGTTATTTCAGCTAGTCCGAAGGAATATTCGGTTCTAGTAGAGGGCACCTTCATATTGTGGCGCTCTGTTATCAAACATTACCGGTTGTTTACTCTTTTTTTTTACTAGTCGCATTTTTTTGAAGAAACCGTGGAAATGCGTTTGCCGGAGGTACATACACCGTTTATTTGCCGGGCTCGAGACGCAAATTTGGCAACTCTTAAAGATCGATTCCACGTAACCGTGAAAAAACTAATTCGGGACTAGCAATGAAAGGAAGAGATATTCCTCAATGGCAGCTTTTGAGGGCGGAAATTGAGCAGCAGAGTGAGCAGTTATTGGTAATGTAATTGACAATGATTAGCGTTTTGCCGAATGTTATTAATTATTTTATTTTAAATTGTTATTAGCGAAAATTATTAAGCTTCAAAATTATTAGCGCTGACCCGGATAAACTGCTTAACGAAATTTTTATACACGATTTTCTTTCGGCACCACGCGTTAATAAGAGACGGTAAACTGTTTTATCAGAAAACCTTACCCCCGGGTAGGTTGAGCTCGATGCTAGACGAACTGAACAGAGTTTAAACCCTATTTGTTTATGTAAAAATTGAAAAAGAATATTTTAATGTAAATAAGTCAAACAATTCCAATTAAAAACCTTTTTTTAATTCATGTTTTAATCTTT
Source organism: Leiobunum rupestre (assembly GCF_980474605.1). Classification (NCBI taxonomy): domain Eukaryota; kingdom Metazoa; phylum Arthropoda; class Arachnida; order Opiliones; family Sclerosomatidae; genus Leiobunum; species Leiobunum rupestre. Next base: position 2,696,096 of record NC_143392.1, read on the forward strand.
TTGTATAATATTTTTTAAATTTTAAGGCTAAATAGTTGTATAAATGTACTTTTTAGAAGGTTATTCTATATTTGTCGCGCATTTCCCATTTTTAGGTGGACACTAGTGTCGCATAATTTAAATTTCACTATTTTTTTAAGTTCCAATTTCGAGGGAGTAGTTAAACCTTTCACGTAAAAATTGAAAAAGAACTACAAGAGAGTAGTTAAACCTTTCGTTTAAAAATTGTAAAAGAAGTGTTTTATTTTTTTAATGTAAACAAGTAAAATGCCAATTACAAAAATTTCGTCTTAACAGGTGCTTCGAAAGATGTTAAGCAGATTGGACAACCGAGTGCTTTGCAAATTTTGCCCCAATTTTCTTTATATAACTGAATTTCTTTTTCTTTGTGGCTTATTTTCAAATAGGCAAATAAATGGAATTCTGCGGGTTATCACATTCGTTTTCTCTAATGGCTTGTTTAAATATGAATTTTTGGATGCCACTACGAAAAAAGAATGTAATTAGAAATTGCTAGGCTTAATGTTAATTATGTTACCTATGGACAAGTCCTACTTTTTGTACAAATTAACTTATGAACTTTACTAATTTGCCGAGTGACGACTGACACTCCTCTAATTTTACAATTAATTGATCTGGGTTATTTTTAATCTGTAGATTTAATCTAACCTTTTTATGTATAATTTGTTTTCTTTCAGGTTTAAACTCTAAAGAAAAGCAGGTTTAAAAGAGCAAGTTAAGAAACATTTGTTTATTGAAGCGGAGGTCAATGAACTTCATATCAGCAAACTCATCAAGAAAAACTGCAAAACAGTCAACAACAAAAAATATTTTTGGATATATTGTAAGAAATATTTCCCAAAACTCGCTAGACACCTTGAAAGGAAACAGATCAGAAAAGGAAATAAAATCAGCTATATCTCATTGTAAGGGGTCAGCATCTAGAAGGAAACAATTTCAAATGATGATAAATAAGGGTATGTTAATAGCAAATGCCCAGAATTATACCAAGAAAAAGGGTACAATTCAAGTTAAAAGACGCGCAACAGATGACCAGATTCTGTCTAACTACTTACCATGTAAGTATTGTTTAGGGTACTTTAAAAGACAAAATTTGTGGCGGCATTCCAAGCTGTGCTATTGGCGCCTTTAAATAAATCAAAAAAGGTCTGTCAATAAAAGGATGGTTAATTGTTACTCCCCACAGGCGCGGTTATTCCAAGTCTTCTAAAAGAAAAGGTCTTAAACAATATGATTGCAGACGAAATCACATTTTTGGTCAGGAATGATACATTAATCTTGAACTTTTGGTGCACAATGTTTAAGAAACATGGTCATCATCGACAGCGTTTAGGAGCCATTTCTTCAAAGATGAGAGAACCTGGCAAACTTTGAAGAGTGTAAAAATATTTATTCTACTCTTGAAAATCTCGAAGATATAATTAGACCAAACAGGTTTAATGATGTTGTAAATTCAGTAAAATCGCTTTACAAATTTCAAGATGGAGACAATACATTTTTAACTCCTTCACTGGCATTAAAATTGGGTATGTCCCTAAAAAAGGTGGCACACTTCCTCGAGAGCGAAGCAATTAAGTTGGAATATACTCAGTAAAGAATTTTGGTGAAATACTTTTCTAAAATATTGGGGAAAGATTGGAACAGGGAGATATCTACCCATGCTCTGGAAAATATCAAGAAATCGTAGATGAATAAGAAAACTCTTCTTCCTCTGGCTGAAGACATTGTTAAATTCCGGTTTTACTTAGACAAAGAGTTTGAAAAACTTCAAGAAGAATGCTCCATAGATGGCAAAGTCCCAAATCTAAACATTTTCTCTCATCTCTCCAAACTAACCCTAGCGAGACTGATTCTGTTTAAGAGGAAAAGAGCTGGAGAATCCGAAAGAATTGAAGTGAAAGAATATCTGAATGGCATTTCCAAGGATAATGACATTTCAACAGATGTTGAAAAATCGCTTAACCAGGTTAAACAAAATCTGTGCAAGACATTACATAGAGTAGGGATAGTGGGAAAACGCGGAAGGATTGTTTCCCTTATTCTAACAAAGAAGTTTAAAAAAAGCATGGATCTCCTTGTTGAAGCTCGCAAATATTTAGGAATAAGCAAAGACAACCCCTAATTATTTGCAAGAGGAAATACAAAAACACTTACACCTTATGGAGGATCTGATTGCTTGGCAGAATGCGCTATAAAGGCAGGAGTTAAAAATTAAGGTAGTTTTACGTCGACGAAACTTCGATATTCGTAAATAACGATACTTCTTTAAGTTTATTGAAAAAAATTAATTCTTAAGACTTTTAAATTGGTCGGTAGCAGACGCTAGATCAAAGGCACTCCCTCGGAGAACCTAGCACCGTTACGCCACCGATGGACTCGGTTCGGTCGCCAATACAGTTAGATAGTATTGATTTGTTAAGATGGTGATTGGATTTCCTTTTTGATTTTAGTAAGGATAAGACATGCTTTATTTATATTTTATTTCTGTCCATATAGTTATATTTATTTCTAATATGTCTGAAGGGAAAAGCGAAATTATCTGCCGTATTTTTCAATTCGGCTTGAAAGATGAATACTTGTTTTTCATGTCAACTTGTAATCGAATTCATATTTTACTTTTCGAGATATACTGTAACGGTTTTTGGTAAAACCCAGGGCTGGGCGCCTGGGGCAGCCACCCCGGGCGCTGTGCGCACGATAGCGTATAGGGTCGCCAAAATTGGTCCATATTATTATATTAGGGGGTGTCAAAATTGCAGCTCACCTCTGGCGCCATTTTCTCTAGCTACGGCCCTAGTAAAACCGAAACTCTATGTGTTAATACACGTTCGTAACTTAAACAAGTTGGCAAGCCAAAATATACCTCTCCTCGGAAGAATTGTCCCTAGCGTTATTAATTTTTCGAGATGACACACACACATACACACACCCGCCACGACCTTATCCCATTGAAATGGGAACCAAGTCCTTAAGTAAATAGAGAAGACACCCATTTAATCAACATATTATTTTATTCATACCTTAATCTCGGTGAACTTTCACTCGTGAGAGACATTGCAAAAACAGAAAAACAACTGCACGTGGCCGCACTTAAACACACTCTGACTGAACGCCGTGAGTCCTCCGTCCAACACTTTTATTGACGGTGCGCGGTTAACATAAATCGGGAAGCGATACGACGGCGGGGAGGCCGCTGCCCGGCTTCGACAGCGGACAAAAACAAAGGCCGATAATCGACACAATTCCCGAGCAGCGAACTCCGCTCCGTCGCATCCTCCCACCTTAAAAAAAGGACTCGGGGTCGGAATACAAAAAATAGCAAAACACAAAGATAACCATAAAAAGTTTTTAAATAAATTTTTACCTCTCCGAGGGGACAAAGTCCCCTAGGAGGGGTTATACAACGACCGTGTCTGTCTGTGGGTGGGTCTGTCTGTCTGTCAGGCCTGCGAACGCGTTCGCATTTTCGGTGCAAAGTGTAATCACTGCGTACGCAGTTGCTAGTAATTAGGGAACAAAGTCGAAAAACCGTGTTTGCAAAACCACCGTGGGACGGTGAGCGTTAACGGATTAATTTGCAGTCGGGGTTGGTTTGGTGGTTTTTTTTTCGTCAACGCTCGCCGTCACGACAGGTTTAATTCAGTAGTTTGGATATTTCGCTATTGTAATGTTTATGTGTAGGGTGGTAATGTTGTGTTATTGTTATGACGTTTGTGGGTGTTGAGTTTGTGGTGTGTATGTACGGGTGGTAACTCTCCAACTCTTTCTTATTGACTTTTGGGACGGACCGAGTGCTGAGTGTAATGCTACCTCTCAACATCCAATGGCAGGGTTTCCACCAATTGTTCACGGTATTCGTCTTAGTATCAATTTGCGATCGCATCGGACGGGTTTCGAACCCGAGACCGCCTGTTTGACAGGCGGACGTTCTACCCCAGAACCACCGACACTTATTACGTTTCATTGAAAATTAGACCTTCAGCTTTATCAAAAGCGTATTTAATAGAGCATGAAATTTTGGTTTAATTGAATTAGAGCAAAATTTCGTGAAAGATTTAAATTATTGCATCGAAGAAATTCTAATTTAGCGATTTCTCATTTGATTAAAAACAAATGCGTCACTCAGGTTTCGAACCCGGGCCGTTCAGTTAGGCAGTCGAGCGCTCTACCACAGATCCAACGATAACTTCAAGCTATACTGCAAATAAGACACTCATTGTAAGCATAATAGTTAACAAAGTCTTGAATTTTTTTACGAATGAAATTGTGAAGGCCTAATGTGGTTTTTTTACGAAAAAATTATAAAGACTTAATCTTGTTTAATATAATAAGTTGCTTTATTTCAATTTGATACTTTTGTTTAGTGTTTTTTTAATGAATGGAGTTAAAGATTTTTTTCTTCTATTATTTGACGTTTTATTTTAATGAATGGAGTTTAAGATTGTTTCTTCTATTATTTGACGTTTTATTTTTGCGGTTGTATATTTGTTTTATCTTTTATTCTTTTAAAATTATTTACTTCTTCCGCAAAATGGTTCATTTTTTGGAGGAACCTTTTTACTTATTTTTTGTGTATTAATGTTTTGAGAACCTTTACGTTTGGGAAAGGATAATTTTTGACGGAACCTTCAAAGTGTAAACGTCGCATTTTCAAAAAATTTAATGGTCAAATCTTGTTTTAGCGCAGGCAGCAGATAAGATAAAGGGTAGAACCCGTTAGTTTTTTGTAATTTGTTTAGTTTTTTCAGTCGTATATTCTTATCTATTAGGTTTAGCGTATTGGTTTTCAAGCTTAATAATTCATTTATTAACAACATATCGAGTTGGTCTGGTTTTCAGCTCGGTCGTAATTTATTTTAAACGTTTTCTCGGCTGATTAAGATGTTTAATGCAGTTCATCAATTGGGTTCGTTTGTGTTTATTTATAAAGAACCCTAACTATTCCCTCTACGGTCATTTATTGATATACGTTTAGTCAAGTGGCTTTCTGTGCTTTGTGAATGGTAAGTTTTTCGCTTCTTGTTAATAAGTTTTTTGTTGGTGTGGATATTTGGATATCTACGATTCCTAATGCAGTCATTGATATCCTGGGTGTGCGAGTCATTATATGATATTGGAAATTGGACGGTTTTGGTCTTTTTCATGCGGTATGTGTCAAAACGTCAACAGGTTCCGATAGTCTACGAGTCGTCCACTACCAGATATCTACGGTATCTTGATCGGGCGAACGTTGAAATAAAATGAGCGTTAACTATGCGGCAAGTATTTCGTAAGCGACAAAAATACAAATACCCTCTGTAGATATTTCTTTCATTAAAATTGGCTTCGTATTATATTTAACTGCTAAACTTGTACCGTAAATAGGGTTAAAGTCAATTGTGCATTGTTTTAGTACGTCTAACTCACTGTTGTAACTACTTAATTTATAATATTCTGAATAAATTAATCTCGGTTGTTTCGTCTCAATTATTTTAATTAAAATTAAAATTTTATACCGGGCGGGATTGAACGGGGATTACGTTATTAGTAAATAACTTTGAATTGGGGAGATATAACTTAAAGGGTCATCTCGAGAAATTAATACCACTAGGGACAATGCTTCCGAGGAGAGGTATATTTTGGCTTGCCAACTTGTTTCTTCTTGGTTACCCCTTGACGGTCCTAACGTGGTCCGTGTGGGCCGTCCATGGGTCCCCGTCCTCGCCAATAGGCTCTCCCCCTGGCCGCTCCCCGGGAGGGGATCCATTCTGGTGGTGGAGGTGGAGGTGGAGCTTGTCGCTGGCTCGTGGCATCCTGCGCGGCCAACCTTCTATTTTTCTTGTTCCATTGGCACGACTTGACGGTGTGTTCAATCACACAGCGGCAAAGGGTGCAGTACCCTCGCCCGGAGGTCGCGGCGGCTACTAGGGCTTCCGCTGTTTCACCGCATGGCCCATTTGGTTGATGAATGCAATGCATAGTCCACCGTGCCCCGGCCCCGTCCGACTCTTAAATTTACGTGGCTGTAGGCCGCGGGTCCCGTTCCGTGAGGCCGGAAGTGGATGGGGAACCACCCTGGGTGGATCCGGACCGCCCGTCTCCAACTCGGTTGATTCCTCTTGGAGGATCAAGACGTCTTCCACATGGTGGCTCATCTGTAGGGGAAATGAAATTATAGTGGCTCTATACTTTGCGTCTGGCCCGCCGGACATATTCGTACGGGAGCCCCACTATCTCCTTCTTTGCCTAGCAGAAATTATCCCGGGTTAGGTGGGAGATCCCATGATTTTGCAAATTTATCTCCACCAAAGCTTCAGACTGCCATATCAGTATATCCTGGGAAGAACCTAGACCTTCCCCCGGCCAAAAGAGGGGTTGCCAAGACCGCGAAAAAGAGTATATAATATAGTTTAAAGGGAATATAGCCTCTGGTATTTTTGTCGCCCTCCAACAGTTTCGCTATCGGTCGCTCCCTCCTATGGCTTTAGTGGTTTCGGCGCTGCTTAGTGGTTTAATGGAGAGGTAATCCCAAAAAATGTGGGGTCTTACATAAAGAACGCGTGGGAGGTTATATTCCCTTTAAACGAAAAGCGAAGACTTCTGACTCAGTTGGTAACTTAACAAGAGGGTATTAATTTCAAAAAACAAAATTCTGGAAAATTTAATTATGTAATTATGTAACTGATTTAAATTATGGATAATAGCATGAATCTATTTAACCCATAAATATTATCATTACCTTACCGTGTGCACTTTGTAAGTAGAGGGCTGGTCATACTTTTTAAGTCAATGAATTCCCATGGGTATTCAAGATAATGGCAATAATTATGATCTCATACCTAAACTCAATTGTAAAGTGTCAACTTGTATCAGTTTGTTGTTGCTTAAACATTGCATAAATGTTTTTTCTTCATTTTACCTTCTCCTTTATTTTGTTTAGTTCTGGTCTTACTGAAGTATTGATTTACTTCTTCCTATGGGTCAAATTCTAAAATATCATTACCCTTAATGAGTTCTTGGTAATAGTGTTGTTGTTTGCCAGCATTGCTAGGTGTAACATCCTATTTAAAATATAATTGAGCACTCTGTGAAATACCATCCTATTATAAAATACTGGTTAATATGACTAACTTTTATGAATGGTTTAGAGAAAGGAGCTGGAGCTAAAGCAAAAACCAACTAGGCAAGATAAGTGTCTGTCAGAGCAGTAGACCCTTTAACTTAAATTTAGTGTTGCCAGTACAAAAATTTATAATACCAAACCACTCAGTTATATATTCTTAATTATAAGACTTTTTGCAGTAACGGCTATCGCGAAACCTCTGTTACCTCTCTCGCAATTAAAAGATACTTTTGAAAATCAGAGGATATCCCTTTGTATATTATTTTCAGGCATGAAATTGCATTAACTGGCTTCGGATTAAATGCATAGGTGTTGGCGTTCGAGAAATTCAAAATTTACAACATTCAAATGGTAGAAGCTTGACCTTTGAAATCAATCAATCAATTTCTAACGAAGCACTGTTCCAAAGTAATGAGACAATTGTGCCTCAAATAGAAATCATTTGGAATATATTGAAGACTGATAAAAAAGTAAATATAATGCCAAAAATACAACTCCAATGTCCAACACAGATTGACTTCATTTATCTTTTAATTAAAGATCATAGTGCTAATAACATAGTTAATTTTTCAAATCACGAAGGAGTTCACGGTAAACTTGGAATAAAGCTATTTCGTCCCCAAAGGTTCAACTAAATTCAGCAGGGAGGCCGTTTAGACCGGGGAAAAGATCTCGAGACAAAGATTTGAGTAAAGGAGGTAACGCGGAAGAGGGAACAGGAATAGAATTTTGATTAGAATAGAGTTCCGAATAAAAGTAAATGACAGTTTCGCGTAGACGGGGAGGATCGGAGACTAAATCGCCGTTTGAGTCGTAGACGCTATCCATAGGCTTCACAGAGGAAGACACTCGTGAAGTCCAGCGGGAGAATTCTGCCCAGGGCTTGCCAAAATTGGCAACATGAGACATTCAACACTTAAAGAACGCGTCCTTAGCACAATAATTCAGACAGTTGTTCAATTGAGAAAGAAGTTCTTAAGCCTTGAGGCTTTCTTGATCATCAAAAGCGTAATCGTCTCGTTGCAGATCACGAGACCGTTCTAAGTTAGATTTAAAATTAAATAAATCGCGACAAAGCGCGCGGACGTTCGGTTCAAAATCGTCAAACCACCACTGGCACCAAGAGCGATAAGTGGTGGTTGAAGCCTATTCTTTTAGTGAATCGCGGATAAACGTCTTTGACATAGTCAGGGTCTTCAAGCGCTTTAACATCCAACTTCCAATACGCCGGTTTAAACCGAAGTTTCGAAAGTGGATTGGCAATACGTAAAATAACTGGGCAGTGGTCTGAAAATGGCCACACTTCGTGAACACACAAGTATAGGAACGACTATTAGGTTGGAATATTCTATAAGCATCTTGCAAATCCTGGCCATTTACGAGAGAACGGAGGGTCTGCGAGACGTTCTCCCCACGGTCATTTCAGCCGCGGCGGTCAAGAGCTTCACCGAGGGTGCAATTAAAGTCACCATTTAATATAATTGATATACCAACAGGTACATTTTCAATTAGCAATTTGAAATCAAGAACGTCTTACGCAATGTGATCGTCGTTAGACATATTATAAACAGAGAATTCGTGAGTGAAATTTTTAAATAAACGAGCGCCGGTATTAGTCTCGGGGGTACCAATACCTTTCACATTTAAAGGGTAAATTGAAAAAAAAGAAAAGGAAAATATAAAAAGTTAATAACTGGTGGAGAAGAGAATGAACTTTGCCGAGTCAGATTGTAGTTCCTTAAGAATTTTGCGTTCCCGTTGGTAGATCGCGGGCTTTTTCTCTGGGAGGCGTAGTTTTTTCGGATTCCTTCCAGTTGTTTCAAAAGGGCAGCTGGCAAATCGGTGTGCTGACGGACGTGTTCAAGAATGGGAGTCATTTACCTGTTCATCGCGTCGAAAAGGCTGACGAGAGAGGAGTCGCTGAGCAAGGCAGATGAAGGAGAACTTGCATCGAATTCTGAGTCAATGAAGTCCAACGGGTCGTTGTTAGAAATAACGCTGGAATAGGATGAAGCTGATGATTGAGATTACCCTTTGGGCGTAGTCACTCGTCGTAGATTTCTTCCTGAACAAATGTTCAAATTATAATAAAAATGAATTTTTAATTAATTATTTAAGTTCTTCACATCTATTTTAAAACACTTTCCAATTTCATCCACAAAATGATCATTTGTCATTAGCTTGTGGATACCTGCCGTAAATTCAAATCGGTCTTTATTTGAATCAAATATTTCCAGAAAAGTGTATACATTTGCCGATAATATAATTTTTTCCGGATGATTTTGAGCTTCTTTCAGGCCAGCCTCGATTAAAAATTAAAGTATTAGTAGTTAAGTAATTTATGCTTAATCCACAGTTTAATGAAGCATTCCCTATATATATTAAACTTATTATTTACCATGGTGAATATTAGTAGAAATTATGTTTAATTCAGAGAAAACGGCATGGTATTAGAAGATAAAACTTATTCTATACAAGACGTTTCGAGCCGAGGCTCTTCTTCAGTCGTTCGTTAGTTTTAATTAAAACTAACGAACGACTGAAGAAGAGCCTCGGCTCGAAACGTCTTGTATAAAATAAGTTTTATCTTCTAATACCATGCCGTTTTCTCTGAATTAAACATAATTTCTACTAATTCCCTATATATATTGCGGGGCTAAGATTCTTTGTCAACATTGTTTCTAATTCTTTGATGGCACTTTTGATTAAGATCAAACTGTACATCTTAAAAAACGAATGGCTTACATCATTAACTTTTTTATTCTTTTCCTTGGACATATACGGTCGACCTAAACATCAAAAAACAGTTACAACTGTTTAATATAGATAAATAATGATATATTTACCATTATATGTTGCATTGCTTATGGGCTTAGACAATGCACTGTAATTATGTTTGTAGAAATTATGTTTAATTCAGAGAAAACGGCATGATATTAGAAGATAAAACTTATTTTATACAAGACGTCTTGTATAAAATAAGTTTTATCTTCTAATACCATGCCGTTTTCTCTGAATTAAACATAATTTCTACTAATATTCACCATGGTAAATAATAAGTTTAATATATGTAATTATGTTCTTGTAATAATGAAATGATCACTCTCCGCAAATTTGAAGGTTTGCAGAATTTTCTTTTCTTGCTTATCAATTTGTATATTGCACCTATTTGTTTAACTAAATAAACTAAATGTTCATTGTCTATTAATACTAAAAACACGAGACTAGAAATAAGCGAACAGAAAAACTAGCAGACGAAAAGCCGATTAAAAGTGTAAAGGTTCTACGATAAATGGCGATACTTGTTATGTCCGTGAATTTTTTACTGCCCTGCCTAAAACGGGAGACGACCACTCCAGGTTAGCTTGAATCCTCCTAGCTTCAAATGTCCGTGGCGGGACCAGAAAAAGCTGGGTTAGGACAGGCTTACCTGGCCTCCATTTGTTAACTAGGGACCTCCAAATTTGTATTAAAAAGCCTCCTATTTTAATTAATTTAAAAATTTCAAATTATTAATTGTAACATTTTATTTGGTTTATTTATATGATATAAAGGCTTTTCTTCAGTCTTGAGTGCTTCACTCTTAAAAAATGTTGTCCAATTTTGGATGAAAAAGGATCCAAATGACTGACTCTGCGAGAACACATATTTTGGTCAAAATGTGAATATTAAAATTGACGTTCAAATTTGGACGGATATATTTAAGTCCAAATGTGGATCTAGCTTACCAAATTTAAAGAGTTATCCATCTGTTTATAGCTATAAATTTATCCAAAATTAGTTGAGGGTCATTCCATGTGAACTCACCCAGTGATGTCACCATGGGTACAGCGATTTTATTCAAATTTTATACACGTTTTATCCAATATTCAAAACTACTATTTATAATTTTTGAGCGCAAAATAATTAGTAGTTTTAAAAATACGACTATATAACCACTACCCCCAGTTTTTTGGGTTACGCGTTCCACGAAATCGCCCCCCTCGACCAAATGTTGCATAACTTTCTATAAAATCATTATAGTTATATGAAAGTTCGGTTTATACGGTATATTTAGGTGCGGAATTTCATGGTTGTGCTCAAATATTTGTAGACCCTCGGGTTTTTATTTTAATGACCCTTTAATTGAATAAAATTGATTTTTGGGGGGTAGCGTTCGTTGCGCTAAATAGTGACGTCGACAAAAGAAATACACCATTTTTAAAATAAAATTATAAAGTATACAAAGAGGGCTTTCTAGTGATATCAAAACATCTTTGCGTTTTTAATTTTTCTTCATTTTATAGACGAAATACCGATATTTTAATATTTTACAAAACTACTACTTTTTCTGAACAAAGAATAAAACAGGGATTAAAATTTTAAAAATTTTCATCAACTAATTAATTTCAAACACTAAATAATTCTAAATTAAACTTTTTTCAATGATTCAATTCACATTTACTACAATTATTTAGGGCAATGGCTTCGATAGACTCTATTTTGATCCACTCACGAAAGAACACGTAGTCGAGTGATTTCTTGAATCTTCGGGATCCAGACTTTGCTATTTTTGCATTAGAATAGATTGTATTTGGGTTTCGCGTCTCGCCGGTTCATAATGCAGAGTTGACAGTTTTAAAATAACTGAGAGTAATTTAAAATTTTATTTACTCAGGTAATTTAACGGTTTAAAAATGAATGAAAGTTTTTCACCGCGATGTTCTATGGGTAAAGTTAATAACGAACCTTATCACAGAAATGGGCATACTAACAATTTGTAAGAAGATGGGATAAATAAATTCTTGATGACGAAGACATTTGCCTCATTGCGAAGTTGAGAAGCATCGACAAAAGTGGTATAAAAACGTTATGTTACCATCATTTTGGAGCTCTATTAACAACGTATTCGTCACGACAACTTTAATGTTGCGATCCCTTTGATTTTCACAAAAAATATCTGGGCCTTCTATCAGACAGGTCATATCTTCGTAAGAGTCAATTATCATCCACCAAATCACGCATAAGAACATAAAACCGGGTCAGAAGCTCTGTTCAAATTGTTGGAAGAAATTTTATACCCTAAAAAGGGGCTCCAAAGTTCGGTAGAAAAAGAAGAAAATTGAGCATGCTTTTCCTTCCCCCCAACCCCTCACTCGGCCTTGGCAGAGGCAGGCAGAGCTAACCGTAAATTTCGCACTTTACTGACTTTACACACATTTTGCTACCGAACTTTGGAGCCCCATTAAGACATCTATTGCTACTACAGAATTAAACTCGTCACAGAGCGTGGTAACCGATGGTTTAGGTCGAGGAAGCCAGCCATTTTCAAACACAGAAGAGGATAAAAAATTAGAACTCGATACCTTAAATGAAACCTAACATGCCTTTGATGCATCACCTATAAAGTTGCATGGTTTATCGTCACATCAGCGAAATCAATATGGGAAATGAAAGGTAATGCAGACTTTGGCGGGGATCAGAAATTAGGAATTTTACCAGGCATTTGATCAAAATCGTGGGAATAAATTATCATTGGATGTAGAAGTTACAGCGTCTTCTTTTTACGAAGACGAAGACGTTTCTAGGATGTGCCTTGGAAGGAAAGAGTTTGTCACGATCCGACAAGGTCATATTAAAATTCAAAAACAGAAAAAGCTTTTGCTTTCCAACATACGCGAGGTCTACTTACAGCTTAAAACAAATCACCCGCCCGGGTTTTACAAGTTTTGTAGCCTATGACCAAAGTGATGCGTAACTGCTTCGTCCAATGGAATTCACAAAAGCATGAAGTGTATGACACTCGCTCTACCAGTTAAAATTAATAACAGAGCTCAGTGGCCTAACTAGGAACCCCCCCCCCCGAAAAACAACTCGGGGCCCTTTTAAATAGCACCGATTTTAATCATAAAGGCTTAGGGGCCCCTCGCCACGGGGGCGCTATTTACGCCACTGACAAAGCTCTTAAGCTGGTTTCACACTCGACGGAATATATGCCGGAAAGACGATAATAAACGCCGAGCTGAAAATTGATTCCCATTCGATATACCGCTAACGTTCAACTTTACGCTGCTAATTTTCCGTCGAGTGTGAAACCAGGCTTATACACTCTTTTTAGAAACGTTTACTGGGCGCTGCCATTATCATACAGACAACCAACAAGCAAGCCCTCTACCCAGTGGCGGCTTAAGAAGGCTGGGTCCAAGGGGCGGCGGCAGGGTTTTGTGACACCCCCCAGGACCATGCACAAGTTTTCACGGTACTATCTTCTTCAAGTTTAATCGTTCTGATTTGCACCCCCCCTCGACCTTCTCCGATGGCACCCCTGGCTACCCTGGTACCCGGGGCGGCCCGCCCCCCTCGCCCCCCCCTTACGCCGCCACTGCCTCTACTGTAAAAATTTCTTCACCCCAAAACCGGTTTTTTCATCACCCTCCCCGTAAGGTAATGGCGGTCCATTGGGAAGGCGCCTTTAGGAGTCTATATTGAAACAAGTTTGCACCGCAGACGAACGACAATGCACGGATGTGAAAGGTATCCTGGAAAGAAGTTATTTTCAAAAATACCAAATCGCACTCTTTGAAGACGCGGAAGTGGTATTAGATGATGAAATTACATTAATTAATTGATGTTAAAGAAAGTGCTAGTGATTTTATTTATTTATTTTTCAAAATAGTCTATCGAAGCCATTGCCATAAATAATTGTAGTAAATTTGATTTGAATCATTGAAAAAATTTTAATTTATAATTATTTAGTGTTTGAAATTAATTAGTTGATGAAAATTTTTAAAATTTTAAACCCAGAAAAAGTAGTAGTTTTGTAAAATCTTAAAATATCGGTATTTCATCTATAAAATGAAGAAAAATTAAAAACGCAAAGATGTTTTGTTATCACTAGAAAGCCCTCTTTGTATACTTTATAATTTTATTTTAAAAATGGTGTATATCGTTTGTCGACGTCACTATATAGCGCAACGAACGCTACCCCCCAAAAATCAATTTTATTCAATTAAAGGGTCATTAATATAAAAACCCGAAGGTCTACAAATATTTGAGCACAACCATGAAATTCCGCACCTAAATATACCGTATAAACCGAACTTTCATATAACTATAATGATTTTATAGAAAGTTATGCAACATTTGGTCGAGGGGGGCGATTTCGTGGAACGCGTAACCCAAAAAACTGGGGGTAGTGGTTATATAGTCGTATTTTTAAAACTACTAATTATTTTGCGCTCAAAAATTATAAATAGTAGTTTTGAATATTGGATAAAACGTGTATAAAATTTGAATAAAATCGCTGTACCCATGGTGACATCACTGGGTGAGTTCACATGGAATGACCCTCAACTAATTTTGGATAAATTTATAGCTATAAACAGATGGATAACTCTTTAAATTTGGTAAGCTAGATCCACATTTGGACTTAAATATATCCGTCCAAATTTGAACGTCAATTTTAATATTCACATTTTGACCAAAATATGTGTTCTCGCAGAGTCAGTCATTTGGATCCTTTTTCATCCAAAATTGGACAACATTTTTTAAGAGTGAAGCACTCAAGACTGAAGAAAAGCCTTTATATCATATAAATAAACCAAATAAAATGTTACAATTAATAATTTGAAATTTTTAAATTAATTAAAATAGGAGGCTTTTTAATACAAATTTGGAGGTCCCTAGTTAACAAATGGAGGCCAGGTAAGCCTGTCCTAACCCAGCTTTTTCTGGTCCCGCCACGGACATTTGAAGCTAGGAGGATTCAAGCTAACCTGGAGTGGTCGTCTCCCGTTTTAGGCAGGGCAGTAAAAAATTCACGGACATAACAAGTATCGCCATTTATCGTAGAACCTTTACACTTTTAATCGGCTTTTCGTCTGCTAGTTTTTCTGTTCGCTTATTTCTAGTCTCGTGTTTTTAGTATTAATAGACAATGAACATTTAGTTTAATTATAACTATAATGATTTTATAGAAAGTTATGCAACATTTGGTCGAGGGGGGCGATTTCGTGGAACGCGTAACCCAAAAAACTGGGGGTAGTGGTTATATAGTCGTATTTTTAAAACTACTAATTATTTTGCGCTCAAAAATTATAAATAGTAGTTTTGAATATTGGATAAAACGTGTATAAAATTTGAATAAAATCGCTGTACCCATGGTGACATCACTGGGTGAGTTCACATGGAATGACCCTTGAGTAGTCTCGCATTTTGGGAGGTATTGGTTCAGATTTGGACAAAAAGTGGTTCAGATTTGCACACTATTTAATAACCCATTGGTCGGGCAAGGGTCGCCCTTTGGAATTGTAGGATTCGAAAAAAACCAATTTCGAATTAAAAAACCCATCGGATTTCCAAAAATGTTATTTATAAGATACACATTTAAAGTATCAAAAAGTGTTTTAAATTTAATTTTTGTTGAAATAAAACAGCAATAATTTTTCAAAATATCAATTAAAATTTTTATATTTGGATATTTGATTTACAAAATTTATTATGGATGGGGCTACTTTATCTACACTAATCTTAAACATAATTTTTGAAAATATTCTAATGTTCAGAGACTGGATTTTGGAAGTTCCATTTGGAAAGCGTAAAAACCTGCCAATAGAGCCGTTCGATTGTAGAAATTTCGAATTTTTCAATTTCGTCGTCGCCTTTAGGAAATGAAATCTTCACCACATGTAAACAGAGTTGTAGTGAGAGTTTTTGGACTCTTAATAAAAATATGTAAATTAATTCGGATATATAAATATGTTTCATATATGAGAGGATGATTCTTCAAGAATTCAGTTGCAGCAAGAGGATCCAGGTTCGATCCCAGCTTGTGGCACTGGGTGCAAACTTGGAACCACTCCTTCTGCGTTGAGTTTAAAGTTGACACGTTTATTTTTAAAGGATCCATATTTGGCTTTAAGAGGGCAAACTTGGATTTCAATTACTCATATGATCAAAAAATGGAATATTTCCTACAATTTTGGATTATTTTATCTATGAGAAATTCCTGGATTAATTTGTGAACTTCCAGATGTTCGACAAAACATACGCATCATGGCAACATTTGTTTTCTGATTGTCAATGAAAAAGCCATTTTATTCCACATATGATATAAAATCTGTGAAAAAATTATGTGAAACAACAATAGCGATATTTAAAATCCAAACACGGACCACACTAATTTTTTATGGGGTCCATATCTAACACAGGGCCATCTTTACATTTCAGGTGCCCCTGGGCTTATTATGTCAGGCACTCTTTTTCATATCACCGCGTCTTTATTGAATAATTTATAATTAAATTATAAAAAATATGAAGGGCCGGACGGCGCCATAGGGCTAAGCTTTTCCTAGCCCAATTTGCAGAGATGGGCCTCTAACACTTGAAAAACTTCGCGTCCGCATATGGCTTGAACCTCCAATGGAACGCTAAACAAGATAACATCTTGGATAATTTTCGTGATCAATGTTAAATCAAAGTGTTAATCGTGAGAATCGCTATACTAATTTTTCTCACGTCTAGATTAACCAAATGGCGAGTCTAATATTTGTCTAAAAAATGGGAAAAAAATCAAAGGCTTCGAATACGAATTAAGGAACGATATATTTTTTCGTAACACAGATATATTTTTTTACAGTTAATACGATTTCCAAAATCAACAACTTGGATTTTGTGTTTCATTTAAATGTAAACATCTTAGCTGGTATCGGCATTCCTGTAAAAAGGATAAAAATATAATAGTTTTTTTGTAAGATGATAAATAAGTTTCAGAAATTATCAGTCAAAATGTAGGGCTAGGTGTACCGAAAGGAATTTTCCGGTCCTATCATTTAAATCCATACCCGAAAATTATCCGAATAAAAACTTATATGTAGAGGTTGGCGACGGTTAATCATTATCCATGTTTAAATTGATTTTTTGGGGCAACAAATGCAAACAAAGAAATTTACCGGTTAATATTTCGGACAATGATAAGAAAACGTGTAAAGTTTGAGCTTTTTATCGAAAAAAACGTTTTTCCGATGAATTTTGCAAATTTACCAAAAAAATAATCTGATAATACCGAAATATAAATAACTTGATCAAAACGTTTTATGGATAATTTTGAGAGCTTTATCTATTGAATAAAAGTAAACTATCCCCGACCGACCTCGTGTTATTAAAGTTTCGAGTGACAGCGCCTATATTTTAACCAATTTTAATTTTTACGTATAACTTGAAATATTTGAGATGATATACAAGTACAAAATTCATGGTGTTAAAGTTCACAAAACTCAAATGGAGAAACCGAAAAACATTGAAGAGCTGAAATTATTTAAATAGCCCCATGATTAAATAATTATAACTAATCTAATTAAAGCAATTGGCTCTGAAAACAAATTATAGGTAACCAAATGATGAACACCCTAAGTAAAAGTGATATAGCGAAAAAGTAATATCTTATAAAAACTATTATTAATATTAAGTGGTTTAAACCCTATTTAAATTTAACTCAATCCACCTGACAAAGTAATTCAGACCCTGTCTAAAACCCAAATTACACCGAAACTAAAGGTAAAATGCACTTTCAAGCTAACATTATAAATTTACCATAACGATAACTAGAGGTCGGCGGAACAAATAAATTAACCGGAAAAATTTCAATTAATCATTAAAATTAGTATTATTTGATTTATACGAATAAATTATACGATTAAACAACGATTTTACATGCAAAATTAATAATTTATTAATATTTCTGAATTATTCTCGGTTATGGATAAATATAAACAATCGTATAATTTCTTATTCAAACGCCGACCTCTAACGATAACAATGAAAAGTACCCCGTACCCCCAGAAAAAAACTTTAACCAGAAATAAAATTGCAAAAATTTTTTTTCTTAAAAACCAATAATAACTTAAAGGAAAAGTCCAGGTTCGGTAAAACTTCTTTTTTTAATGACGATAAATTAATTTTTAAACGACTTAAATTTATGAATATTACAATGAAAGTTAATAAATCCAAAATATCAATGCATTTAATTTTCTGATTGATGTTTCGATGTAAAACTTTAATATCCGATTTTATCAACCCAGTTATAATTGATTCAATCTTAAAATAGCTTGAGGTATCCGGAAAGAAGTTTTTATAGAGGTAAATAAATTTGGCAAGTATTCTTTCTAATTTTAAAACATTTAGATTTACAAGTGTTACTATAAATCACAGAACAATACAAAATTGAAGACATAATTAAAGCGTTAAAAAGAGTTCAAAAACAAGCGTCAGAGTTCAGTTGTCTGGCCAATTTAAAACTTATACCTTATAGTTTTTGGCATTTTAATAGCAATTGTTGGACGTGATTCGAATAAAATAGTTAACTATCGAAATAGAAGCCTAAATCTTTGGTAGAGTTGTCGCGTACTAACATTTTCGAATTAAGCTCGTAATTATAATATATAGTAGTGGTTTTTCGGGAATAAGTAATCACTATAGTTTTACCATCATTTACTGGTAGATTATTAGTTAAGAGCCATGAATTTATATTATATAGATCAGTCTGAAGTTTCGTACAATCTAATGGTGAATGAATGTTATTAAGAAGTTTGTGGTCGTCTGCTATTTGTAGGAGCTTAGAATGCGAGACCACCGAAGCCCGAGTTATACCGCAGTAACCCGGATAGTTAAAGTTAGATATTTCGCCGTTGCACAAAATAAAGTTCAGTCTTTCCTTTAAATAGTCTTGGCACCAGTCGAGGAGAGTTCCTGACAGACCGTATATATATATATATATATGCATGCAGTGTTATTTAAAATCATCTTACTATTTCGGTGTATTTAAAATGCCTATAAAATTTGAGAACTTCCTTTAAGTTTGCTTCCATAATTGATTTGTGTTTAATATTATCATAATGCTCGTTCAATGCCATCAATATTACACAATTCAATGTATCTACCTACAGAGAGCAGTTGCGTTAATTGACATGTTACTTATTTCACTTCTTAAATTTGACGAACCACGTTTTCATCTCCGTCGCTTTCCTCTTTGAGATATGAGCACAAACTTACTAAGCCACCAGCTTTATGATTATTTTGAGAAATAGGATTAAATGTCCGATTGCCACATTCATCTATACGTTCACTAACCTTATAGAAAAATAATTTCAATAAAACAAAATATTTCACAAAATTGCCTTTTCGTGCGAAACGTATCTATTCTTAGATTTATTTTATTATTAATACAAAAATATTTTAAGTTAACGTTTATTAGAGGAATAAGGATAGCTTCTTTAATTTTATTGCGGAAGTAACGGATTTTACAGCCCGACGTTTATAATATACATAACATGGCACGATTCTGAACTGCTTTTACTGTAATTTATCGGAAATTTAAAACAGAATTACAGTTAATAATGTCAATAAGCTGTGACTTAAGTTTCTATT
This sequence comes from Leiobunum rupestre, assembly GCF_980474605.1. Lineage (NCBI taxonomy): Eukaryota > Metazoa > Arthropoda > Arachnida > Opiliones > Sclerosomatidae > Leiobunum > Leiobunum rupestre. The sequence goes on from NC_143392.1 coordinate 2,715,621, forward strand.
TACTGATATATCCATTTATCATTTGTAAATTTTTTTAAAAATATTCAAAAACTTACATTTCCATAATCCCGCAGGTCATGGTTGTAACAATCTGCGAATACTTTAATATCATCTTTATATTTGCCTAAACGATTAGAAATAAAGTCTGTATAAAATTTTGATACAAATTGTTGGTATTTTTTTAAATTCCGTGTTTGAAATAAAATTTGTTTTTCTTGATGTAAAGCAAAAGAATTCACTTATTCACAAAATTTGAATTTGCTTGTGAGTCTTATACACTCCAAGAAATTACCCTGATCATAAAGGATAAAATACATCTGCGGTAGTTAGTCTAGCAGCTAGCTATGGCAACGCCCAAATTTCGATGTCCCCTCAGTTTTTTTTGGAGCACATGACCCAAATCGGGTAGGATTTACCGCCATTTTGGAAAATGGCCACCGTTTTTAAATAACTAATATCTCGAAACCTACTTGACCGATTTCAACAACTAGCACCTCATTTTATATGTTACGTTCGTATCTAACAAACAAAAATCTTAAGTTTAGATTAGAAGTGAAGAGAAGCACATTGTGAAAAACTAAATGAAAACAGACTTAAAATTAACAATTAATTTAGAAAATCCAACTGTTCCTCCGAAACGTTGGATTTCCTAAATAAATTAATTGTGAATTTTAAAACCGTTTTAAGTCTCTTTTCATTAAGTTTAGATTAAATTGAATGGGAGAAATGTTAAAGGTCAAAACCTCCAGTCCACGACCAAAGAGTGCATTATTTTAAAATTATACGACATATCATCTTTAAATTAATTTTTTTACAAATACGATAAATAAAGGCCTCCGTGTACGAAACGCCATTTAATTTAAATCATGTAAATCATTTAATAACTAGATACGTTATAACACTTAGTTTAACACCGCGTTTTCCCCAAAATAACCCGAGCACTTGCGGCCCAGACACCCGATGATCGCTACGGGCATCTATAAACGGAACAAAAAGAGTGAAAGATAATTTTTTTGCACATCACGCCATTGCTTTAGCCAATGCTATTTTGGTTCGTGGACGTTTTGCGCGCAATTAACGACCAGGCAGTATCGGTTCATTGGTTATTAGTTAATCTATAATGGATGGTGCTGTTAGTCTTGTTGCTTCGGCAGCAATCCAAAATAAAGTTCGGGTAATATGCTTAGTTTGCATTTTGCAAGCATTAAAAAAAAACGATAAAATATGCTACAGTAATTCTGGCATTGAGAAAATTGTAAGCAGTTAACGTGTTGTGAAAAACAATATAAAAACCGAAATAGAAAATTCTGAAACGGGTACCGTTAAATATCACATGTCATGCTACAGAAGGTATATTCTAAAGGCCAAGAGAGCTGCTGAAACTTCATCTCTAGATATTGCAAGTGCATTCGAGTAAAGTAAAGAACCAACTACGTCCTCGCAGCCTGTATCAACTAGAGTTCACTATGCTTGATTAGCGCTTAGCAGTAAGCGAAAATGGGACCACGCATTATATAAAATATCTGAAAAACCATGAACGGAATCTCTATTGAAAGCTGCAAGGTTCTTCAAAAATCACGTCTACGACGAATTTAGTGTTTTAGAAGATACAACTAACGTGTTTGCAGCGGAATTAATGTGTCACAAAATGTGTATTATTAGTTTTACAAAGAAATACAAGAGAGAAATATCGAAGGTAGCCTCGGATGCAACAATGCAGCTGGATGATTCAATGAAAGATAAGTTAAACAAATTCATCGATACAATAAAGTTAAATTCCTCTGGTTACGCGCTCTCTGACTAAAGATTATCTTTTAAGAATGACTTCCTTCCAAATGGCGATATTTCCAACCACCATATGAAATATATGCCAAATCAACATTTCGGTGAAAGTATTTCATTCGCATACACCCAAAGCAAAAACCAGTCACAGATAGTGTACTCGTCTAACCTTTCTTTAGCATCGGCAGTTAGTAAGATCGTGCCAATTTAAAAAGGAATGTGCAAAAATATTTTAAAAAAATAATGTGAAGAGTACAATTTTAAGTTAGAAGGAAACTTCTGCGATAAAGCTGATCTTCTAGAAGCAACTGAAGAATATGTGCGAAACCGTCCGAAGAAATGGCCGTTTAGGAGAAAATGTGATATGATTTTTCAGTGCTTCCACAATCTAGTCCATAACGGTCAGAGAAGGACTCCGTTGCACGTCAGTAACGCCCAGATTATACACGAAACGCATAGATCAAGACAATTAATACTTTATTTTAATCGTCTTGGACTCTGCGCCAGCTACAACGACTTACTTAGGCAAGATCAAGCTTTGGCAAATAGATCTATTCTAATAGCGGAAGGTCATCGAATTTAAATATCAAGTGCTTTTGTTTCTGGATATTTTATTCGGGGTGCCATGGATAATTTTGATCACGAAGCAGCGACGCTTTCAGGACTTGGTGGTTTTCACGATACTGTTTTAGTCATTTTTCAAAATAGAGTTCAGAGTCCACAGAACGAGACCCCAAATTCCGAACCACAAAATATAAACAGTTAAGAAATTGACCCCAAACGAATATCGATTTCGGTTTCCATTCCCGGTCAAGATATCGTTCCGTGTTTTAAGTTGACTAAAAGGGGGAAAATACCCGACGACAAAATAGGTGTTTTGGATCATAGGCCAAAGTTCGAAAGTAATGAAGATTACACTTGGTTTCTTTGCCATTACCAATCTCGTAGAGATGAAAACAATTATATATCTTCTTGAGCAGCTTTAACAGTCTAATAGTTAAACATAGTAATTGCAAGACCATTTCTGGTCCAGCCACGGAATTCGATACGATGAACACTGTGATGATAAATTTTTAAGACGCAATGTCTCAAGTAAGACAAAATCAGGGTTCTTTGTGGAGTGATGAAGGAGTTTATCGAATCGCTAAAGAGCTCCAACTTTTATTTCCAGAGCGATTTTCTAATATATTTCTTGGCCTAGGAGGTTTTCATAGGAAAAAGTTGTCATGGCCTGAATTGGTTCCTATTTAAAAGGAAGTAGCGTAGAAGAAGTTTTTGTTGAAACTGAAACGATGGGGCCAAGAGTTATATATGGAAACCATTATTCTAGAGGAATCAGAGCTTTGTCTATGTTTCACGAAGTGATGAACTCACTTCTATGGGACGAGTTTATTGCCGAAGTCGACGATGTAACAATAGAAAGATTATCATCAACCACTAAGCAAATAAATCGGTTGTGCGTGGAACGTGTAAAAGATCTTTGTGAAAAAATGAAAAAACTTATATCCTCTTTGAATACAGATTTCAACATATTTGTGAAAAGGGGGAGAACTGTAGTAAGCAGCTTAAATACTGGAGCAAATTTCTATTCAATATTTTCCCCGTGCTTCAAAATTTACTGCGAGCTGACCGAGAGAGCAAATGGAACTTGCACGTATCAGGAGTGGGAGCTGCTTTGCCTCTATTCTTCGTTTTCGATCGTATTAACTATTCTCTTCGGGGCTCGGTATATTACCGGGATTGCCTAAGACTTGCTACAGACTTCCCAGAAATATACGAAGATTTAACAAATTATTTTTACAGGCCGTCATACCAATCGAAACTTCAGTGCCTTTGCTAAAGACCAAGCTCTTGAGCAACATTACAAAAAAAACGGCTAAAAGCCTAGGAGGGGTAATAGGAATAACTCTGAGAAAGGAAGCCGTTGCAAAGCACGACCTCATAAAGCAGGATAATTTAGACATAGCTCAAATTCACCGAGATTTTTGTGGTCTAAATTTCGAAGACAGCTATTCTTTGCGTCATGAATATTTGACAACTCTTACCGATCAAGACGACGACACTGTACGGAAAATGTACGATTTCGTAAAAGAACACCACAACCCCTTTCATTTTCCCGCTGAAAAACAGTCGGGCATCGAAAATTTAATAACTGGAAATCAAATGAATAAAAGAGAAGTATCTTTCAAATTAAGCTGTTAGGATCTCCGAGAAGAAACGTATTCAGATTTAGCGCGAGAAAGATTCGTGAAGAAAAAGCCCCTTTTCGATCCGATAAAGAAAAGTCACCAGAAAGCAAAAAGTGCACTCGTTCAGCTAGTCAGTGTTGAGAAGGAAATGAATAGTGCGCTTAGGTACATTGACGTAGCATATATATATATATATATATATTCTATTGAGAAATTAATTTCGTTCGAGCTAACTTTTAAACTGGGGTCAAACTTAGTGTTATAACTTCCCTTGTTATAAATAGATTTATATGATTTTAATTCCATGGTGTTGTGTACAAGAAGGCCTTTAGGTCTTGTATTTGTAAAAAAAATATTTATGGATGATATGTGGTATAGTTTGAAAGTAATGCACTTTTTTCGTGGTCTGGAGGTTTTTGACCATTAACCGATACCCATTACGTTTAATCTAAACATAACATTTTTGTTAGTTAGTTACAAACGTTACATATAAAATGAGTTGATGGTTGTCGAAATCGGTAAATTAATTTTCGAGATATTAACTATTTAAAAATGGCGGCCATTTTCTAAGCAGGCGGAATTCCTACCCGATTTGGGACATGTGCACCAGATTTTTTTTATTCACTAATGGTCCTCTTAACATGACAAAAGAGAAACTGTGGGTGGGGCCATAGCTAGCGGCTAGACTAAGTACCTCTGATATGTAAAGCATTTGTCGGAATTTAATCGTGAAACTTGATTTTATCCGAAGGAACTGTAGGATGATATTTATGTCGGCATGAATTATTCAGTCGTGTATCGGCTACCACCCGGTAGACTTGCACATTATTCGAGGTCACTCAGACCGCACTATAGCTTGGTCTCGGAGCCCAATACCTTGTGACCCGATCCAGCCCCAAGCCTTAGCCTATTCGCTATTCCGCCACTGCATGTATAAGACCAAAATTTTAAATTTCATTTAGCTAATAGCAAATTTTCAATTAATCTATTTAATGTTATAAATTTTATACGTATATGTATAACCATGGAAAAACATTGTGTTTTCACCGTTAATTTAAATACGAAATGTAGTCTAACCTTTTAGTAACAACATTTTATGAAATAAAATACTGTTCATGTTTTCTAACCAAGCATTCTACGACGATATTTGAAACTTTCATACAACGGTTAATTTTCTAAGAATGTTTATGCTTACCGAAACAAAAAGATTTCAATGAACTAATGGCATCTTTCACAGTTTTCAATTTTCCTAAAAGAGAAATTATTTTATTTCATTTTAGGCACAGGTTAATTATTGAATTAACATTAACTAGGAAAGTAAAAATTAACCTTAAATATCTTCAAGAACTAATTATAAAAGGCAAAGTGTTGTTAAAACAGTTTATATAAATCATCATTTCATTTGTTCAACCCCTTTTAGTATTTTGCATATTTATTATTAAAAAAGCTAAATTGTTGAAGTTGCTTTATTCTTGTATTTGCAAAGATTTTTGACAGCTAGTTATTTACCTTTCTCTTTATTACGTTTCGTCCACAGTGGGAGGTCGTGAATAGAACTTGTCTCATAACCGTGACGAAGGTGTCCATCATAATATTAACCCCACATTCTTGCGGAGGGATCCCTTTGTTCCCACAAAATCGTCGAAGAAGTAGAAGCTCTCGTTGTAAAAACTGAGGGCAGCCGACGCCCTACCTACGTAGGTAAAGGAGTCATCCCCATTGGAGAGAGCTCCTAAAGGGAAACGACGGGAACATAGCGGTTCGCATAACCCGGCACAGCTGGCACCGAAGATCTCGGTGTGCTCCAAAAGGCCGGGAAACTGGACCACCTTGGCTTCATACGGAGGCCCGCCGCCCCACAGCAGTCTACCCAATCCGCCGAGGTGGCCAGTTTGCACGAACCCTCTCCGTTAGACTGAGCAGAAGCTCAGTTCCAGTCCAAACCTGACCAAATTCGGAAAGAAGATTGCACACTATAACCAATTAAGGGCCAGCCCTTAAGCCAGCTTAGATAATCATTATATTTAAATGCGCTTTACCAAGTATATTATTTTAACACGTGTCTTTATGGTTTTAGTGTAGCTCAGTAGCTGCTACGCCCTTGTCTTTACTAAATTTTAGAAGTGAAAGAGCGCGTGCAAGATTGTGTGTTATTGTAGTTTTCTGAGCACAGTGTGAGTTTGACGTGCGGTTAATACGCTTTTACTTGTTTATATGTTTCGCAAATAACTGTTATTCGTTTTTTATCCGTTTCGAAAATATTGAGGTACGCAATACTGTCGGCCCACTTGGAAGTGCTTATTTTATTGCGAAGCCAATAAAAGACACAAACACTTTTTGCTCTTGCTAAATGTAACGTTTATTTCGTAAATTCACGAGATAAATCTTGGAAAACTTTCGTGAAAAGTGTGAACAAAAATTTAATAGTGGTCTTAGCAATTTCCAATTGTTAATTAAAAAAATACATCAAAATAAACTTTAATTACGATGGATTTATTAATCTTACCATGCTAGTTGGAAATAAAGAACTTTAACCACATTCCTATTAAGGCTCGTTGAAACTAGATTTCAAAAAGTTGATAATATAAAAATGAAAAACGCTTGCTCACGTTCTATGGGACTTTTAATGGAATGTAGAGGCGTAAAACGCATCAACCAGTAAGGATGTGTGCTATGGTTAATAACTATAGGGGGAAAAGCCCTCTGTTCTAAAAAAATTCCTGAAATTTATTAAATTTGAATGGTTTTTATTTTTCAAACCGTTATTTTGTAACTTTCTTTATCTACTCTGCCTAACACTTAAAATAAAATCGTGGAATTTGCTTTGATAAAGCATTTAGTTTTTCTCATTATTCTGCTATACCCAATTTGTCTACATATTAAATGCGTTTGGAAGATTCTAAATATGATTAAAGCATTTAATTCCCATATTTCATTGTGTGTACAATTAAAATATAATAAAATTTGACAATATTTTGTTTTGATTCAAGTCGTTATTCAACGATCTTTTAATGGCTGGCCGTTATTGAAGAGAAATAAGAAAGATAGTTCGTAACTTACCTAGTTGGCCAGACACGACGAAATTTAAAGCCAGCATTGTCATCAATATCAGCACGTATTTCATCATTTCTTTGCGTAGAAAACCTATGAATAGTTTCGATATTATTTGTTAAATTAATTTGCAAACGACGAATTTCAAACACAATTTTACCATTTAATAGTACTGTAAATTAAAAAGAACATCGCATTTTTTAATAAATCAAATTGAGCAGAACGTTAAAGGAAACAACCTTTCAGGAAAATAGAAGAAATGGTTTTTATACGAAATGGGGATTTATGTTTCCATTTTCCTGTTACAGCCGTTCGGGGCATATCTCTTCCACCATTAGTGGTAATTCGTATGGGTTTTCGCCTAAAAATATAATTTTTTTTATTCTTAATTTTTTGCCTTTGGTGCCAAAGATTTGGGCGTTAGCTCTCCTTCATTTGGAAGGCGAAGAAAAATATATGATACTTTTATAAATTGGGGATATCAAGCCCTTGTTGGCGCTATATCAAGTTTGGAACTGTGAGGCCTTCATGTTGGTATTTGTCTAGCTAGTTATTTGAGCAATTGCTCTTTACTCACTGGAGCACTTAGTGTACCCAAAGGTTGCAGTTGACAACTCTTTGCCTCTCGTGTGAGCGGTTAATGCGGCAGAAGCCGTTTCTAGCAACGCTTTAGAGACCAATTTGAACCCAGTCAAATTGGGATAAAAGTTTAACTTTCTACCACCCGTATTGTAATGCCCAAATGTTAAGTTTTGGAATATATTGATATTTCGTTAAGTTTTCTTAGTAACAATTATCCCTCTCACGCTTCTCCCCCCCTTAAGTTTCGTAGCGCTGTAGCAGAGTCATTCTTAAATTGGTTAAGAAGACTAGTGCGCATAGTGTCTATTCCCCGACCCTTTTTTTTTGTCCTTGGTCCGATATTTCTTCCCCTGTTTTCCTTTTGAGGCATTGTCATAAGCCGCCCGTTCCCAAATGTTAGTCCCATAAAGTTCCTTAGTTTCATTATTCATTTCGAACTCTTATTCCAAGAATTGAGAATTGCCATAAGGAGGGGTATACAAAATAATTTTTTTTCTCGAAAAAAAACTTACCCTTGCAGTTTTTTGACTGCAACTAAAGCGCGTATAGGGAATGCGGAAAATTAAAAATGAGCTATTTTCAGGGTCAAAGGTCAACTATTTAAAACTTGATTTATTGTATTTTATCTTATATATAGCATGCACCTTAGTGCTTATTTCCATTGCACTCTTCAATTCCTTTCAAATGAGCCCTCTTCCGAATTTTTGGGTTAAGTAGAAGCTGAGATAAAAAAAGGTTAATGGTAGGGTTCAAGGTCATTTTCAAAAGTGTGACTACACCGTCTCTCAGCAACTAAACCAATCTCCATGAAAATTTCAGATTCGACTTCTACGGCCAAAATAATCCTAAATACAAGTTTTCACGAAATTTGGCGATGGTCGGGTGGACAAGTGGGAAAATCTGTCCTGGAATTAGCTTGAGAATGAGTTCCAAATATATAGTTATTTGTAAAAAAACAAAGTAGGCTTTCTGAACTTCAAAGAAACTCAACTTTACAAATTCTTAACGAGACTATTTGGCAACTTCTTAATTTTAAATCTACGTTAAAGATCAAGTCTCTAGAAAGGTGTAAATTACTAACGTTCGCGTAATCGGTATTTTTGGAAGTTATTCGAAAGTTGGTGTGACAAGCCATTTTCGTGACGTCAAAAGCTTCTGATTTTACTTCGCCTTATAAGTTCTCAAGAGTTCAAATGTTTTTCACATTGAGTAATTAAAGATCTTTTGATTCCCAAATTTTCGACGCTACATATTGCCTCAATAATTCCTAGAGGTCTATCTCTCACATTATTCATCTTGCCTTCCAAAGATATATTTAACTGGTTTAAAAATTAACGTGGGTCATTCAAATAAATAAAGAGACCAGCGCATTGGATATAGTTGCTTTATGGTTGCACTGAACTACCCGGTGAATAAAGCCGAAAAAGGAATCAATATCTTGTTAATGAACATTTGATTTTTCTCGTTGATCTAGTGGCGTTTCTACGTAGAAGAGAACTGGTAACTGGGTAATAACTGTTTTATCATTAGATAATAAAAATAAAATAACATAACTTGCCAAGTTATTTAGAAAATCGATTTCGCCAAAACATATTTGTCATATAGCACGAAGCAGTTACACGTTTGAAGGCGCATTAAAATTAAACCAATTGTTTCGTTCATTATCAAACCGATCCTTATAATTAATTTGATATTTTGCTAAGCTAATTGGCACGTGATTCGAAACATAGTATTTCAGGTGGACGGGTTATAATACGTAGGAAGGTGGTGGTAGGCCCTTCATGTAATTGGCGGATTGGTTAGCACTTTCGCCTCGCAGCAAGTGAAGCCGGGTTTGATCCCAACTTTTAACAATTGGGGAAAACTCGGAACTAGTGTTTGCCGGCTCTTCCTTCACGGATTAAAGGAATTTTCCCCATACATTTTCAGTTTCCCATAAAAACTTGAGGTTAACGGTAATAGTTAGTAAGTATTCCGAAACTATCTCCCAAAAAAATCCCCCTAGATATAATTTTTGTCACTGGCTTATGCGAAATATTTTTAAAAGAATTTGTAAAATCTAGACTTATGAAATAAATCCGATATTCCCCACTGCTCCATCTATTTTATGTCAGCTTTACCATTTGAAAGGTTATATTACGTCCAATAGTTCATGTTTTACAAACATTTTGGGTACGAGGTGCCACGTAGCCCAAATTTATAAATATAATATTTAAAAGTAATCAAAGATTTTCTAGAAGTAGAGGTTTTTTCTTCTTATCAAAGTAATAAAATAAGAGAATGGAGTTTCAGAAATTACACAATGTTTAATAATTTGAATACATTGATGTATTGATCTCATTTAAAAAACGTAAGTCTTCGATTAGATGATTCCCCAAATTCCTTCATTTATTATATTGAATAAATATTGTATTTACTTTAAAATAATATAGAGATATCGATTATTAGATATTATTATCAAGTTTGAAAGTCTGTCCTTTGGTATAGTAGCGCGGAGATATGACTCAATTCTTTTAAATGAGCAAAGCTTTTTTACCGAAGTAGGGATATACATCTATGTATTTTACAAGATCAGGATTGACAATTTGTTCAAATTGGTATTTTGGAGAGCCTATGTCAAAATGGTTTCGCGTATATGTTTGACCAAAAATGAATTATATCGAATAAATTTTCCTATTTAATGAAAAAGTCCATTTTGATTTTACTCTTACTGAAATACAAATTCGATATTGAAAGATTTCATTGTGTTATTTATTGTTTAATTCCGCTGTCATAAAGTGCACATCCTACACTTACCGATCATTGAATGATCAGAATCCAAATAGTACCGATAGCGTTTATTTGGGATAAAAAGCTTTCTATCAAAAGTATTTGGCATAAAAAATGTCATGAAAACGAGCAGTTGCGATAGGAAAGACCTATTTATTTCGTAGTTGGGGCAAGTTTCAAAAACCTGATGGTTTACAAACAACTTTGATTTAAAGTATTACATCGCTTTGTTGAACTATTAAAAAATGTGATAAGAGCGTTTCTGACATTAGTATAATGTTAAAATGTGATTTTAACAAATTTCATGACTATAATTTAAAGAAAAACAAATCCTTCTAAACGAATATTAAAATAAAAATATGATTTCGTTGACAACATATTTTACACAAGAGGGGTGAAAATTAAATTAAAAAAAACCCAACTTTAAGAAAGTTTCCGGCCTTAAGAATAATATTATTTAAGCTTTTTTCCCCGTCAGAAACAACGGCTTTCACCATTTAACATATTTTTACCCTTGCTGGCTCCATTTTGGGAAGTTTCTTCATTTGCATATTGGACCGATGGCGTCCGAACAATTTATTTACTTTTTCTATGGTGTTGTTTTTCTTTTATAATTTTCACTTCAAATTTCTATAAGGACGGTGGAACTTATTTTTCGCATAAGCCTAACTACTCCACTGTCAAGGTATGAGCTCGAGAGATAAGCAATTATATAAGAAATAACGCGAGGTATATATCTTCATAAAAAGTTCAATCACCTGCTTAAATATCTAAAGATTGTTGACCTACGTTTACCCTCATGACAATTTCTAGTCAAATGTATTGTTCGAATCTGAACGTTAAGCATTAAAAAAGTGCAATTTAAAACTCTTCATCTGCAATTTTTTGTCAAATAACACTGAAAACCCGAAATGAAAGCCCGGCATTTCAGTTATCTTTTTAGATGTCCTGGTTGATAGTTGCAATGTTTCAGCGAATCGTGTCGTTTATGAAAAGTTATTAAGATAATTGAGATCTACTTAATTATATTGAAGTGACACATGAATGCACACGCTAAAAAGTGAAAAAAAAAACACTTATTTACAATCAACGAAAAAAAGCAAAAGATCTCAACAAACCCGGATTTGAATGGCAGTATTTTTTACTTTATAAGAAGTACAAATCAAAAAAAGGATTAAAATTTTTTACCTGCTTAGCTGGAAAAAACCAGGTTGGACTTCAACAAAAACGACTAGCTTTACTAGAGTCATAAGCGATTTATATAACCCTGCGCCTGCTTCGGTACAGTCGTATTTTGACCGATTAATTTGCAGCTGTATTTCCACTCACGTTATTTTTGAAGGCCACGGTGACATTCGCAGCCACGGTTTTGGAGGACGAAAATAAGTTGATTAATATTTCGCATATGCACAAAGTCTTTATAAGTCTGTACATTTAAGAAAGCAAATCATTTAAACTAAAGCTTAACAATTCTTTTTTAACAAATTATTCGCCAACAGATATAAAACGCGGGAACTTAAGGGCTGCTTTTGGAGAAAAAAAACTGGTTATAGTGGGTTAAAAATTATAAAGGTGAATATATTAATGTACTTTTGATTAAACGTAAATTGGAGTGATTTTTAAAATAATTATTGAACTTTATACGTTTACTTGAACTTGTCTTACAGGCATTAAGCGAAATTTGGCCCCCTTTACCTTAAAAAACCCGAGTTTAATAAACAAATAACCAACTAACGATATATGCCCAAAATTTTCAACTTCTTCTATTTATAAATAAATTTAGGTATTTTCAATTTTCTACATCTTTTACACATTTAACGCCCATGGATGTTAAATAATATAAAGAAAAAATTATTTTGTGTCGTCAATAACATTTTTGATTGTCGTGACAAAACTATAGCCTATTCAAACTTTTTCTTTGAAAATTTAAATTAACGTTTAGGGCTTCTTAAAAAAATTGATCAGCAACACCTAAGGTTACTTAATCAACCTCATGTAATTTTAAAAATCAGCTGAGTTTAAAACAAAGGAACGACAAAGGTCCAAGCCAACTTGTGATTTGTGAAGCCAATTACTCCCAGGATCCTTATGCACATGAAATTTATTCGGGTAAATTGTCATGATTTTATACGGTTTATAATATTTTGTTCTAAAGGGGTTCCTAGCTGTTCTTGGCGACGGTTTAAGTGGATGAAGCTTGATGATGCGAGGTGCACATAACAGGCTAGCTATGCCCAAGAGGCAAAGATCTCGTAAATTGATCAATAGCTTAGTCTAAAGTTTACCAAAACTCAATGGTCATTATGTTAATCGCTTACTTATATTTTTAAACTTGCAAGAAAATGGATTTTTACACATGTTTGAATCGTAATTATACCGGACACTAACATTCTCGTAGTCGATCAACATTGTGTAAAACAAACACGCTTCTTTTAATGGCAAGATTAATACATTTTAAATAAATTAAATAATGTTTTGCTTCACACTCATTTATTTTGTTTATCGATTTTAGGGGAACTATACATTTGGCGATTGTGTAAATGACTTTTCAATCTATCCTTCCCACTGATTATGTTACGCTAAATCTCTTCTACGCTTTCTCAAACTTTTTATGATCAATCGTCTAAAGTACACTTTAATAAATTTATTTGCTTTTATATTCTAGAGCCTAGCGCAGTATATATCACCACCACCGATTCATTTTGTACGTAACTTTTCATTCCTTCCTGCAAAACGATTTTGCATTTTTTATTTCAAAATTTTCAAAAGGAGGAAGAAACTTTTGCCCTTTCACGCCGCCACCACCTACCAAAATTAACGTCACCGGGGTTTTTAGAAAATTGGAACTCTGTGCTGCTGCTTGCTGATTTTAGCAAAACAACACCCCGACCAAAATTAAAACGGCGCAATGCATTACCAGCGTCGACTGAAGATGGTTGGTTTAATTATTGCCTAAATTTAAATGGGTCGTCGGTTGTCTCATTGATTATTCACCGCGCAACGGTAACAATTTCGCGACGATATTTTATATCGACGCTTTGCGGATCTAAATAGCTGAAGTCATCCTTCAGAATCTAGCTTAGGTGGGATTTATTTCGGCTTAGTGTCATTGGTTTTCCTTATTAAGCCAATACTTCTAATAAATAATCTGATACATTCATTAGTACTTTGAATTTTTTTAATTCATTTTTTCCAGATTATTGGAAGCGTAACAAAGGTAGTGTTTTCTCGTCACAAAATACATTACTGTAATTAATTGATTTCGAAGCTGTTGGTAAAATTTCAAACATTGTGCACCCAAAATTAAGGTACCAAGCAATGAATAAATTTTTTGTTGAACTAGGATGCTTGTTAAGTATCAGCCCCAGTAATTATTATTAAAAGTTAATTTTAAAATAACAATTGGTTTAATTTTTGCTAATCTTACTAGTGTATATAATATTGATATGTAATACATTTATTCCTGCTAAAACGTTAAAAAAAACACGTTCGTGTTCAGCTTTAGTACAGCAGCGTTTTGACATTTCCATTTTCAGCTGTATTTTCACACATATACTCTCTCTGTGCATTTAATTTAACAGTGACTTTGCAGCAAAGGCCCATTGATTTTAATAAATTTGTCAACAGCGCATCGCGTTCACCGTTCAACGCTGCACACCTTCCCGCCAGGTGCTTCCCTGGAAGACTATTTGGTCCACCTCTGGTTTTTGTCGTTTTTTTCTTTCCTTTTTTTGTAAATTTTAATTAAATAAATACTTGTTATTTCAGACCTTCATTATCTTGAGATTTATTCAAAAAGTCTATTTTATTGATAACTTTATGTAAAGGTTTCGATAGTATGACGTCGGCAGAAATTGAGGCTTAGTTCTGATAGATTCAGTGGTTTCGACGCGAAAATAAACCATTCTCTACTCATATAAATTGATAAAATTTAAGTAAGTTAAAGCGAAGGTTTTCCTAATTTTGGTAAGAAAGTTATACTTGTCATAATCATTTTTGATTGGCTAAATTTTCTGAAATGGTTAGTTACTGTTCGAAGAGCTTAGAATTACAAAATCTTTCAAAAAACAGAAATTACTCGATTTAACCATTTTAAATGATTTCGAATGATTATGTCAACCCAACTATTAAAAACGTCATAAGGTAAAGAACTGTATTTAATTTTCGTGCGAAATCACGATTAAACAATAATTTTTTTTATTTTTACGAAAGTCTCACGACATTGGATTTTTCAAATAGATGGTTTTTTCACTAGCACCCCTTAAATTAAAGTTGGAACAACGATAAATTCACCAAGTCTATGGTTGCGTGTGTTTTCGATTTGAAGTGGAAAGCCCCTTTTTGGTTCAGTCCAATTATTTTGTTTTTCACGTCGAGATAAATTATACCTTTTGGGAAAGTCTCAATTCGTTTAAATCTGTGACAGCTCATGCAGTCCTTCCATCCTATTATTTCACGCTAAACCCGATACGTTTACCGAGATGTGGAAAAATACATTTTAAATCAATCTACATCGTTAGAATATTCATAAAATTAATATGCGTTAACCACGTTAAACCAATACTGCCTTTTAAAATTGGTTTGACTTAGGGAAGATCACAAATAAATCGCAGTTGCATAGTCAGAAATAAGTCTTAAATAATATGCAAAGATTTACATGATTAATGAAAGGATGCCAGACATTTTACATGGAAATGTATGGTTCTTATGCAATTCGGCGGATGTAGAGATTTCGATACGCTCAATATTGTTTCAATTGGACGAAAAATCCAAAAATTTATAGATTTTCTAATATCGAATCCGATTGTTAAAGTCTATTGGCTAAAACACCTCTGTTAAGGAGAAGGCTACTTTTAAAATGGCTTTTGACTTTATAGATAATACACCCGATTTATTATTAAAATAAAAATCTTAATTTATCCGTACCTATTAATTATGCCTTTTGGGCTAAAATTTATTGTGATTTTAAATAACAATTTTTCAGTTTTCTCTTTCCTATTAGAACTTGTAAAGTCTAATGATAAATAGGGACCATTGGGAGCTGTAGGATCTTGTGGCATGAAGGGCTTTCCACCACCCTCCTACGCGTTGTAACCTAACCACTTGAATTATTTTTTTAAAGTCTCTTTATGACATAGCCTAATGTGGTGCCTTCGGTATTAGTCTAGCTGCCTATTAATTATATCGCATTTTAGGCTATTCGGAATTACATAAAATATTTAAAACGGACTTTTTTTTCTTTTCAAAATAAGTCACCAGTCATAAAGAAGTGTAACTTCTGGCCAAACAGATCCAACATTATAGGATTTGGCTAAGAAAGGAACGAGCTCACACGATTAAAAGAAATAATTTTCCATTAAGTAGTCTTTTTCGTTCAAATTTTAATTAAACCACGTAACCACACTAGTAACCTTATGTGGTCTTATCTCTTAAACACATCAAGCACGCAACCGAACTGAAAGACTTACGTTACTTGGTTTTAGTTATCAAAATTGTGAAACTATAGCTTAAAATCTCCCTCAAACAAAAATTGTTCTCCCTTCGATACAGCCCAATTTGAGCCCAAGTAAATCGCTGTTGCCTGATGATTAAAGCAATGATATACGAAGGCACTTCAGCCTTTGGTAGTTGTATCAGGGAATGTATATAGTTTTTTGAACAACAATTTAAAAAAATTAAAAAATAATCGTCTTACATAATTTCGTAGTTTAGTTGACCATAGATTTTAAGAATTATGATAGAAGTTAAAAAAAATTTAAATGTCGTCGTACATTGCCCAAAGCAGCCCAAATTTGCTGGAAAAACGCCCATCTGGCAACACTACCGGCGGAAAAATCCAAATTTGAACATTTCTTTAGCGAAATAAAAAAACCATTAAAGAGCGATGTTAATATAGCAAACAATTTTCAAAATGCAAAAAATTATCTCACTGTTTGTTATATTTTCTCAATTCTCATATAATTCACTCGTATTTCCTTTTAATGATCAGAGTTCACAGAGCAATTTTGCTACATCATTCAAAGGGCTTTATTTTTCAATAGTCTCTTTATTGATAACGATAGAGTTTTCTTTTAATTAATTTGAGAATCATCTCTTTAAGAAAAGATTAAAAGTATACCAAAATGTAGCGAGAAATATGACCTTTTCAAACTGTTAGTGTAAGTCAAATAAGAAACAAGAATTTATTTTCAAATTCAAAAAGCGTTTCTCTCAATAACTACCTAAGCCCATTCTGATTTAGTAAAACCAATATAAAAAACTTTTATTATAATCTCCATAAAAGCTTTCCATATCCAACCTTAATTGAAACCTTTTTGTAACCTATATGCATATAGTTATATAAAAAGATAATTGCATCTCGAACTTAACATGACAACATCATTATACCCAACGTCAGCGATTTACAATTTGATCCCTTTAGCTCGATTTTTTTTATTTGAAATAAGTTAACTAATAAATATATATTTATTTAAACATAGTTCTTAAGACTTTTTCTGTTGGTAAACCAAATAATTATAAAAAAAAAATTTCGAATTATTTCTCGGGAAAAATGGTTACACTTCTACATGGTTCGTTCATATTAACTTGTTTGTCGCTTCGTTGGGATAGATAGAGCTACCTATTGTGCTAGAGTAATTGCTGTTGCGAAAAAAGGTCATGTGGGAGTGGCGCCAACAATGAACGGAGAGACGATCCACGTTGCAGATGTTTTGTGAAAGGTTGATTTATCATCAGCTTTTATAAGAAATTCGGCATAGTTTTCGAAACAATTATGTTTATCGCACTACCTGGTATCGTTATTAAAATTTCGCTTATTTATAAAATTGCACTTATTTGTTAACCAATTTATTTCCACGAAAACACAGATATTTTTAAGATTTTAATTGTAAAAGCGTTTCCTTTAGCCACGCTACCTTTAAATATCATGATTATAGTAAATTTGTTAGCAACTAATATATTTTCACATGTCAACTTAGGTAATTCGAGAGGTCACGTGATGACGTTAGATTCATCGTGCAGTGAAAGTTAGAGAGCGCGCGCATATTTTGGTTGAGCTCGCGCGAAAACGCACGAGTCCCTCAACACGGAAGTATTAGGAAGTGCGCGTTACAAAAAATAACACGTTTTACACACGAATGCGCATAGGAAGCTTTTCAAATGAACCTTTATAATATAAATAGGAAACATAAATTTATTAGTCCATACTGAAAATCTTTATGAGTAAAAACGCGAACAAGTGAAGAGACCAAGAAGAGTTGGAGAAAACTAAGCGGTACTTCCGCCGATAGGCCTTCAAGGCGAAAACTGAATTAAGAGTAACCGACAATTTGAAAATGTTTGACCTGACCAAGCCCCCGAATGGTGGCGAAACTAGTCGTCCGAATTAATAATAAAGTTTAAACATTTAAATAAACAACTTTTTTGTACAAGTGGTTTTTGCAATCTTCATCGTTTTATGTACAAGTGAGCGATGTCTCATAGTGTTTAAGTACTTCTAACTGATTAAACACTGATACATCGCTTATATCTAGCCCTTATTATTGGGTAATTGGCTATTTTATCAGAAAAAGAATGAGCTATTTCAATCATTATTATGCAAGGCTTAGATTAATTACTTACATTTGTTTAACTCTTGGTTTTAAAATAATGCTCATAGTCATGGCATTTTTCATATCGCCTTTATTATGCACTGATAAATTTTCTTTTAAAGTAGAACCTTAATAACACTTGGCTTTAGTCTGTTATTAGCTCATAAGGAACATAAATGGCATTTCATTTAAATTTGGTCAGATATAGGATAATATTCTTAACTTTTGGGGGTGATTTTACAATATTTAATGTTATCGCCAGGAAAAGTAGAATTACCAGGCTGTTCTAGAAGGTTTTTGGAAGATGTTGCTTAGTGTATTGCCTTATATGTACAAAAATAGCCATGTCTACAAGGCTACATCTTTTTAGGTAGTAATAATTCAAGGAAATTACATATGCGCTTTTATTAGGATTTCAACTGTAATTTTTATAATTTAAAGGAGCATTGCCAGCGACCTTTTTTTTAATACCTAACTTTAGTTACAATTTCTAAAATAGATGTCGCTACTATACCATTCAGTCTGAATGTATAGTAAGGTACACCTTCAAACTATTTTATAGCATAAAGCGATTTGAAATAACGAGTTTATAGTAAAGTAGTGAGTAGAGTTGGACTCTGCTATATTCTTTCTATTCTTCAGATGGGAAGAGTGTTAACGTTTCACTCCCTCCCTCCTTAACACAGCAGGATATCGGTATGTGGACGTTTTTAGCATGAGGCGGGAAAGAGGATTTTGGGTGTGTAACGTGTACCCCAGGTATTTTAGAAACCCAACCCCCTACCCCCGCGTTATTTTCAAGTGGTGCATTTTATTGTTAAAACGCTGTAGAAGCTCAGGCGTCTTTCATCGGTGGTAGAGACTTGGTCAACAAACCACATTTTAACGCGATCTTATGTTACCATTAAACGATTTCTTCCGCGTTTAGTGAGCGGTGCTTCGAAAACTAGTTCATTTGATTATAAAATCTAATTATGGCTAAAAAACCGAAAAACCAATATAAAGAATATAAAGTAAATATTGGTTTTGCAAATTTCAATCGATGGACGGAAGAAAGAAAAACCTTTGGATTGAGTAATGAGCAATACGCTTCTTACTTATTTGATTTGTGGTAAGAAAAATATTTTTAATTGTTTTGGTGTAGTTTGCGAATTACGTCGCACTTTCAGCGGGAGATAGGGTTGCCAAATGGTAACAATTATTTTGACTGGTTGAGGGGGTGGCGTAATTTGTTAACAGGGAAAACGTTTCTGTCTAAAATTAAAACTATTATAGTGACCATGCTTCAAATAATAAAAGGACCATTTCTCCTGAAAAGCCAATTAAAGATTATACAGTTAAAAGAGGTAAATTTTAAAATTTACATATAGGCTTAAATAGCGCTTGAACTATTATAATATTGTAATTTTTTATAACCAGTACGTGAATCATATACTCAGACTGAGCCAAAAACAGTAATGAATGACAGTGATATTAGTATACCTGGTGTCTCATTTACGTCTCCAACAATATCACGTTTACGCATTGGTCAAAAAAGGAAAACTTCTACTCCTTTTCGGTACCAATTTTATTTTAATTATGCTAATTGTGATTTAAAACTAAAATACATAAGATATGTTTGGATGTAGATCATCAGTACCAGACGTGATTAATTTGTTATCCGCAGAGTCAACTATTTGTTTATCTCCAACAAAGAGGTATTGAATTACACTTTTCTAATTATTTGACCAAATATTTAAATTAAAACTGCATTATAGACCGAGAAAACAATTGTTTACCATTGATGAAAATAATACACCGAAACAATCCGACACAATGGAACAATGTTCGGTATGCTTGACACTTTTTACTAGATTAGGAAAATTCTTGAAGAGATTAATGATTTTTAAAATTTAGGATGTGACATTCATTAGTCCATCTGGAGGAATTTCTTCTAACTTCAATTCCCCTCTACTTCAAGACAATTGTGCACATTCAATTAATCGGGTGTGTATTTTAAGAACATCTTTGCCAAAACTATCAATGAAACCATATGTAACATAATTACTCATAAGTGTGCCAAAAGCAACGTCTTCTCAATGAGACATTGTTCACAGGATATGACGTGTTTGACGTCACTTTCCAATCGATGATGGCTTTTTCGTCATTAAAGCCAAGTCTGGCGGGGAGGGAAGGAAGTTAAAACCGGTTTTGCGCGTAGTTCGTTCGTGATTTCTTTGCTGGCTGTGAAACAAGGTCTCATTGAAATTTTTAATACAGAGATGTTATATAGAGGCATACTTATGAGTAATTATGTTACATATGATGAAACTAACAATATCCTTACTTATTCTAGTGCTCCAAACCAAGAGCTTTTACGTAAAAAGATGCAGTAGAAGAAGCGATGGTTATTGTTTTTTGCTCACAATTAGATGATTTGCTAAAACAGGCTTTTGGGCATGAATGTTTCTGTGGCACAGAACTAATTTATAAGAAAACATTTCATGGGACTGCGGTTGTTTTCTCATGGAGGTGCCCTAATGGAAAAGGATTAAAGCATAAACATGTACGCAAGTTTTTTATTGTTAGGTTGGATTATACCTTGTTAAAACTAATTTTAATAGGGTTCATGGGCAAGTCAAAATAGTTTCCATGGAATTTTTGCTGGAAATATTAAAATAGCTAGTTCCATTCTCCTGTCAGGAAATAATTTTTCCAAAATAGAAAAACTAGCAAAGTTTTCAAAATTACATTTCATATCACAGGGATCATTTTACAGGTATAAAAAACTACTCTTGTATGAGTTTACATAATTATGAAAATCAAAATTTTAAACCTCATTTTAGATATCAAAGACATTTTATACAGTCATCTGTGAAGAAATACTGGAAAGATATGCAATTCAAAACCTTTACTGAACTTGCTGGAAAAGAACTGATAATTGTCGGAGACGCTCGCATGGATAGTCCTGGTCACTCAGCTACTTTAGCTACTTACACATTGGCAGACTACGAATCCAAAAACATTTTGGCTATTGTCACCGTTGATGTACGTGAAGCTAAAGGTGCCAGTACAAATATGGAAGTGATTGGATTTCGAAAAGCCGCGAAAGAAGTTAAGGAACTAGGTGAAAAATTTGGAATAAAAATTGTTGAAGTAGTAACTGACGCCCACCGCCAAGTATTGGCTGAAATGAATAATATTTGGTTTGATAATTTGATATATATAGAATTTGTAAATTGAAATGCATTCTAGAAAAAGAGGACAGAATTTTGAAAGATGCCATTATTTCAATTGATATTTGGCACGCTGGGAAAAATTTGGCTGCGAAATGTTTGGAGGTAAGTTTGTTCTTAGTTCTCACATTAGAAGTTTAGTAAATTAACTCAATGAAGGACAAATCTTGTACATAATTTAGAAATTAAAAATAAGAAAAAACCACTATTGTACAATCTTATTTTTAATTTCAGAAGTTTAGTAAATAAAATGTTTATATTATAGGCGTCTAAGTTGAAAGGCTGTTCAGATCTTGCTCTGTGGGCACCGGATATACGTAACCATTTTTGGTTTTGCGAAAAATTGTTTGGGGCGCTATGACAAACTTATTGTGAGAAAATAATGTAAATTTTTTCTGTTGTGATAAACTCTTAAAATATTGTTTCTGAAATTTAGGCCACATTTCGAACCTGTTTAAACCATGTTGTTGATTACCATGAATGGTATACAGACTTTGGTGCAGGCTACTCGTGTAAACACCAAATTCCTTTGGCAGAAGAAGACAAACCTTGGCTTCAAGAAAACTCCCCTGCTTACCAGGTGCTGAAAAGTATTGTTAACAACAAATATTTCGAAACCAACATGGAATATTATGTTCGTTTCAGGTTTGTACTTAAAGTCGTGCATTTGAATTTTTTCTCCAAGTTTGTACTAACTTATATTTATAATAACCAGGCACACTGGATTCTTAGAATGCTTCCATAACCAGCTTCTGGCTTATGCGTCCAAGATAAATTATTTCAAGTTAGTAAGCCACTTTCTGTTGTTGGAATAAATAATTACTATATTTATATTTCAGCTGGCCAAGTAACAATTTAAGAACGACTCTAGCTGCAATTGATTATAATCAACACACGAACAGAAAACAGGCAGTTAACAACAATGGGGAGTTAAGGTATAGGTTTTTTTATAACAAAAGGTCTAAGTCCCATTGTGTTGGAAAAATCTACGAAAAGAAAAAGTACACATACGTTGATTCTCTGATGGAGAGTATTTTTGAGGAGAAATCTAACTTCAAGGTGAGATAAACAATGGTGTTACTAAATTGTGAAGTTTAAATGAACTATTAATTTTTTTTTATAAATTACAGGGGCGTATGTCTGATAAAACTATTTTGTCCGATAATGACCCAAGAAAAATAAATTTAACAATAAGCAGAGTAGAAAAACCTTCAAAACAACAACTATTGGAAAAACACATGTCTCGATTTTAATACGCAATAAAATGGTTTATTAAAATATTTCAGACCAGTATGTTTTTTACAATTATTAGTAACCATCAACAATTTCTCCATGTTTGAATCCTTCGTATCTTCCATTTGGCGAGGGAAAAATTGAACGAATCTTTGTAACACAACATGAAGGGACAACAATTCATTTCCACGACCAAGTCTTCCATATTCCACAAGTGTATAATTTCTATACCCATGGTGCCTGCCAAAAAATAATAAATAAATCTAGATAAAATTTCTTTCAATTTGATAGTTTATACCTGAAATTTACATTTGTCACATTTAGACCGCGTCTCGTAGCATTGTCATTTCTGAACCTCATACTCATTACAAGTAATGGCGGAAACAGACAAACCATACGGAAAAGGGGTCTGGTTGAAGCGCAGGGTCTTTGCCTGCAACAAACTTGCTCATCACCTGTTGGCATCAAAAAGCAATTTTCACAAATACAGAACTTCAGCTTGTGAGCTGGCGATTTTGCATTTGAATTGCTCTGGCCACCGTCGTCTGGTTTCGAAGTTGACGCTTCTTCCTGAGCAGGTTCGGGCTCTGGAATTCCATCATCTAATAAATTTTAAATTTAAATTTGTAATAAGACTTTAAAAAGTTTGGCTGTGAATAGTTTTACCTTCATTTTTTATTTTGGCTAAAATAGAACAAGCTTCGGGAAATAGAGCTGCCAGAGCACACATCCATTTCTCCAATGTTTCACGGCTTAAAGATTTGGCAGTGTTCTGAAATATTGTATTGTTTTTGTAGTAGAAATCGTAGATATGATTTTAAATGACAAAATTTACTTCAATGTCCATTTGGTGCTGTTCCAAAATTTCTGTGGCAGTTTGATTTTCTTCATTTTCAGCTTCAGTAAGAACAGGAGCAGAAAAATGAGCTCTTGAACCTCTGCCTCCTCTTCCAGTACCTCTTCGTCTACCCCTTACTTCACCACCACATCTTTTACTTCCAAGACCTTTACCAGATTGATGACCTTTTCTAACATTTGTACTAGATGAATTGACTGTTTTAGCTTTCTTGGACAATAATTGGATTTCAAAATCATTGTTTTTATCAGATTCTTCGCTCTCCAGTTCTTCATAACACGGAAGTACTTCCTTTCTGTGGTTAAATAACTTGTTAAATAAGTCTGGTCCTAGGTCGTCATCATTTGATTCGATTTCCTATAAGAAAATAAGTTTTTTTACGTGATTTAGTTGTTTAGCTATATATATAAGTGCATTTACGTTTTCCAGTGAAGCTAAAAAAACTTCATTTTGCGTTGGTTGAGAAGAAATGTCATCCAGAATTGCGAGATTCTTAATAGGCGATTTGGAAGGAGAATTGTTGGAAAAATTGGATGAGATCTGTTGGTCAGTGTTTACCTGGATGTCATCATTTCTGGCTTTACTAATTGCTCTTTTTAAGCCTTTGGTTATTGAAGGTTTTTGAGAACTAACTTTCTTTTGTTTAAATTCTCCGGAAGATGTAGAAGTCTCTAACTGAAAATTACATGACATAGAAATGAAGATGGTTAAAATCGTTAATATTGATACTTAACTGAACAACATGGAAACTGTTATTCCAAAAAAAACTTACACATTTTTCATCTGTTACTTTTTCGACTGATAACACAAATTTTGCAGACGGTTTGATATCAATAGAATCTCTCGTTTTGGCAGCTTTCTTAGGTTTCAGATTTTTTTTGGAAACGTCTCGTTATCTGTTGTATTTGTTACCTATAAAGATGTGTTATTAGTTTTTTATTTGCTACAGAATGGTTAATAACGCTAGTTAAGTAATTTTGATACAGCTGATTGTTTGACACCATAACAAAAGTAGTTCATATATTTCTAAAATTCAGAAAAAACTAGGAAAAATTTCAAGTGCACTTCATTAAAAGGATAATGCAATCGTAAAATGCAGTAACTTCCAGCTATTCAGCTTCCAAAACTACATCTTTTTCCAATTTTCATTAGAAAAAATTTAAACTCAAATTTAAAAAAATAAAAACTAAGCTAAAAATAGCAGACGCCGCCAACGCGAAATTGCTGGGTTTCATCGTGGAAAATAAGGCGGTGACAGTGGGCAAATGACCAGTTTATTAAAGAAATCGGAGGGGGGTAAGTGACAAAAACTGATAAAAGTTAGAAAACGTATTCTAATGTAGCAGACGACATGCACTGGTCATGGTCCAGTTTATTTGTTCTAGGCCACAATCATATCCACTTTAAAAAAATCCTTATTCCCCACCCTGCTGTGTGTTTTGAAAATCTACAGATAAGTTCGGACGCCCTATGAGAGGCGACTTAAAAGGTTAAAAATCGCTCTCATTGGGCTTCCGAACTTATTAAAATTAGAGATGTAGTTTTGGAAGCTGAATAGCTTGAAGGTACTGTATTTACCGATTGTATTATCCCTTTAACAACAATATTTCAATATGAACAGATACATTTTTCAACATATACATGATTAAATATCGCGAGGTTAGCAGAAGACTTGTAAATAGCGTCAGTCCATGCGTCAAAAACCGCTTAGAAAAATCACGGGACTTCATAAAAAATGCCTTTAGAAGGGGGTAAGGAGTCCCGTGGAGGCTCCGGAGCGAGGGCTCCCAAAGTAAAAATTTTGAAAAATATTTGTGCGAAAAGCCCCCCCCCCCAGATAAATTCTAAATTATTGTTTTTTAATATTTTAAAATGTATGATTTTGGTATTACTAAAGAAGGGTACCGAAGAAGAGTTTAAAAATTTGTCCTATAACATGTTCCAACCCAAAATTGGTCTGTGGCAGTTTTATAAAAATATTTTAATTACCCGAAGCCTCATAAAGAACGATTTTTTTTAGAAATTAAACATTAATATAATTTTATTTTGATGTAAATTTTAAAAAAATATCCCGAGCCCCCACAAGAAATTTTGCACGGAACTCCTTCCTGGTCCAGTGGATTCTCTTAAAAATATCCACTATTTACAAGTCTGGAGGTTAGTAACCGACACGTGGCTTTAGACACACGTGTTTATCGTTTTAAAAGAGCAGCAGGTCTACTTCCAAAGGGGGGGGGGGATAGCATAACCCGACACGCGGCGTTGAAAAGTTTCGCCCTCTCCATGATTGCAACCGCCGGTTACCTGGAAGCAGAACGGAAACTAGCCGGAATGTTTCATGGGGTCGTGGTCAGTTGAGTGTTTTAGCCTAGCTAATCTTATTATCCTGGTTCGACCTGGTATTTTCGTCGAATATTTTCAGTGGCGAGGAAGTAAAAATATTTTTAAAAAAAACGGAATCATAGAAAGGGGTTTTTTGCATCAAATTACCGAAAGGTATTTCATTTCTATAATTTCAGTTTAAGAAGAGACCGACTATCGCCAATAACAACAATAACAATGAAGCACACTTGATTTTTCCCGCAGCGAAAGACTAAATTTAATGAGCTATCAAAGAATACCAAAAACCAACTTATAAATATAGCGCTAGTATTTAGAGAAAACAATGGAATTGAGACTTACTTCCAGGAACTTTGAATGTTCTTCTATTCTGTCTTTATTGGTACGGGGTACTTTCCCTGGCGCACACCCACACTGAGGACGACATTTTACGTTCCACGCTCTACAAGTACAACCACCCCTTGGTCCAACGTCACTGATTGTATTAACTTTAACGGCTCGCGAACAAGAATTTCTACAATTGCACGGTTTAGGCGGACCTATATCAATTAGCGCGAGTTCCACTGGGACCGACGCCGATTCCATATTAATTATGGATTTTCCGTTAATTATTGCACAAACTAAATCTTGAACAAAACGCCGATTACTCTGAGACGCGAACGGAACGAATAAAATAAATATGCCAGAGTACAAGGTTGGTAAAATTTAGACTAGAAATGCCCGAGTGGGGTTTGCGAAACTCAGGTGGAGCCTGGAAATTCCTAACAGTCACTAAACAAGCACCCCTCTCCCCCGCCCCCAAATAGTGCGGCTGAGCAGTTCTACCAACCTTGGCCTCCCTCCTCCCGCTTTTTCTCGGAAAAGTAAAAATTTCCATTTCCTGTTTCTCGGGGAGGGATGATAACAATCACAAAC
The DNA here is from genome assembly GCF_980474605.1 of Leiobunum rupestre. Classification (NCBI taxonomy): domain Eukaryota; kingdom Metazoa; phylum Arthropoda; class Arachnida; order Opiliones; family Sclerosomatidae; genus Leiobunum; species Leiobunum rupestre. Next base: position 2,742,142 of record NC_143392.1, read on the forward strand.
AGATAAGGATATTGCTCGCGTCTCGCGTTGTATGTGGGGGGTGGAGGAGGGGGGTGGTCTCATGCCGAGTCAACTCAATCCCTTCGAAAGGACACATTTTCTTCCTCGCAACCTTGAATAAAATTCGCTGAACGACCGCAATACTGTGAGGTCGCCACTATGCAGAGCATATAGAAGATAGATTTTTTCGAAAACAATCGGGGTCAAAACCAAGTTTTTTTCGCTGGCAATGCTCCTTTAAGTCTTCGCCGCCAGGTGTCTCACCCTAGTGGCCTTTTAAATAAAGGTATCTACACTTGTTGTCCAAATTATTGAACTGAACGGCAGTGTGTTTAATGTGGCTCCTACAACACAACTATTAATCACCTAAGGAAGAAATATAACAAAGATTATGGGCCCAGATCAACACTTCTAGCTACTCCAGAAAAATGTAATCACAAGAAATGGAAAATTAATTTAAGCCTTTGGGCGTTTTTTTAAGAAAACCAAGAGGGCGGACACTACACAAAATAAAGACTTAGTCAGGTGGAGCCCAGTGAACTGATGAATATTAGTAAATAAAAAAGTCTTCTCAAATTCAAGTAAAATAGAATTGAATATCATATTTCCATGGACATATTACCTGAGATGTTAAAATTTTCCCAAATGGATGGTCTCAATTACGAAGAGTGGAAGTGTGACATGCGTATGATGTTATCAGCTACCATCGTCCTACGCATTGTAACCCGGCCACCTGAATTATAGGCTTTAAAAGTCGCTTGATGACTTAGGCCTAAGGTGGTACCTTAGGTATTAGCCTAGCTTATTATTATTAAACAGAAACCAATCGTGTCAATTTTTTAAGTATTATTTCCTCTTCGAACTCTTGCAGACATTAAATTAAAAATTTAAAACCAAAATTTGTTTAATTAAATACTGGAAAAGACCAACATGTTTTATCATTTGACTGCCCGTTCTTAAACACACGCTTAGTCTTTGTTCGGACCGAAACCTGGAGTTAACAAAAAGCGATAACTACTTTGAAAATGGCAAATTTGCCATTTAAAATAGCAATCTTCTAACTTGAAGTATCATGAATTCCTTCGAGAAAGTAATAAAGCCAAAAAGAATAGTAAGTCGGCCTTCACTATTGGTGTTTCAATCTTCATATGATTCACTCGTAGAAGATTCTAATTTTAATTCGATTTAAAGCTCCGACTTAGCAAAGCAGTTTTTTCTACATAATTCCGAGGGTTTTAGTTTTTGAATAGTGTCATTATTGATGAAAAAATCGTAAAACGATAGAGTAAACTTCAATTTAATGTGAGCATGAAAAAAAGAACAAAACGTAGCGAGAAGTAAGACAGCTTGAAATTATGATTTAAGTCCAATAACAAACCATAATAAGTGCTCAGATTCAAAACGTTTTACTCTCGGACATAATCTAAATAACTTACTATGCCGTTTTCCTATTCAATAAAACCAGGTAAAAAAGCTATTGAGAAAATATCCGCGAAAGCTTTACTTAACCAACATAAATAATAAATTTTTTCCGTACTTTATTCGACTTCTATGTTTAAAAATTTAGTGAATCTTGAACATAACATCATTAAACATTACTTGCCTTTTTACAATTTGATCCCTTTTGCTCTAAAAGTTTTTTTATTTATAAATTTTTTATTGATTTTTTTAAACATACTTTCTAAAGATTCTTTTTCCGTTGGTTATCAATTAATATTTTAAAAATATTTTCTAAATACTTCTTCGAATAAATGGGGAAACTTCCATATGGTACGTTCTAATTATCTTGTTTTTTGCATCGTTGGGATAGATAGCTACCTTTCATGCTAGAATAATTGCTGTTGCGAAAGTAGGCCATGTGGGAGTGGCTCTGACAACGAACGGAGCGACGATCCACGACGCAGATGTTTCGTGAACTGCCAATTTATCATCAGTTTTGATAGATAGAAAATAATTTTCAGAAATATTTGAAACTGGTTTATCAATAAAACACTTTTTTTTATAAACATACCATCTCTTAGACATTTAGATGTTGTTTGTAGTATTCAATGCACAAAATTTTGTGAATACCGTACATTACTCCCGACACTTCGAAACCAAATGAAAAATACTAACCCAATAGGCCTACAATTTTTATTTCCAAATATTTATATTTTGTAAACGGTGCCCTTATCACAGAGGCGCTGTTAAGTACCACGTTATAAAGTTGGGGAAAATTTCTGTATCTTTATATATTATAAAATAGTACCACGCTAAATATAAACGGTGTCATACTTTTTTATGAAGACAGAAAAATATTTGGACTTTCGATAAAATTAATAGAATATAAACCAGATTTTGGAGGTTGTGTAGATTTATAATATTTTAAAAAATCAAATGAAACATTTGGTAATTTTTGTAAAATATGATTATATTATCCCAATTTCTCTGACTATTTACACACAATTTTCGAGGAAAATAGCAACGACCCCGCGGGGCAAGCTATTTACCCCCGAAAGTCAGAGCTTTGCAATTTTGATTGTAAATAGTTTGTTCCGCGCGGTGGATGTTATTTACCCCCAACTTTAAGTGCTCGGAGTTTAATATCTTTAACCACGCGGACAAAGATATTTTACCTCAACCAGAACGAAGCCCCGATAGTTGGGGGTAAATAGTAACATCAATTGTAGCCGGCTATGTCCTCCCAAAATGATTGATATCTCGATTTCGCTTGGAAATAGCCTTCGCCGGGCGTATCATACTTTACCCTCGAAAGTTGGGGCTTTCATTTTCAATGATAAGTTGTGCAAATAATTAGGGGAAGTCAATAAAATAACGATAATTGAAATTAACTATGATTATTAAATTCTAGAAAGGAAACTAATTATCTTTAATTTTTTCATTCTCTCTCCGGGGTTAGCGTTATTCAAGAAATTCCAAAACGATACTTTTTATTACTACGATAAATAGTAGGTATCTCAACTTCCTTGATTATTCATTCTGTCTGTTTGTTGTATACAATGTTTAGAGAGACAATTATCGTTCCTCTATAAAGGTCGAAATGTTATATAAATTATGTTTTGTTACTATATGAATTTAAGTGTTTAACCGGGTTGTTTAACACCTGATTTGGTATGTTATAAGAATACGAGAGAACTAACTGGTTTCAAATATTTAACTGGAGAAAATGGTGGAAATACCAAAATTGTTTCGTAACAGGAGATTTTATTTTCAATTTTTCATTTGTTTTTAAATCATCAGATCATTTACTTGACTGTATAAATAAATCAGCGTCAGGATCTCCGTTTCAATAGATAAAATTTTCATAATTGTTAATAGAAGCTGGTTGACTTAATCCGTGACTCAACGACTTTAGACTAGATGGATTCGTTTTGGAATTTTTGGAAGACTCAGACCTAATGAAAATCAATGCAAAGAAAAAATTGAAACAAGTCACAATTCGTATTTTGAAGATCTTTCTACCTGCCTTTGGGAAACATCATACTGCCCCAAACATGAATTGAGTGGAGCGAGCGAATGTAGCTCTCACTCTCATGACGCCAATGGGAACAATGATTGTGCGTGTGTGCGTCGCAGTTAGAGGAGAGCTAAGAAAGGTAAAGGTGATAAATTTTCTTTTTCTCTGAGAAAGGGAAGGAAGATAAAGAAATGCAAATTATATACAAATAACATGTAAAACGTTTTTAAAAAACCTTTTATTATGAAGACATTACTTTCCACATAAACTTTAATCCATAATAAATTTTATGAAGTCTTTGACATCGATTGTTATATCACCACCGTTAGCTTCCTCTAGAATACAGTTACCACATATAAACACTTTGTCTCCGCTCATTATAGATTCCGAAATCGTCGTCGCTGTCGGAAGCGAGGTTTCAACTTTTATTTGAAATAGCGTATAAATAGTTTTAATAATGTACTTAATTGTTTGTAGAAGTTATTATGCTGATGATAATAATAAGATTCTTACTTGACAGGACGGTTGCTAGACCTTTGTGACTTTGGCCAATGAAGTAATAGGATTAATATTTTCTTACTGGCAAAGAGGCAAACGAAAGGCTGGTCGGAGAAGGGTGGCTGGTTGGCGAAGAATGGCCCGTTGGAAATGGCCTTGAGCTAGGAAAAGCAATTGCACTACCGGATGACGGAGTTTTCACAAGCTATCGCAGCTAATTGTCTTTCACCCTCTAAATTTTTATATTGATTTGACTTAACATTGAAACTAGTAGCAGCTCATCCTAGATCAAGGCTGGAATCCCAGCTTCCATAGGCCACTTTTGTAGCACCACCGCAGTCACAATAGAAAAGGCTTCCCCCAGTAAATTTTAAAGTCTCGTACAGAAGACCGATATCAACTTTGTTAAAATGGCTTAAAGCTGCGATTTAAATTTATTGAGAGTACAAACTTTTTAAAGCCACCCGACACGTCTTTGAATAGATTCCAATAATTAATTTTAGTATTTTTTGGAAGTGCCATGTTTCCACAGAAGTTTGAGTTCGTAGTGACTAGCGAAAGGCAAAGTTTTTTTTTAATGATTTTACTGTTGAGGATGTGCTTCCCGCTCCTGGAGAATGCGAAATAGTGGAAAATTGCCTGTCACCCGCATGGAAGGATAATGTTGAGGATGCGCTCCCGCTTCTATTCTTTCCCGTTGCCGCAGATTGGGATATATCGGTTGCGTTCCCCCTATGATATCCTTTTTAAAGATTAGGGTTCTTTCTGAGAGTGGTAGAAACGTTAAAGCATTGGGAAAACTAAGAAACGCATTTCTTACTCGAAAGTTGTCGCCTGGGTCACAAATATTTTACAATTCTAAGACTAATCGGATATGGAGTGAAGCGCGACTTCTTGCTAATTCATTCTTTATCTTTATTTAATAATTGACCCTAATGCAATAGATAAATATAGTTGAAGAAAGTTAACCTAACAGAAAGCAAAGCTGCAATTAGAAAGCCGTTATGGTCGATGAACAAAGAGAAGATTTTCGCTAGCGAAATGCTGATCGACGTCGTTATCAACGAGCTTGCCTTAACTTAGGAGCAAAGAGAAAAAGCATGACAACGTAACAGATATCGATACCGTAATCAACGAGCTGCCTTAACTGTAGAGCAGATAGAATACACTAGACTTTGAAACGTAGAACGACAGCGTAACCAAAGAGCTGCTATGACCCAGGAGCAGAGACGGACAGTCCGACAGCGCAAAAGTCAGTGACTGAACTTTACGATATTAATATTTAAGCTGACTTTTCCAATAAACTTTCACAAAACCGTTACCAGATTTGTGCAAACTGTTACCGCGAAGAGTTATCCATGGTTACATGCTTGCCAACGTGACGATATTAAACTCACTGATCAGAACAAGATGCATCGTGGTGATATACCTTCTGAGCTTATGGATTTGACTGTAACAGAACAAATGCTAATCACGAGAGTGCAAACAGTGCTTCGGAATTATCAAACAAGTGCCTACAACGGAGGTGGTGGAAAGTTACGTTATAGTGGAAATATAGTTAACATTGAACAAGACATCCAACAACTGGTGACTTCTCTCCCACATACGCCCGCCAACGTAAGTGTTATATTAATGCGCAGGACAGGTATGGATGTTCACCGGGATTTTCACATTCCCCGCCACTTTATTCTAAGCACTTTGCGGTGGCTGATACGATTTAATCATAGAGACGTTGATATTATGGAAAGTTTACCCGAGTATGTTAGCATTTCGAGTTTGTTGAGTTATCGCGCCGAGGGTTCTATTACCGACAACCAACAACTTGAGGAAGACCAAATTAGCGAAACTGCTCTGCCATTATCAAAGAACGGTTTTAAACAGCGTTTTGAATTGGCCGAAAAGGGACTGGCAGCCAATAAATAAGTTTCGGCACGAAAGATATATAGCTATAGCATTCCACAACCTCTTTCCGACTAGTGCAGCGGTCTTCATGGACCATACGTGAGCTTAAACTCTTAGCTAACGCGAATGGGCAGAATTTTTAACCCGAGATTCCGATACTTTTGTTAAAAAAATATTGCTACGCCGCGAAGCTTGTAAAATTGGAACTGGTTACGCAAATATGACTGGATTGCGTGAAACTCCTAGCAGGCATTACTCATAACCCGAACCTATTCAAGCGGTTGATGCATGATCCGTCCCGTATACGATCAACAGCTGGTTACTGGTACCAAAGGAGATTGGAGTTGGAACCCATGGTATAACAAATCGATGTGCTATCATCGTTTTTAACGTTTACAAGTAAGTGCCAGCTGACTCTGGGGAAAAGACGGCGAACCAAATAGCCCGTGACATACAAAACCTATTGAACGAATATCCTCTTATAGCTGACGAGTTTTTGAGCAAACATGTATCTGAAATTAGAACCATAAAATTCAAAGTGATCGACCTTTGGTATCGGCTGAGTATCAACAACGGGGCTCTCCGCGCATACACGGAGTTTTTTGGGTTGAAGGAGCACCAGATGTCCGATGTTTTGAACGCATGACTTCTCTAGAATTTGACGCTGCTCGCGTATTCTATAACCGCCTAAGATGACAATTAATCCCTTTATGGAAGCAGAGATGGCTGAAATGAGAGGTCGGCAAAACAGATCTAATAAATATAGATATTATCCACGGATACAAATGGATTTAACACGCAAAAAATAATTTTATTTTTTGGATAATCGTCGGTTGTGGATAAAAAAAGATAAAGTGATTAATTATTATCCAAACGCCGACCTCTAGCTGAAATCCATCCTTCGCGGCGAAATGGTAGTGAAGACGACATTGACGATGAGCATAAATTATCTCGGTGTTTAAATTGCTTACAAAATACGAAATGCTCTCTTAACTACTGTTTACGTGGTCCTGAAACTAACTAGAAATGCCGTTTCAAATACCCGAAAGCTTTGCAGGAATATTCGACTTAAGAACGAGACGAGTATGGTATTTTTGTTGATACGCCTAAACGGAACGATTTCTTACTGAATAAGTATAATCCTTTCATCACTCACCTTTGGGATGCAAAAACCAACACAAAGGTTTTAATATTTTGAATATTAATTGACTCTGTTATTTTCTCTGCGAACTTTTGTTCTTAACGCTGTTTTCTCTGGGCTTATAGACTAAATTGAGTTAGTCGATATTAGTTAAAACATATAAACATAATACTTTATTTTAAGGAAAAAGACGATACAAATTTTTTGAATGTTACACTTTCGCTCGCTTCTCTCGTTCTACAAGTTCTACGGCGTAAAACCGTTTCCTCTCTCTCTCTAACCAAAACAAAACCTCTCAGACCCAGTAGATCGGGGCTTGCTGCCTTTCACGACGCTAAAGATTTTAACACCCCGATATTCTGAACTGTGTACCCGAGCTGGGAGTGGTCGGAGCGAAAAACAAACATAAAATTGGGGGCTTTAAAGGGATAGGAACATATTTTTTCTTTAACGGGAATATTTTTCACTTACAGACTTTAAAGTTGCAATAAAATAAAATAAATGAATGCTTTCTAAAATCAATTTCTACACTCCCCGCCATGAACTATGAATTAATTCAAAGTTCATAAACCTTTAAACGTTTAGTTTATTTCAAGAGGGTAGAGCAGGTTTATAGAGCGTCTCACAACGGTGCCATTTGGCAATCTTACTGTGCATGACCATATTTTACTATCTCTACCCATAAAAACATTTTCAATACGAGCTTATTTCCAAAGTTGTCTAGGTAACTGACTATCACTCAAAATTACTACTGTACCCTCTTTAAAATCGGCATTTGATTTTGTAGGGTCAATTTTTAGAGCCGTTCTTAATTCAACCAAGTATTCTCTACGCCATCGGTTCCAAAATTCATTTGGCACTGCTTGGTAGTGCTTATACCTTATGACGGCCTGTTTTTTATTTTTTATTTGTCTTAGAATTAGACGTCGGGGGGAGCGCTGTTATTCAGTCACCGATCAAGAAATGAGAGGGGGTCAGTGGTGTGGGTTCTCCTACTTCGCTATTTTGATAAGTCAATGGCCTTGAATTAATTACGGCCTCTATTTCCGTTAACATAGTCAATAATTCTTCAAAATTTAAAAGGGCACTACCTAAAGTTTTCTTCAATGCCATTTTTACCGTACGAAAAAATCTCTCATAAAAACCCCCCCACCAAGGGCTACGTTCGACTATGTATTTCCACTGGACCCCTCTCTTTCCAAAATATTCCAATACTTGTTTATCTTTTATACATTTTCAAATGGCCTTTAATTCTTTGTCGGCCCTAATCAAACTCTTAGCATTGTCAGAATATATAATTTTGCACAAGCCCCTTCGAGCTACAAATCGCCTAAGTGCTAACAAAAACAATCCGTTGACATCTCTGACACTAATTCCAGGTGTACCGCTCTGGTCACGGCGCAGGTGAACAAGCAGATATAGGCTTTCTTGGAGGGCTTTGGACCCACAAACAGGGGTCCAGCGAAATCTAAACCCGTTACTTCGAAGCTTTTGGATTCTTTAACCCTATCCGCTGGCAAAGGCGCAGTTATTTCTCGCAGGGGCTTTGCACTCCACTTTCTTCAAATTATGCAATTCTTAATTCGCCTTTTAACTAGTTGTCTACATTTTATAATCCAATAGTCATCTCTAATTTGGGCCAAGGTATTATTTAAACCCGAATGAAAAACTCTTTCGTGTTCCTGATCAACTAATAGTTCGGAAAACTTGTGTTCGTAAGGGAGAAAAAAAAAGACAAATTGGATTTCTCCAAACGTCCTCCAACTCTCAAGAGTCCTTTATCGTCAATAAATGGTTTATATTCCGTTATCTTTGACGTTTTAGCTATAGTTCCAGACTCTTTTAATTGAACTCGTTTGAGCCAATACAATTTGGCTCTGTTTAATTCGTCGACCGTTAACGTGGATGACACTTCTCTTTCGAGTTTGTTTAAACTTTTTATTTTTGAGTTGTTTAAGAAACGAAAAACCTAAGCTGTTTTTCGGATTAATCTATGTATAGAGCTAAACTCTTCTATTTGAAATAGTGGTTCTCCAATAACCACAGCCGCACAAACCGTTTCCGCAATTTTTTCTTCCTCGCAAGATGATCTGATTTCTTCTGAGACTTTCAATTGCTCTTCTTTCGACTCGCTTTTCGGTTATTTTGGCCATTTATTTTCTGGCAATGAAAGCCACGACGGACCAGACCACCAAATTTGGTTTTTTGCTAAACTCATTAGACTTTGCCCTCGCGTTAGCAAGTCCGCTGGATTGTCCTTTCCCGGACAATGACGCTAAGATCGTGTATTTCTTGCACGCGGTTCGCTTTAAACGGTTTGAACTTACGAGATACCGTTTTGATCCAATCGAGCGTGATTTTTGAATCGGGTATTAATGATCTTGATTTTTCGCTTTCAGCTTCTAACCAATTTTCCCGGCGAAATCTTTCTCGAGTTGCTTTGCCACTTTTTTAACTTCATATTTGCGTCTTGTAAAATCGCTTTAGATTCTTTGGCCAATGTGAAGGCCAAATCGATATCATCTCTACCTGATATTAGATCATCAACGTACAACTCTTTTTCCAAGGATTCTCGAGTATCTTGAAATTTGTCCTTATATTTCTTTAGGAAAGATCTAATCGTCGCCGCTAGGTGAAAAGGGCTCGAGGTCAGACCAAATAAAACCCTATTCATTCGATAGATCTGTATAGTTGGATTCTTCTCTAATATCTTCGGATTTTTAAGCCATAAAAAGCGTACCGCGTCTCTGTCGTCAGGATTGATTTCTATTTGTAAAAACGCTCGCTCGATATCGGCCACAACGGCAATTTTTCTAAATCTGAATTTGAGTAAAATATCGAGCAAATCTTGATATAAATTTGGGCCTGCGTATAGGCAATCATTTAAGGAGCTTTGACCTTTTTGGCAGCTAGAACCGTCAAAAACGATCCTCACCTTAGTGGTGGTACGATCGTCTCTTATCACTGGTTGATGAGGTATATAATGGGTTACTTTTGATCCCGATTTAGCATTATTATCTACTTTCTCAATGATTCCTCGTTGTTCGTAATCGTCTAAGATATCTCGGCATAGACAGTATATATCCCTAAGGGGACGAGAAATCGCCTACCTTCCACTGCATTAACGTCGCTGTTTCTCTCACTGACGCTCTGTTATTGAAAGAGGGGGGGGGGGGCACGTAAGCTTCTAAGCGCTTCAAATGACCTTGAAAGTTCCCGTTTTTAAAGTACGGCCGTCTTTATTCGGTTGGGGCCCTAGCATTGACACGAACTCTTGCAGCTGGCCGCAAAGCGACTGTGGTGGGGGTCTAAAAATCAGAGCGTATTCTCGTCCTCTTAGGGATATATACTGTCTATGATCTCGGTAATCGGCGAAAAGGGCTGGGCTTTTCTCAAATCTACGTAGCAGGCTCTTAAACCTTCTTTCGGCTACCGGTTTGTTGTCGGGAAGTCCGGGTTTTTCATTTATCCAGGGAAGACTAACTTGGTATCTATTTTTGTTCCATTTAAGGCTCTGTTCAAATTTTCGCATCACTATTTTGTCTTCTGGACAGTGCGCTTCATTTTCAATTTCTTTTATCCCTAAATGTTCCAATTCCCAAAACGCTTTCAATCTATCGCTGATATTGAATTCGGATTCTCCCTGAACTACTCCCACTTTCAAAATGCTTACTGTCCCGCAACTGTCACCTTCGGAAACGACGATCATGTTCGCCGTCATATCAGCTCCGTTTATGACCCAACCGAATATGCTTTCCATCGCGACTAAATTGGGCCCCAATCTATTTACTTCTCCGCCGTCGATAATTTGCCAATACGTATCAGAGCCAATTAGAATTGTGATTTCATTTCCGTAAGCGCATTCGTGCTCCGGATCATCCGCTATTTGCAGTTGTCTGCTTTCCAGTTTTCTCTGAATCTCTCCGCTAGGAATTCTAATGGTCGCTGCGCTAATTACGGGAGATTCTACCGCTTCTAGGCTAACTGATTTATTGATAAATAAGCTTTCCAATTCAAACGATACTCTTCTTGTATTTAACCTATTTGGCGATTCAGCCCCAATAGGTAACAAATCTAGCTTATCACGGCCTTCTTCGGTTAATCCAAGCCTTTTCGAAAGATCCGTTCTAATAAAAGTTCTTTCGCTTCCGCCATCAATCATAATACGCGCGACTACTTGTTTTTGTCTACCCTTCACGATGACCCGCGCTGTTTGTAAAAGAACGTTTCTTTTTACTTTTTCTTTGGGTACCACTGTTAGTTGTGTCGTTTTGGGGGGCGTCTCTACATTCTTCTTTTCTGATAATTGCTCGTGTTTCTCTCGCTTTTCATGTTCCTCGCATATTGCCGTATGGTGGCGCTTCATGCATATTCGACATTCGACTTTCGACCAACAATCTCTGGAGTAATGGTCCCCTTTTAGGCAACGAAAACACCGACGATTTTTATGGAGAAATTCTCTCTTCTCTTCTACGCTAAATTTTTTACACTCTATTGTACTATGACCTTCGTTTTCGCAAAATAGACAACGCTGACTGCCGCTACTGGTATGTAAAGCTGACGTTGACGCTGGTGACGGTCTAGAACTGTAACTGCGGTTTTCTGATCTGCTACTGTTATCTGACCTTCTGTGGCTCTTCTCTCTCTCCCACTCTTTGCCCCGTGTTTTTTGGCTTGATTTCGCTTTAGACTGCGCTCTTTCCCTATTTTGTAGCTGGTCTTTTAAAAATGACAATAAAAGTTGAATGCTTGACGAATGCCTGTGTGTTTTTGTATATTCGAGGTAGATGTCTTTGGGTAATCGTTTTGTTACCATTGAACAAAGAAATTTTACATAAGAACTTGGGCTAACGTTTAACGCTTCTAAATTTCTAATTTCAACTTGACAAGAATTATACAGCTTTCGTAACTCCAACAGCTCTTCAGATGAACTCACAAATGGCAAAGCGAATATTTTATCGATATGCGCATCAATTACCAAATTGTCTTCTCCGCAGTCATCCGTTAGAATGTCAATAGCAGCGTCATAATTAGCGGCACTAGGTAACAGTCCCGCTATCGCTGTAGCAGCCTCCCCTCCGAGGTATGATTTTAAGAAATTAAATTTGTCAGTTTTTGGATACCCCTTATCGTGTATGGCTGTCTTGAATTGGGTCCAAAACTCTAACCATTTACTTCTGTCTCCTTTAAACGTTGGAATTTGTAATCGGGGTAAGGTAGCGTAATCAGGAACTTGTTGCGTTCCTCGAGGATTTGTTGATCTACTATCTTTAATTGCTCTCTGGGCTCTAGTCTTTCCTAATACTACCAAATCTGTGAACAAGTCTGCTTCTTTCATTTCTTTATCATACTCGCTTAGTGGAACAAATTCTTCTATGCTAAGGTTAAGTTCATCCAAAGTAGTTTCTCTAACCTTTAAAAGTTCCAAAAGTTCTTCCAATTCGTTCACATAGTAGGGTTGTTGTTTTACTAACGTTTCGATGCCATTGGTGATATCCATCACAGCTTTTCTTGCCAGTATACGCTTTTTATTCGCTCGCTCATATTCGTTATTCATGTTTACGCTAGTGGTTTTCCTCTTATTCTAATGACCGACTGTTCTCTCTATCTAAAGTCCCGGGTTTCGGCACCATTTAATATTTTGAATATTAATTGACTCTGTTATTTTCTCTGCGAACTTTTGTTCTTAACGCTGTTTTCTCTGGGCTTATAGACTAAATTGAGTTAGTCGATATTAGTTAAAACATATAAACATAATACTTTATTTTAAGGAAAAAGACGATACAAATATTTTGAATGTTACACTTTCGCTCGCTTCTCTCGTTCTACAAGTTCTACGGCGTAAAACCGTTTCCTCTCTCTCTCTAACCTAAACAAAACCTCTCAGACCCAGTAGATCGGGGCTTGCTGCCTTTCACGACGCTAAAGATTTTAACACCCCGATATTCTGAACTGTGTACCCGAGCTGGGAGTGGTCGGAGCGAAAAACAAACATAAAATTGGGGGCTTTAAAGGGATAGGAACATATTTTTTCTTTAACGGGAATATTTTTCACTTACAGACTTTAAAGTTACAATAAAATAAAATAAATGAATGCTTTCTAAAATCAATTTCTACACAGGTTGTTGCACTTGAACACTCTATTGTATCGTATATCACCAAATTACAAGGAAACGCTTGTCGATAATTTAAATGCTGCAAATAGCGTGGATCGAATATCGACAGCTATAACCAACGTTATGTGTCCACCTGTGAGACTATGCATTAAGTGATAAATCAAGATTCACATCATATCTCGTTCATTTGAAAAATTATACATTTCCACCCAAACAAGTGTACCGATCAGTCCACCAGCCTAAGGAGATGAGGTCGAAGATAATCAACAAAACAAATTGCTTACTGCTTATTTGCAATTCAAAAAGGGGTTTTTCCTTAAACAAATGAGACAATTCGGCGACGAGTAATTAAGATACAGGGAGTTGCTTGGGAGACTTTCGTTAGGTGGGTTAAACTAGGAGGATATGGAAATGCTCATGTCTCGGTGCAAAAATTATAACTTCAACGTTTTGATTCATTTGACGAAGTTCTGCGTATTAAGTCTCTTAATAAAAACATCCATGAATTTAATGAGGAAAGGCTACGCGATCTAGGTGAACCTGTCACCGAAATCAAAGCGCTAAATATAAACAATTCGGCGGCAGTGGCGACAGCGAAAGAAGCCCAAGGATTGGAACCATTTTTAGCATTAGCAGTAGGGACCAAAACCATTTTGCGTCGCAATTTATGGATGTCGATGAGACTTTGCAATGGTACGGTTGGAAAAGTCTTTGACACTATAAACACTAACAGATACCCGCGACCATTTAAATGAGTTGCCAATGTATGTACTTGTTAAATTTGGAACCTACACAGGCCTACAAGAATTGGGAGGAGCGGCACTAAAAAACATGAAGAAAAGGGAACAATTGTAAAATTCTAGCTTAAAACCACCTAACCCTCGTTAGATGATTTTCATTGACTACCGGGGTTTTAAAAACAAATGACCTTCCTCAAAATTGCTTACATGAGATAAAGGCCATTGGTTTTTTCTAAGGAAGAATTTTTACACAAATTTGTCAACGAAATAAGGATAAATGTGAAAAAGGATAACTTCGCCGTTTTTCATCCCAAAATGGCCAAAGTACTATTAAAAAATACCTTGGTTCCAAAACCAGGTAACTTGTTGAAGTGAAAAGAAGCACATTGTGAAAGAACTAGAGACTTATAACGGGAAGGTAACTTGTCTTTCAGGAATATCCTTTTTTCGGTTTTTTAAACTTATATTCCAACATTAGTTGAAATTATAAATATCACCTTTGTAGTTTCAAAGTTGAATGTTACTTGGTTTTGGAATTAATTTAAAGAATTGTGGTATGGGAATATTTTAAAATTTGTTGTTTCCCGTTATAAAGAGGAATAGTCAATTGAAGAATGGGGTTTTTAAGATCTCAAAAAATTTATGCAGTTATTTGTTAGCAACATATCTACCCTCTTTTTATGAGATACTTATTTCGAAAATGATTGATGAAATTTTCTGAAAAAAATCAATGCACGCTTAAAATAATAAACAAACACAGCCTGAAGCTGGGAAAAAAACCCAAAATCACTAAACAGTAAACTACAAAAGGCACCCCAGGTACTGAAGAAATAACTTAATCCTAAAGCATCGATGAAAGAACCCAAACCCAGTGCCACTGAAGAAAAAAACCCAACCCAAGGCCCCCGAAGAGAGATTCCAAACCCAAGCCACAGATGAAAGAAGCTAAAAGCGAAGCTACCCACAAAAGAACCCAAAGAAAGCATCCCAACGCAAGTCTGTGTTGAAGTTAAAAAATAGATTTTTCCGTTCCAAACACGTTAAGTAAAACCATTATCAACCTCTCAGAATTAAATGTACAAATTAAGTTATATGTTTTACCTGACTTATTAGTTTTATTTAACAATAAAATGTTTTTCACTATGAGACCTCTGAGGAGGATATTAAACCTAACTTAAAAATTCAGTTTGTTTCAATATTTCATACTTTGGTTAAACTGATAAGAAACGCAACCGTGATTGGAAACTCTTTTGTTTAAAAATACTTCCATTTAATGAATCATTACTTAGACGTCTCAATTTAAAATGATATAAACTTATTCAAGAGTATCTCAATTTTATCAATTCTAATAACTGATATTTTAATGAAACAAGTTGAAAAACAAAATGTGTTTTAAAATGAGACCTTTTGGGGGGATTTTTAACCTAAAATTTATATGTTAAACTCAATTTATTTCTATATTGCATTATCTCTAAGCGCAACTGTAATTGAAGAGTATTTAATTACAATAAGTGATAAGCAATATGAAATGATTAAATGCTTTTTTATTTTCAACATTTGTATAAGTCAGTTTGAGATTTCAAGTATTAAAGTTAACTAAGCCTTCTATGTCTTATTTAGTGATTTTACGGGAACGATTAATGTTCCTCAGCTCAGATTCAGCTACTGCAATATGGCACCTTCAGTTTTCATCTTTCGTGAACCTCGCGTGTCTTCTTTCGACAAATGGTTCCTTTCAGCAAAACAATAGTTTCGTCCAAAGAATTTGCCAGAAGCCGCGTCACGGAACTGATTCAATTTAATACGACCCGGAATTATGCAATTGGAAACATGGTATATAAGATATCGAAAGAAAACAAATTTATTCACCCTTCAAAACGCCCGAGGGAGTTAACGCTGGCGACGCTGCAGAGAAAACGAACAAACTAGGAAATTCCCGAGTTTCTTAAAAAATGTAGAATCTTGGAAAAGAAAAGCATCTACGCCGATTGTTAAGCAACAAAAGACAATTACTGATTATAGAATGCATAAACGATTAAATCGAGAAAATGAAATATTTGAAGAATACTTAGAAAATACCGATATTGGAAGTCAATTAAGCAAGGAAGATGATTGGGATCGAGAGCTATCTTTGGAGGAGGGTGCTGTTGGTGGCATTCCAATATCGCCGCAAAAAAAAATAAAATTACCATCCCCTAAAAAATCTCCAAGGCCCAAAAGACAGACCCGCCCTCCTTCTCGTTGGCAAGAATAATAATTATGTGTGAAATAAATAAACATTTTTTTATTTTAAACAAATCGATTTATTTCGTTTCCACTCTTTCATCAAATGAATACATATATTCAACAACGCTAAACTATAATTTCTTTTTAAATCGAAATTATACAATTCGTTAATTATTTTACTGTAAGAAATCCCCATACATCTCGAGGTTATAAAATAAATTACATGAGGTCCGCAGTTTTGGCTTTTATTTGATTGAAATTTATGAGTATTGAATTGAATACGCTTGCTATATCGCTCTAGCAAAAATCCATAGTCACGATGTGATCTTCCTAGAGAACAAAAAAAGTCCAGAGTGTTGCCCGATTTGTAAACAGCCGTCCAATGAGAGCCTGGAAGCGTATCAGGATCGGTGTTGATTACGAAACAATATGATTTTTTTTAATTGGAACTTTTGGTAATCTATTAGCGGGAAACACTCCGATAAATTTATCTTTCGAGCGGGGGTCACACTTAAGTATAGATTGGATTTGATTAGTGTTCATCTTTCACGTCACTGTCAAAATGCATAATTTCTCATATTGATCTTTTGTTAAGTTGATTCCCCTGATAGATGGCTTCAAACTCCCGTCTTCTTTTTTAAAATGTCGCACGTCGAAAGTCTCGTTACATTTTACGAGGTACGTGTCTCTTCCTAGATCGTAGGCTTTGTCACAAACTCCAATATCTAAGCTGTATTCGGGACTTCTTTTTTTAAATTTCATCGCGGATGTTACTATTGTTGCACTAACGCCAAATATTACAATCGCGAGACCCAGGAGAATGTGTACTTCACCCATGGTTAACAAAATGTTGAATAAAGACTTTAGCGCTCTACACTTGAATTTTAACTAATTCTTGAGCGTAAAACGCCCCTTTAATTATATTGCCTTTCAAATCTTTCACAATATACATACAGGGATCTCTCGTAATTACTCTATGAATTTCAAATATTTCGGCTGTAAACGTTCCTCTGTATGCTTTATCAAATGTTGCTTTTGCAACGGCTAATCGAATTTTATCCCCAATTTTTAAACTTGACTTCCCAATCATACTAAGTTTGCCATAGTTTTATTCCCAAATTGCCGATTCATTGTTTTTATTGAAATCTTTAGGGGCGATTCCCGTTGTTGAATGTTTTCGAGCGTTATAAGATTTTGCAATTAATGGTAGTTTATTAAGATACTGTAAATCGCCGGTCTTGGTAATTATTTTAAAAATTTTAGATTTTACCGTGCGAACGAGTCTCTCAACCATAGAAGCCTTTTTCTCGGAGTATGTGAGGTAATGGTGGATTTTATAATGCTTTAAGAGAGCGCGAAATGGGGCGTTTCGAAATTCTGTCCCTGCGTCGGTACATAAATTAAGGGGTACCTGTTTTTTGAAAATCTCTCTAAAAGCCTTCACAATCTCGCTCGAGGTTTTTTTTAATTGGCAGAATAAAAACGAATTTGCTTAAGATATCCTGAACTAATAACGTTTAACGGTAATTTTTATTAAAAGTTTGTAAAATAGGGAGGTCTAATAAATCGGCCATAAATGTCTCATCAATCGTTGATACATATAATTTGTAACGTTTAAAATTTGACCTCCTAGCTCTGTGTTGTGTGTAAGTTGGTTGTTTGCTGAGAAAATTTTTAATTTCTTTTTCCGAAATTTTGGGAAATTTTTTTCTTAAAGTAACACTGTCAGAATAACTGTATGGGCTTTCAACATCGTAATAAACTTTACTTAATTGTTTGTCGGTTTTTGACAACACCATCTTTAAATGTATGAATAGAAATAATAAAAACAGATTATAGTAAAAGTTTTTATTTTAATAAATTAAATCACATTTTAAGTTTGACACATTTTGAACAATATCAAAATATAATTGACTTTCTACTATTAAGGGGTCAAGACCAAATTCCTTTTGGAATCTAACAACAATATGATCGTAGTTTAATTGGGGGATAGCTATTAATATCATATTTTCCACTCGGTCTTCAAAATTTGTGCTAAATCCTAGTTTACAAGAGAGGTCGTGAGTAATCGAAGATTTACAATGTGGATTCTCACAATTTTCGGTAATTTCAAGCATTTTATCCGTGAGCTCATGTACAATTATGTCACGCATAATATTTTTTGCCGACAAAATAAAATTAATATCCTGATCGATTGTATGTTTACAATGTTTTAATCTTTTCCACCCTGCTTGGTTGAGAGTAAAACCATAATTTGTTGAATAAAAAAGATGATACAAATGGTTTTTTCCTCTGGTACAAGCGCGTACATCCACGAGTTTTTCCTTTTGTCCCTTGTAACAGTCGATTTTTATCTTTGAACCTTCAAGAGGAAGCCAGGTGTGAAAACTAGCAACTTGATCTTCAAAAAAATCAGTTATTTCCTTTTCGAATGTGAATAGAGATTGCCAGGCTTCCAAATTCAGTTCAAATTCGGCGCAAGTGTCTAGTCGGTAAATTTTGATGGATGGATTAACATAACCTAGCACCGATACTTCTTGTTTAGGTGAGAGACTGAGTTCGAGACATCTTTACCACTACGATTTCGCGAAACAACTAATCAATCTTTGCCCTCGTTGATTGATTTTATTCCGTAATATACGTAACTTGACGCTCTTGGTTAATGACAAATCGGTTTTCGTATTCTCCAATAATAATTATGTTTTGAATATTAGTTAAGGGGGAAGAAAACTTCATTACCATCCGTAAACTACCATTTCGTTGAATTGAGAGATTGTTAGAGTTTGCCGAGGAATCGTAAGTTAAATCAAACGCGAATAATGTATTACCGTTTTTATAATTTTCGTAATCAATACAATTACCAGAGTTATTTCCAATTAAATCCATTGCCGAGAATAGTGAATAATATGACCTAGTGTAGAGATTTTTATTAAAATCTGGAGTCTGAGCAGTTTCTGGTATATTCTGGTCGTCTAATGAAAGTAGTAAGAACGAGAGATTATTATGGTTAAATTGAAAGGGATTTTCTCGACTAGACCCATTGTAAGTAGAATTGTTTACCATTCCGATTATTACCCGATTTGGAATTTTACCTAAAAAAATATTTGACTTCACGAAATCGCTCGCGCCTGCTGAAATTGTCAGAGTTTTAACAACAGTTTGTGTTAGATCGTACAAAGCTCTCTGTTTGTGCAATATCGCATTATGTGCCAGCTGGAGATCTGGATTTACGAGAATATGTTTAGCAGTAAGAACCGCATCTTCGATACATAATCTATATTTGATATTAATATCTTCTTGTGAGATAATTATAAATTCATCGGAATTTTTCAAGAGTCGAATTCTTTAATTTACTTTGTTTAAAAGAAATTTGTCTATTTTACAAGAATCTACATGAAGTCTTCCCATATATTCACAAAGTTTCGATCCAGCAATATCTTTACTTCTTTTTAAAATTCCATTGTTTTTTATATCTTTATGAACATCGTTAA
The DNA here is from genome assembly GCF_980474605.1 of Leiobunum rupestre. NCBI lineage: Eukaryota > Metazoa > Arthropoda > Arachnida > Opiliones > Sclerosomatidae > Leiobunum > Leiobunum rupestre. Next base: position 2,761,713 of record NC_143392.1, read on the forward strand.
ACGCCAGCGATGGGTCGCAAAACCCGTCTTCGTAATAACCCACGGCGGTTTTGTAAGATTGTTTGGCTCCCTTATCAAAATTTAAAACTGTTGCTAAATATGCTAAATATGGGTAGCTGTTGTTGCTAGATTGTATCAAATCCTCATTCATAAACACGTCTATTTGGCTAAAAATAGAATGCAATGGAAGTTTACATAGGGATACTTTTTTTCCGGCTGCTGGAATATCTATTAAAACACCGTTTTGTTCTTTTTTAACCCGAATTTTAAGCATCAAGTTTGACATGTCAATATAATAATCTCCCCCGGGGGTAGAAAAATCAATCTGTGTAGCATGAGACAAGGGAGCTATAGGGAAATAATCTACAAATTTATTCCCCTCAATATTGCCATTAATCAGGGGTTCGTTAAAATGCTCTAACTCTGAACACATAGATTCAAATTGAGGCATAATGCTTTAGTCAAGAAAATCGGTTTTGGTTCTCTTGCGTTTTCTTTGATTATTGCGTAATTTTGATTTGCGCTTCTTTACTCTCCGAGCTCCAGAGCCTTTCTGTGTATTTAATATAGTATCACCGAGACTATTTAAAAGATTTGTTCCAGCAATTTTACTATTTTTTTTAACGACTCCTTAAAATTTTGACCCGCAACAACATCGTCCATAATTCTCTTCCCCATAACTAACCCTTGAATACCGAGTGATTTAGCTACGGGTCGAAAAAGAGGTGTTACGAATCTTGCTAAACTTTTAAAAATTGACCCAAATCCACGACCAGTCTGATATTGGCTTCCTCGAAAGACGTTATATCCGCGTCCTGTTTGTACATAATGATGATAATATCTTTCCATGATGAGCTTGTTTTAAGTGAACTTTAGACTAAGCATCCAGTCTTTTAAATATTAATTTAATAATAGTCTTGCCTGTTTTATATGGCAGGAATTCACCGTAATCCGACCTTAAAGAAATTTCTATAGTTTGTATTTGATCGTAGAGAACTGGAAAATAGTCTAAAAAATGAAATCTTTCAACTTGTGCTTGATTTTTATTTTCGTTTAATTTGATAATTCTCAGCATGGGTGTATTAGTGTGGCCTGTAATTATAGGTTGTATAATATTTGTATAGACATAAATTCCAGATATTCCGTGGTTGAGATCTGCGGGGTACATACCTATTTCGTTAAAAAGAGGTCTTTCAATTTGATTGTTTGAAAAACCTAACATTTGCCCGAGTTTGGGGTTATATATTGGAAAGGTTAAAAAACTGTTTCCACCCAAACCTTTAACTGAAACTGTCGAATCTGAATTTAAATTAAACTCGAATTTAGCCCAACTCTGATGTGGTAATGAATGTTTCATTGCAATTAAAACATCATCAATAGTGTGGTAAACACCAGTTGGAATTCGACAATGGAATTTGTCTACAATATTTAGTATATTATTTTTACCATGTTCGTAATTGTTGAAATCAATATCACGTTTTTGTCGTCGACTATTCTCAACTCTGTTTAAATCGTTTCGAAAAATTATAAAATTAGCCGTATTATCTAATTCTAATCTAATTTGAAGTGGGTCTAATGCTTTGCTTTTATAAACTGAGGATATATAATCTACTTTGTACTCAATTTGTAAGAGGTCTGCTAGAGGACCGAATATTTTAATTTCCAAGCCACTCATTATTTCAATTTGAAAATAATAATTTCCATTTTCTTTGAAAATAAAAAATCCAGCCTTAAGTGAGATATGCGAATCAAAATATTTTTGAAGTTCATTTAAAATTTTGAAATGAAGAGATAACGGTATAAAATTCCCGCTTAAATCCTTATCAGACTCGTAATAGTTACGTTCAAACGTATAACTGTCATTTTCCCAGTTAGGGACTTCAATTGGAAAATTTTTATTATATCTAAAATCTATAACCGATTCCTCATCTGACATAAATTTTTCCTCATACACTTTTAAAGGATTTTGACTGCTAATTACACCGTTTTGAAATTCTGGCGCGTTTATATTAAAAATATTTGCTAATCTCCCAGTGAAGGCAATTTGTAGATCTTTAGGGAATGAAATTCTTAAGTAATGACCTCGATTTATTTCTTCTATTGCGTAACTAATTTCGTACCGATTCAAAGGGGGGTAGTTTGTAGCTTGTTGAATCTCGTTTTTTAATTGCCTATGCAAAGATAATGGGATAATATTTCCAAAATCATCTCTCTGACCTTCAAATAAAAAAGGCTGGATAATTGATACGGAGTAAAAAGCCAAATCTTCCTGCTCAAATTTCGGTATTTTTGTAGTCTCAATACGTATGTCGATAAAATTGTTGCGCGAACTAAAAGTAATATTATTTAAATTATTTAACGGGCCAAATTTTTGAATACCCGTAAAATAAGTGTCTGTTGGAATTTTAAAAAGGTCTGCTAACGGATTTTGAAATTTAATTTCTATCCCTACCGGTATTTCTAAATTAAAATATAAATTATCTTCAACATCGGACGATATCGCGGTTTTTAATCCATCAAACTGTCTTGGTTTACATCGTTCTAATAAATCACGTATAATTAAGTGTAATGTGAACGGTTGAATTTCATTATTATATTGTCTTTCTCCCTCATATCTGCCCGCCTCAAACACAATTGCGTAATTATTCCATTGTATTTATTTAATAACAGGCTGAGATGGTAGATTAACTGGTATTGGAAGAGAACTTGGTAGATTATTTTCTTCGGAAGGATTTAAAACTTCTGGTTGGTTGACGTCTCCATTAATATTTGGAATTAAAGGTTCTGTTGGTAAAATGTTGTTTAGATTTTCTTCTGGTTTCAAATTTGACTTTTCTTCTAAATTTGTTTTTGGTTCAAGTTTTGGTTTTTCTTCTTGTTTCACTTTTAGTTTTAGTTTTGGTTTCTTGTTAATTTTCTGTTTTTTCCTCCTGGGTTGTGATTGTATTTCTTCCACGGGAATTTGTCGTGGTGAATATTTTTGTTGATATTTATTCACAACTAACGCTTTTTTAATTCGTACTTCGATAAAATTTGTTGCGTAAGTTAAAGAAATAGTTTTGGCGTGATTCGAGATTGGATAATTAGAAAGATAATCACTGTCGACAAAATCATGTTCTCGAAATTCCAGAACAGACGCTAGGGGCGATGCTTGAGGTATTCTTATTTGCACATCTTTTTGTAACTGTATTTTTAATTTTGAACTGTCTTCGTTTTCATCTGCTTTTACCGTATTTATTTGTATTTTTCCTTTAAGTGTTTGATTGGCCTCAAATAGTTTTAGCAAACTCGTTGAGTATATTATTTTGAAGAGATGTTGGAATATTATTCTTATTTCGGTCTAGATCACCCTCGTAACGTTTGGGTGGAATTTCAATTTTAATATAATCCCATTGATTTTCTTCGGGTGAAATAACATCTGACACGTGTCCTACTTGGAAATGCGAACACTCATTTTTTATATTCGAATAAGTTTCAGGAATAATTATTTCTGCTAATGCACAAGACCATTTTTCATTGTTAAAATTTAAAGGTTTTGATAACTGTACTTTAAAGTTAGAAGGCGTATTTTCCGGGTAAATATCGGGTGATGCGTTCGAAGGTAGAAATACTACGAAACTTGACATCTTTATAATGACAGTTTAGTTGGGCGACATCTCGTTTTATACTAATAAAAAGATTTAGCGTGATAGATCGAAAGGATTGGGATTTGAACTTGAGACTGTTTGAATAACATCCTGCAACGCTACCGATCTACCACGCTAAACCTTAACACGAAAGAGTTAAAATAAGAACAATATATTTATTAGAAAATCAGTTTTATTCACATATTTTCAATCATTTGACAAGTTTGTTCAAGATTTTCCAAAACCTCAATGGGCGTTTCAACTTGATTAAGAGTTAAAATTTGATTATTTTTACAATATTCTTGAAAAAAATAATAGCTTCCATCTGCTCATCAGATGGCATGACAAAGTCCGGTGGAAATACAACATTTGATTTCATTGTTGAATTTAAAGTTTCTTCACTCTTAATACCAGTTGTCTTTTTTTTACGATGAATTTTCTTTGGAGTTCCAGTACCATTAACAAACTTGTCGAGCCATTCTTGATTTTTTACGTTAAACTCGTTCAAATAAGCAATAATTTGGTCGTCTAATATTTCTTCTTCGCTTGATTTGAATGAAGACAATCGCAAACATCAATATTAAGAAGTGTTTTATTAGAAAAACTAGATGTCAAATGATTTAGCAGATGCATCTTAAAAACTCTTCGTTCCAGAAATAAAGCTTGACAAACCCAACATTTAACACTAAATATAAAACTATTTATAAAATCAAACGCGTGTTTGCGACATGCCTCCTCATAATAACAAGGGTTCTCGGTAGGCGATTTGCATTTAATTTCTGGTTTCCTCATAAATAACTTCATTTTTTTTAACCTTTAAAGAGCTCGATTTTTGAGACGTCTTACGCTTACACATATCCTTTGACTTTTAAATGTAAAAACAATTATTATCGCAAGTTTAGACACGTTTATTAGCTGTTTAAAGTATTTTGGGTGGGGCCAAAACCGCCAAGGATATAAAACGAAGGTCGCGAATTCGTTTCCCCATCTCGCAAATAATTAATTAGCATTTTAAACGGCTAAAAAACGAAAAAAATAAAAAGTAACACCAAAAGTAAATAAGTGGAAGTATTTGGTGGGGTTACATATTACCGCCGATATCTCGGTTCGACCTTGTCCGATCGTGACCAAACTTGTTGGGGTGATAGACCGAGGCTTAGTGGTTGTGGACCGTGCTCGAGCGTCGAGGTCAAGGATCATCTTCAAGGTGAAATTTGAAAACAAAAATATGTTTTTCGATTTAACCAAGGACAAATATTTTTGTTTTTGGAAATATTTTGGGGGGTGTTTTGGGGGGTTATGGCGGCCATCTTGGAAATAAAAGCGTTAAGTTTTAGTCCTTCTCTACTGAGGTGTGGCAGCTCGATGAAAAAATAACTGAAGTGAGTTTAGTTCTAGATAAAACCTTTCCAAATCGTTCTTACGAGGCTATTAAAGCCAAACGGCGGCATCCCGAATATAAAAAGTATGTTGATATTCTCAAATCAGGAACAAGCCAATTGAGAACGAAGTTCAGCTTCCTGAAATAATAATTAGTCAAGACCAGAATGTTGGTACCCCCCAAGCTGTATCAGCGCAGGGTGAAATGAGAAGGCTTATCCCCTTGGGTAAAAAACCTAGAAGACGTTCTCGGTTTAAGTCCGTCATTGAAAAGGTAGAAACTAATGATACGATGCGGCCAAGGTTTATCTCGGAGGGAGGTCCAGCGCCTACTAAGTGGGAAATAAATATATAACATGCTGCGTTGTCTATCATGATTTTTCCTTTAGCCGGAAGCAGCGAAACGGGAATTCGGGGTAGTGAACAAGAAACTGGTAATTTCAAAGAGGTTGATCCTTGTCAAGTGGTCGAGGTATCAGACATGAATTTAAGTACTAGGAGCGCTGAGGACGAATTAAACGATACTATTACGCTCCTTGAAAAAGTGGAGGCACGGATAAAAGACAGATCAGCGTGGGCATTGAGAGAAATTGAATTGAACTCAGAGTTACCGAAGGAGAAGTCTCAGCAGGTCGAAGAAAGTAACAAGCAATCATCTGGAGGCTGGAATGGGGAACTAGTGATGGAGTCGGACGAAACTGATCCAGGTGTCACTAGCCAGAACCATAACTAGTAGTAGTAAAAGGCATCGTAATCAAGAAGCATGGATTGAGCAAGCAATAAATAACTCGAATAGCGACTCTAAAAGTAGCAATGATTCCTTTACGGTACCAGAAGGCTGTGACTCAAAAACCGCATTCAAGTTGTATTTTCATCATTATTTGGAAGGATAGAATAAAGAGGCGTTCATCGAAAGGCTTGCCAGGGATGCATTCGATGATGCTGTTAACTTGGAGGACGTTACAGCGTGGTTGAAATGGGAGTTTCCTCAAAAAACGGAAACTAAATTTAAAGGAGGCATGAACCGTCCCAATGTTGGTTGACGTAGAGCAGCAAAGTGAAACATTAATTTTTGAACCACGTCCGGAAGGCTTTGTGGTACATCTGTCAAAAGGTAATGCAGGTATCCTAAGGCGAGTTTAGCGAAAAGTTACCACAGGGATAACAGTGTGTCAGAATTTATAGCCCGGTGTACATAGTAACAAAGACCATACCACCGGAAGCCTCTCATCATAGTGCCCTACGCCAACGTCCCCCTAGCCCGGACAGGTGACAAGTCCAGCATGGGTAGCGGAACCCTACTACTGATGGTCGCACCTTTGACGCAAGCCACTCAACCCAGCAGAAGGTGCAGCAATGGGTGGACCAATTCCCACTTCGCACACAGCAGTGGGATTAAGAGTGGATGCTGTAGCAACTCCAGCCGACACCCTACCCATGAAGGTAAAGAGTCAAACCCTTTGGAGAGAGCTCCTAAAGGGGAACGACGAGCACACAGCAGCCCAAGTAACCCGGCACAGCTGGCACCGGAGATCTCGGTGTGACCCGAAAAGGCCGGGAAACAGGACCGCCGTGCACGCATATGGAGGCCCGCCGCCCCACAGCAGGCTACCCAATCCGCCGAGGCGGCCAGTTTGCACGGACCCTCTCCGTTAGCCTGAGCCGAAGCTCAGTATCCAGCCCAAACCTGACCGAAGTCGGAGGTGGAGATAGGACCATTTGATCGGAGCCAACATCTCCCAGTGCGCCACCGCCCTTATGGGTTACAAGAGCGGACCCCGACTCCCCGGTAAAGCCACCAGTTATTGCACACTCTAACCCGTTTTGGGCCACCACAGGGATAACAGGCTTGTGGCGGCCAAGCGTTCATAGCGACGTCACTTTTTGATCCTTCGATATCGGCTCTTCCTAGCATTGCGAAGCAGAATTCGCCAAGCGTTGGATTGTTCACCCTTTAATAGGAAACGTGAGCTGGGTTTAGACCATCGTGAGACAGGATATGTCATTGCGATCGTAATCCTGCTCAGTACGAGAGGAACCGCAGGTTCGGACACTTGGTACATGTGCTTGTTCGAGCGAACAGTGGTGCAAAGCTACCATCCGTAGGATTATGACTGAACGCCTCTTAGTCAGAATCCTGTCTAGTCGCTGCAATGATATCGTTCGTGCCTTTGGCGTTTGTTGGCTACGCTTGTCGAGATGCGTTTTGGCGTGGTCTCGGTGAAAAAGCGTTCTTAAAATCAGCATTGCAAAGTTTGCAGAGTTTCGCGGCTTTGGCTAGTTTATTTTTTATCTTCGGAGAAACGTTATGGCACCAAATCGTCCGTAGACGACTTAGGTACCGGTCGGGGTGTTGTAAAGTCTGTAAAATAAGTCTTTGCCTGTTGGAATTTTGGCAAAACGTATTACTGATAGACAGATGAAACCAATTTTATTCTTAATATTTTTCGATTCTCTTTCAGATACGACCATCAGTTCGGCCGAGAAATAGAACACTTACCCGGAATTGACGAATATCATTTTGGACAACTTTTAAAATAAAAGAGTTACGCCACTGAAAATGATAATAATGGATTCGGGATGGTCGATTTATATTTACGAAGTGTTAAATCTAGGTCTCTTAGACCAATAGGTGACGAGTTATTGGCTTTCAAACTTAAGGAAGGGAATTGGTTTTGTATCAAAGGCAAAATCGACCTTTTCATCATACACGCCTAAATTTCATTGCATTTCAAAACGCCGGACCAATAATATATTGAGGGATACGTTAAGTGAAAGAAAATGACTAAACTATTATGGGAAAGGCAAAATAGAAAGACTCGGGTTTCTTTCCCTCTCGTGGATCAGCGCGACAGCTAATTGGTAAACCATTTGCGCAGTGATTTATAGCGTTTGGACCTGAAAAGTCAATTTATTTTATTCCCTCCACTTGTGTAAAATGTATCAAAGTAAAAGATGTTTTCCTGTTCAATTTGCTCTGCTGGTTTCAACCATAAACCAAGTTTTAATCGCCATGTTAATTCCATGCACGGTAATATAAATTTATCCTGTCCTGTTTGCCGAAAGTCATTTAAGCGAAATGATAATTTACTTCGTCATAAACGAAAGTTGCATCCGGACGGTACACCCGTAGTTAGACCGGTATCGCCCCAGCCCGGCCTTTCACATAGGGCAACCCTAAACAATACACCCGTAAAGAGGGTCGCACCGCAAAACAAGGTTAGAACCGATAATGGTAAATATTTAATTTTTATTAAAATTTATAATTAAAAAAGTAAAAAATAATAAAAACTGTTTCGGTTCAATTCCGCAACCAGCGGATACCGTTCATGCAGCCATAACAGTTCTCATAGCCGAAAATGTTCAGACCACTACTGTCCCTAAACCCGCAACCTCCGTCCCGAGACCCGTGGAAGCCGCCGACTCCTTCCCGAGGTCCTCCGCCTACCCTCAACTACCCGCAGCCCTCTTCGGCCACCTCATCTACACCATCCGTTTCACAGATACCCGCTGCGCAGAGTGTACCCGTGGGTCGAAACTTCATCACCGCTCGGTGCACTTCCCAGTGAGGGCCCCAAATATTTTCCGATTCTACAACAAGTTCCCGCTGGAGAAAATATAACCCCATCACTTAATGACATAATTTACGATGCCGTTAATGACGTCAACCGGAAAAATTCCAATATGGATATTTCTATGGATTTTATTGTAAATACCCCCAACCCTGAAATTACTAACACTCAATACGAAAAGGTGCTCCAAGAAATGTTTAATGACGTCATTCATTCTCCCCAAAACCACCAACCATCTTCTCAAGATGACCCAGCAAGAGGATGGTAATGTGGACGATTATTTAATGATCGCTGATGGAGAAGAATGGATGCTTGAAGGTTTTGAACAACAACTAGCAGCCCCACCCACCAGCTGATCAACAAGTTGGTCCTGTGGTGAACAATATTGAAGAAGTTCAAGCGCTTGATGATGCTATTTTTTGCGGCACGTATAACCGCTCCAGACGGCGTTACGGACCCAGTTCTGTTAATAAATGAACATCGCGAAATTTTAGAAAACTATATAAAAAACAGACTGATGGTTAAAAGGGGTTTTCAATGGTACATAGTTGTGCGAGCCTGGTTTACCCGTGAACTGGCGGATACCGCGCAAGAAGTTGAAGTGCTGCCGTTTTTTCGCGTATTTATTCATACGACATGTAGGGACAAAATTTCCGAGGCCATTTAACAATTTGAAGTGGTTGGGTATTAGACAGAATTTTATTTCTTCAAATAAACATTATCCAGTTCCAGCCATTAGCGGGGGTACATATTTTAATCTACCGCCTGTGTTTAAAAAAAAACACGCTCTAATCAATATCAAATCAGACGACAGCAAGTGTTTTTATGGAGTGTTTTGGCAAAATTACATCCGGCTCCAAACAATCTACACCGTTTACAACACTACACACGTTACGAAAATGAACTAAACTTGACGGGAATAATATTTCCATTTGAGTTAGATGCTATCAAACTTAAAAAATTGGAAAGAAATAATAACATTTCGGTAAACATTATCGCGTATGGAAAGAGTTTGTTTCCGCTTTATGTGAGCGAAAATTTTGTACCAAAGGAAAGAGAAATTGATCCCTTAATGCTATCAAATGAACATACAAGACATTATTGTCTTATCCGCCTTTTGAGTCGTTACTCGGTGACATGACCGGTTACGATCATAAGACGTGTTATTGTCGACGATGTTCGAAGAGGAGTGCGGGAGTTCGAGCCAGAGAGAATCACGAAGAACATATTAAAGATTGTAATGTTCATGATCCGCAACAAGTGGTGATGCCGGTGAAAGAACCAATTTTGAATTTTACAATTTCAGTTGACATCAAAGGGTAAATTAAAACTAATTAAATATTGAATGAAAATAACATTTTAAATTTTTTATTATGTATTCCCTATATCGTTTTGGCGGACTTTGAAACATTATAATCACATGTTTCTACATGTCTGCCAGACTCCACTTTATCTTCCACAACTACATTGTCTTTACACGTAACTTGTGGATTTTCATACGCGATAATAGGACCTGACGGTGAGTTTATTTCTACTTTACTGCATAAAACGGAATAGGAAAACTCGTCAATCACGTGACATATAGAGGAGATGACGCTGCTTTAAAATTTTTAAAGCTTCTTTTAAATGAAGCGGATGATATTTTCAAAAACAGTAGCAAATTATGCCCATGGCTATAACGGTCGTCGAGGAAGCAGCGTTCCAATCATCAACCAAATGTTATGTGTGTGAGGAAACGTTTACCGAGGGGTCTATAAAAACTAGAGAGCACGACCATTATTCTGGGATGTATCGTGGTAGCGCATGTCAAAGGTGTAATCTTCAGATGAAAGCACCGGGCTTCATACCATGCGTATTACATAATTTGTCGAGGTAAGTTCTGTAGGATAATATTCATAAAAAAAACAACAACAATTTATAAATTTTGTGTATAACTTTAGATATGATGCGCACTTAATTATGCAGCAAATCGACACAATTAAAAACCAAGACATCGATCTCATACCAACAAATAGTGAAACATGTATATCTTTCACCATTGGTTAATTACAATTCATCGACAGTGTAAGGTTCTTACCAGCTAGACTTGAAACATTAGTTGGGAACTTAGCCAAAGAGGGGCCAGGGAAATTTTCTTCTTTAAACCCGAGGGCGTAGAATTACTTTTGAGAAAAGGTGTCTATCCCTACGATTATTTGAGTAGTGGAGAACGTTTCAACGAAACGCAGTTGCCACCTATTGAGTGTTTTATAATACACTTACCGAACAGCATTTAAGTCAAGAAGACTACAATTATGCTCAAATTGTTTGGCGACGCTTAAATATTGAAAATCTAGGTAAGATTTTTTTATTAAAAATCATAAAAATAAATTAACTTTTATTTCTCAAAAAAGTGAATATCACGACTTGTATTTGTAAGAATTTTTACCGCTTAGACCCAATGCAGGCTTTCACGGGACCAGGTAAACCATTTTTTTTTGTTTTATTCTAGTCTAAAACTTTGATATTTATAGGGTTCACCTGGCAGGCTGCACTTTACATGACCAAGGTACACTTGGATCTTCTTTTAGATGAAAATATGCATTTATTTATTGATAAGGGGTGGGGTTTCATCGATTTCCCATTGCTTCGCTAAAGCAAACAACAAATATATAGAGTCGTACAACCCCAGAAAAACTGATAGTTACATTTGCTATCTTGGTATTATTTTTAATTTCAATGATAATTTTAATTACAGACTAATAACCTGTACCGTACGGTGATGTGCAATGCTTTAAAAATGAAAGGGTTCAAATGGGTTGAACCTGGACGAAATCCGTAACTGTCCAGAAAACACACCCGAAGAGTTTATGGTTGAGGTTGATTTGGACTACCCCAGTGAGCTTCACGATACTCATTATTGTAACCCCTTTGCACCGGAATCCACCAGTATCAAAAGGACCAATTGAAAAACCTTTACATTAAAATAAAAGAGAGAGTACCAAAATTAGTCCCAAACTTAAATAATAAGGAATGATAAGTAGGGTACTATGTGTCTAAAGGGTTAAAAGTAACCATAATCCACCGGATTTTGAAGTTTCATCATGGGGCTTGGTTGAAGCCATATATTGAATTCAACACGGAAAAACGAAAAATAGCTGTTAAAACCTTTGAAAAGGACTTTTTCAAATTAATGAACAACGCAGTCTTCGGTAAGTAAATAAATTAAAATTAAAAAATAAAATTAAAAAAATTAAATATTTTTCAGGGAAATTAACGTAACCGTATCGACTTCAAACTTGTTACCACAGCTGAACAAGCTATCAAAAAAACCGATCTCCAGCTTTCCAAAAATCAACGTTGTTGTCACTAGGAGATGACCCGTGGTGTAACGCACCGATTTGGTTCAAACTCGGGCGTTTGGTAGACCTTCGTGTAACTTGAAAAACTAAATGGAAATGTCCCCATAGGCAACCGTTTTGGTATGGCAACAAAAAATGTTTTTGACAACATAGTGGAAATTTTCCCATTGAATATAACATGGGAATCTGATCAATTTTAAGGGTAAAAAAATTTAATTTTTTAAATGCTAAAAATAGAAAATATAAATAAAAAAATTATGCAAAAGTTCGAAATTGATTAAATTTTTTATAGAGGGTACCCTTAAAATTGGTCATATTCCCATGTTATATTCAATGGGAAAATTTCCTATTTGTGTTGTCAAAAACATTTTTGGTTGACATGCCAAAACGGTTGCTTATGGAAACCATCCCCCGAGTTTGAACCTAATCGGTGCGTTACATCTCGGGTCGTCTCCTTTGTCAGTGAAAAAGAAGTTGCTTCTAAATCGCCACACACTATAAAACATCAATACGATGAAAAAGCAAAGCTTTTGTTCAGCGATACAGGTAGAGCTCGGCAGGACCTACCAGTTGAAGTGCAAAATGCACTTCATAGAAAGGTTTACCTTGAAAAACCAGAAAGGACTGCTTTAGTAAACCACGTAATTGACTCTGTAATGAAAATTCTACCTAGACCACTTTAAGCAGACTTAAAAATAGTCGCCCCGAAAGTAGTTGAGACATACCCCCACTCTCTTCAAGATGGATCTATTGTTAATGTTCTTGGATGTGGATACGCTAGTTTTTTGATCCAATTAATTAACCGTACCGAAAATGAACTTAGAAATGTTAAGTTAAGAGTGAGGCGTTGCGGAAAGTTGTTAAATGCTGCTGAGAAAGCTACTGATAATGAAGAAAGCTCAACTCTTGGCACCAAACGTTTTGCTCTTGTAAGTGACAGCTATGGATGTGTAGATTTTGCTCCAGTACTTTCCATTCCACAAAAGGAAATTATTCAGGAAGAAAACCAACTTTTAAAAAGGATGTTTAGGGAGTCTTAATATGATGATGACATGAAAAAACTGTTTATGAAAAATTACCCATTACAACGTCTGGATATTATTGAGGATAAAGGAACAATGTATTTAAACGGCGAGCACCCCTATCTGTTTATAGAGCCAGGCCTTTTGTTACATGCTGAAAGATTGCTAGGATTTAATCTAAAGGAACAACAAACCATGACCTTGGAAAAGGAGCTAAAATCCCATATAAGATTTTCAAGCATCAGTAAATGAGTCTACAACTTTAAAAAATATCCTGATGGAATTGAACGCCAATTCTGATGCTGAATATGAAACAAGAGCTCTTTTTGGTTTCATCATCGAATATTTTAAAGATAAATTTGCTAAACTTTTTGTTATAAGTCCAGTAAATATTAATCAATTGGTCAATTATGGAAAATTCAGTCTGCCAATTTTTTTCATGACTAACTAAAATATTGGTTTAATTCATTTACGAAATATATTTTTTTAATTAAAATTTAAATATATTTAATATTAAAATCCATTATCTTTTTTAATGGAATCAAGGGGGGAAAAATGGACTGAACAAGAAAATGTTGACTTTGAGAAACCGTCTTTCAGTTTCTACAAGACGTACCGTTGTTGATGATTCCGAATAGTAAGGTGTAATTTAATGTCCCTTATAAAATAGAGATCTCTGACTTTAATTTGTTATAACCTCACCTAGAAGAAGGTGGTTTTTCTTCTTATCTATTTGTATATTTAAAATCTTTTGATCCTTTCTTACTTTTATATTTTGTGGTACTTGAAATGAGGTATCTGTTATAATAACAGCGTAGTTTAGTAAATTAAAAAATAAAAATTAAAAGGATAGCTTTTTAAAAGTAGAGTAATCAAGTAATCATTACAAGCCCTACTGGTAAAAATAATAAGGCAATTTTTATTTCAGACTAAACTCATGCTTCAGCAACTGTGATGGCTCGAGTATTTGGTCTAGATACCTATTTTGCTTAATTGTAAATGTATTACATTGAAGGTTTTTGCAGTTGATATCTAGTGTGATTTGTTTAATACAAAATGATTAAGAGAATATGGTTCATATTTTAAATATATATTTGTGATATATTACAACTGATTTCCTCATTTTAAGCAATTATACCGTTTGGTTTAACACGGATTTTGTTATAACTGTGAAATCTAAAGTTTGATTGAAAATGTACTACTATACAAATAGAAAATTCACGTTTGTATGAATTTAATTTTACATGTTGGTTTCAGAAATACTTTATGTACAGAAGTGTATCAACCGTTATTTTGAGTGCAAAGACAATATAAAATTAACTGTCATGTCACTGTAGAATACACAGTTATGTCACCGTAAAACGCACAGCCATGTCACTATACAATGAACAGTCACCGTACAATGCATAATTATTTAACCGTAAAATGTACGGTCACCGTAAAATGTACAGCCATTTCACCGTAAAAAGTACAGCCATGTCACCGTAAAAGGCACAATCATGTTACCGTTTAATAAACAGTTATGTCATTGTACAATGAACAGTTGCCATACAATTCACAGTTATGTCACTGTGAGAAAGACAGTCATGGCACCTTGCAATGCACAGTCGCCGTACAATTCAGTTATTTCATTGTAAAATATACAGTCATGTTACGATGCACAGTCATGACACTGTAAAATGTGCAGTCATGTTACTGTACAATGTACGGTTATGCTACCGTATGATGCACAGTCATTTCACCGTAAAAACCACAGCTTGTCCACCTTAAAATTTGCAGTTATGTTACCGTACGATGCACAGTCATGCCGCCGTACAATGCACAGTCATAACACCGTAAAAGTCACTGTCATGTCACCGTACAATGAAGGCTTAAACTACTGTTACTTTGACACTCCAAACAATGTAATATGAATTGTTACCGTATTTTTTACAGTAATATGACTGCTTAAACTACTGTTACTTTGACACTCCAAACAATGTAATATGAATTGTTACCGTATTTTTTACAGTAATATGACATTTGGATTTAATGATCAAAGGGACTTTTTTTACGGTAAAACTTACAGTAATTTCTTAGAGTGTGGTAAAAGACTTCCCTTTGCCGGTCATTTAAGGATCGTAACATCGATAAATATTCAGCGTTGTTAACGTACGTGACTCGAGGTACGACAGTGTTGTCGACCGGGCTGTTTTCGTTTAACTCTCGCGCGATGTTGGCTTCTATCCTACCACTACCTTCAGCAATAAAATCAGGGTCATCCATAGTGAAATTTCGATCTATTGCGTTTTGGTGATCGGACATTGGTTGGAAACCCTTAACTTCTGCGTGACCTCATTTTCCTGCTATTCCACGATAGCCCGTTCGATTTCGTCCTCGTCCGATGCATGCACGTATTCTCGTTTATTTGTTACAATGTTTGCGAGGTTTTGTTCGTAGTACTCTTTGATACATTTCTCTTAAATATCCCCGGTTTCGTCGCGCCATGGAAAATGCAACATCAGCTGTTCTCTATAGAAATATTGACGGTCTCGTAACTCCTAAAATTTCCGGAAATGTATAATTTTGGCTTTGGTGTGCTTCCGGATAAAGGTTTTTCTCTTCAAAGCAGTCCAAATACTGGGACTACTCTGTTTCGCTGTCGGGATTTTCTTGATCGTCTTCAACGTCTTGGGTTTTTTCTTTATATATTAATAACACGCCGCGAATTGGGCCAAAGAGAGGGTTTCGAAAGCTTAGTCATCTGGCCTGAAACCGTACTTTTCAATGATCTGAAAGACTTTCTATTTCTGTATTTGGTATTAGAATACGAACCATTTCTTCCGGCGGGTTCGTATTCATATAGACGCAAGCGCGACTAGCCTGGGACATAGGGATTTGCAGACAACCGTAAGCTGCTTCTTGGGTGCTAATCTCTTGGAAATAGATGAATTTATTGGCAATTAATTTTTTCCTTACTTGTGGACCCCTTGCGCTTAGCTTCTTTCGAAACTTCCATTAATAGCCGAGACATTCCACGCTGAGATTTTCCGATATAGCTGACGATGTACGTTACGCACGCGTATGGATCTAAAATGTACTGCACGTCAATGTTCACGCGGCAATGGCATAAGATGTCTGGATTAAATTCGCCAAGGGGTGATTTAAGTATGTGAATTTTAAGAGAAGGCGTGGAAATCTAGTACAGTCAAAGGTAGGACAAGGGGGTTGACAAAAAGAAACACTTATCTACGCCACTGGTGATATTAGCTAAGAATGGTTTATTAGTGTACCGTGGGCGTACTTAAGTGGTTTACGGATCTAAAATTGAGACAGATGTGATTTGTATGTGACTACAAACAACGCATTCACATCATAACTTTGTTCAGATCACACGTGGATCACCTTTGTAACACATTCGAATGTTTTTAGATCACTAGTGACACATGTACAATTAATGATCCAAGCGTGTAATACTGATCTAAAATCGGGACAAAATTCAGTGATCTGAAAGTGAATTGGGATTTTGCATCGTAGAGTGGAGTTTTTACTAAATATTTCACGTCGTCCATTATACATTTAGACCTTACTGTTTCGTGATACATTGTTTGGGTATCAATCATTAATATTGGGAGAACTTCTACAGTTGAATCAACCTTAATAGGCACATTGAGAAGACCTCCTTTAACGCCTCGCTGCTGATCAATTTCCAAACGACGTACTGGAATAAAAGCGATTCCGGGGGGTTTTGGGTGCGATTAGCAGAGACCAAAGGGTATTAAAAAAGATGAAATAGATCAACCGAAAGTAAAGATAAAAAAAACAGTAGTGGCGGATGTAAAAGAAACGCTCAAAAAACACACGCAGCCGGCACGGCGAAACAATAGACGCCGCGAGTATCGGCAAGGGCGACGTAACTAGGTGGTCGGGGAACGCCAGACGACGTCTGTCTTATGTTGCCCAATCCCCTACGAAACAAAGTAGAGTGAGACGAAGTGCGGGTTTGCTGTTTATAATTTTATTTTCGCCGGGTGGGGGCCCAGGATTGAGAGGAAAAGGAACAAGTAATAAATAAATAAATCAAAACAGCGAAGGCGCCCCAAGTCGGATTGGATTGTTTTTATTGGGTTAAGCATTATTGGCAATTCGTTATTGAATAAGACGTGTCGCAAAAAAGGAAAAAAATTACGTATAGTTTATTTTCCACACACACACAAAAAACAACCGAAAGGGAGCAATCTAAACCGCAAAAGCCGAGAGTCGTCAGGCAGTTCGGTGGACGAACGGATAAAGGCGTTAGCGTTTGATACGTCCTGGGTTCGATTCCCGGCCCATTATGATGTTGGAAATGGCTACTTTAACAAATTTAACGATATAAAATTAGAATAATGACGTTCGTTAATTCTTTTTCACACTTTTATTCAGTCAGTGCATCGAAGCTAGGGTAACTAGAGCGAACAAAGTTTCCGCAGCGAAAGTCGCCATCGTAATGTTTTTGTAGTGAAATACCGTGTCAATCAACATTCGAAACATTTAAGTTGGTGTAAAATTTTGTTATGGCGCATTTTTTCAAAGGTATTGGAGAACGAGTTTAGGTGTTTGCGTCTGAATTAGTAATTTAAATCAACCTCACATGTTGTTGAAGCTATTGAAATAACATAAACTTAAGTTCTAACGCAAGGACAAAAAAGTTTAATATTGTGGAATATTTCTCGCAAATATAAGGTTGTTTACATATAAGGTTAATAAAATACGCGAAAAAGTAGATTAGGGATAATATATCTAAATCCTAAACAAATTTGAAGAAATTACTAATAACTCGTACCGATAGGTCTTCGAGCAAACAAAAAACGTGAAACTCGGATCAAATAGATCTTCGAGTAATAAACTAAATTAAAAATTAATAAAATAGCCAGAAATTCCAACGGTGAACGGGTTTCGTTCTATTTGGAACTCATCAGTACCGTGCGGGAAATCTGGCTGGCGACTGTCAAATCGAAAAGAGAAACTAAGCCTAAAAATTAAAAATTTCAAAACGCGTTGCATATAGCAACGGGGAGCCGAAAAGGAGGGGGGGAAGTGTGGTGGAGAATAGTATATACGATAAGTTAAGTTAGAAGAAACCACACATAGGTGGTTTCTTCTAACTTTACATATAAGGTCGCGTGATATATACCTGAATCAGAAATAGCATTAGATTAAGTCGTAGCCCGTAGAATTTTAAGACAATATTCAACGACGTTGAGGAATTTGTTTATCAAATTATGTGCAAATTAGTACTTGAACTAGGAAAATCCTAAGCTAAAGGATATTAAATTATAATTTAAAAATGAACCTCAGCGATTGAGAACCGGCTGTCAAAAAGGCTCCGTATCTTATCTTTAGCCAAAAATAAGATAAGCGAGAAGTTCCGTTAGACAAAATCACATTGCGCCAAAAATGAGCAGCGAGGAGGAAGACGACCCAGTGCCTCTGCGAGGTCATTATAACACTTTATTTGATTAACTCGTTATTCTTTACTGAAGCTTTGTTTGTTTAAGGTGACGCAGCCGCCGTCAGAGGGAGGGGAGGATAACAGTGTGTCAGAATGTATAGCCCGGTTTACCTAGTAACAGAGACCATAGTGCCCTACGCCAGCGTCCACCTAGCCCAGACAGACGAACAATCAGCAAGCCCGGACAGATGACAAAACCAGCATGGGTAGTAGAACCCTACTACTGATGGTCTCACCCTCGACGCAAACCGCTCATCCCAGCAGAAGGCGCAGCAATGGGTCGACCAGCTCGCCACTTCGCACACAGAAGTGGGATAGAGAGCGAATGCTCTAGCAATTCTGGCCGCCACCCCACCTATGAAGGTGGTGAGTCAAACTCATTGGTGAGAGCTCCTAAAGGGGAACGACGAGCACAGAGCAGCCCAAGTAACCTGGCACAGCTGGCACCGGAGATCCTGGTGTGATTCCAAAAGGCCGGGAAAAAGGACCACCGTGCCCTCATACGGAGGCCCGCCGCCCAACAGCAGGCTACCCAATCCGCCGAGGTGGCCAGTTTTCACGGACCCTCTCCGTTAGTCTGAGCCGAAGCGCAATATCCAGCAAAACCTGACCGAAGTCGGAGGTGGGACCATTTGATCAGAGCTAACATCTCCCAGTGCGCCACCGCCCTTATGGTTTACAAGAGCCGGACCCCGACTCCCCGGTAAAGCCACTAGTTTTTGCACACTCTAACCCATTTAGGGCCCCAGGGGAAGAGGACGACGACGAAAACCAGTACGACCGGGTATTTGAAATCGATGAAGACGGCGACGATTACGAAATAATTATAACGACGGAATTGCGCCGTCGTCGTCATTTCCAAGTTGGTATATTTGTTTTACTCGTTATTCTGTACCGAAGCTTTGTTTAACATTATAGTTTCGGGTGTCGCAGCCGCCCCCGGAGATATACGTCGTCGCCCATCAAAATCAAGGGCCGGATCTGGAACCCTCACTCCAACGCCGCAAAAAAACAAAAACATTATTCTGTGAACCCCACCGGGCCAAATAAATTTTATAAACAGCGAACCCGCACCTGGTCCTTACTCTACTTGGTTTCGTTAGGGGATTGGGCAACATTCGCCGTCGGCTGTTCCCCAACCCCCTAGTTAAGTCGCGCTTGGCGATACTCGTGGCGTCTACTGGTTTGCCGCCAGCCGTACCACCAATCTTACTTTTTAACCCCCAGCCTCTTTATTTCCCTTTCTACCGCTTTCAATCTGGTCATACCTCGCCGAACCAGACCTTAAACCCTTGTTTTTTGTTTTTATAAACCACCGCCGGGTTCCCCCCCCCCCCAAACCGCGAATCTTTTTCTCGTCGGACTTGTTCACTTGCTCGAAATTTGTTTTTGTTTTTTATTAAAATTGTCCCATTCGTTCGGCAGATGGCGGAGGATGGACGACGAGGGGTGACGAAACAGCGGCTCCGTCACCCGGACGATCACGATACGACGCGAAATGGCGTCCCCTCCCGCTGCGGCGATATTGGCGGGCCACCAGTTTCAAACTATTATCACCGAGGGGCTAGTCACTCGCGAAATCTGTTGTTCACTTTTCGCGAAGTCGTTAAAAATATCTTAATTTTACAAGCAAAGTCTTCATAAAAATTACGAAATCTTTTGAAGTCTCTAAATGTTTTAGCGAAGTCTAAAAAATTATTTTTCCCCTGAAATCTGGCGTAGTCCGACAAAGTCCAACGAAGTCTCTGAAAGTCCTAAAAATTTTAAACTAAGTCTCGCGTATTCTTATATCGAATTCCACGAGATATTCATTTTCGAATTTTTCTAAAAACCGTTTTTTTTAAATCCTTATTTCTCTCTCCTGCCGCGCCTGCTGCTCAACTCTTTCGTTCATTCACGGGGTTAAACTTCAATACTCTTTCAACACACAATAGGGGTTAGAAGTATGCAATTTCTGGGAATTTCATTTTGGGGTTTTGTAGAGGATTCCGCTCGGGATTCCAGGGAAGTAATCCCGCCCGTACGGTCCGATCGAGGGTCCAATTTGAGAACGAACCCAGAACTTAGTTGCAGCGTGTAGTGGGCTTTTCTACGTGGCTTTAACATACACTTAAACTCTTATTGTACCCCTACTTATAGGCCCACTACACGCTCGATACTGCAACTAAGTTCTGGGTTCGTTCTCAAATTGGACCCTCGATCGGACCGTACGGGCGGGATTACTTCCCTGGAATCCCGAGCGGAATCCTCTACAAAACCCCAAAATGAAATTCCCAGAAATTGCATACTTCTAACCCCTATTGTGTGTTGAAAGAGTATTGAAGTTTAACCCCGTGAATGAACGAAAGAGTTGAGCAGCAGGCGCGGCAGGAGAGAGAAATAAGGATTTAAAAAAAACGGTTTTTAGAAAAATTCGAAAATGAATATCTCGTGGAATTCGATATAAGAATACGCGAGACTTAGTTTAAAATTTTTAGGACTTTCAGAGACTTCGTTGGACTTTGTCGGACTACGCCAGATTTCAGGGGAAAAATAATTTTTTAGACTTCGCTAAAACATTTAGAGACTTCAAAAGATTTCGTAATTTTTATGAAGACTTTGCTTGTAAAATTAAGATATTTTTAACGACTTCGCGAAAAGTGAACAACAGATTTCGCGAGTGACTAGCCCCTCGGTGATTATAGTTTGAAACTGGTGGCCCGCCAATATCGCCGCAGCGGGAGGGGACGCCATTTCGCGTCGTATCGTGATCGTCCGGGTGACGGAGCCGCTGTTTCGTCACCCCTCGTCGTCCATCCTCCGCCATCTGCCGAACGAATGGGACAATTTTAATAAAAAACAAAAACAAATTTCGAGCAAGTGAACAAGTCCGACGAGAAAAAGATTCGCGGTTTGGGGGGGGGAACCCGGCGGTGGTTTATAAAAACAAAAAACAAGGGTTTAAGGTCTGGTTCGGCGAGGTATGACCAGATTGAAAGCGGTAGAAAGGGAAATAAAGAGGGGGGGGGGTTAAAAAGTAAGATTGGTGGTACGGCTGGCGGCAAACCAG
The DNA here is from genome assembly GCF_980474605.1 of Leiobunum rupestre. Taxonomy (NCBI): domain Eukaryota; kingdom Metazoa; phylum Arthropoda; class Arachnida; order Opiliones; family Sclerosomatidae; genus Leiobunum; species Leiobunum rupestre. The sequence continues at coordinate 2,783,176 of NC_143392.1, forward strand.
TAGACGCCGCGAGTATCGCCAAGCGCGACTTAACTAGGGGGTTGGGGAACAGCCGACGGCGAATGTTGCCCAATCCCCTAACGAAACCAAGTAGAGTAAGGACCAGGTGCGGGTTCGCTGTTTATAAAATTTATTTGGCCCGGTGGGGTTCACAGAATAATGTTTTTGTTTTTTTGCGGCGTTGGAGTGAGGGTTCCAGATCCGGCCCTTGATTTTGATGGGCGACGACGTATATCTCCGGGGGCGGCTGCGACACCCGAAACTATAATGTTAAACAAAGCTTCGGGACAGAATAACGAGTAAAACAAATATACCAACTTGGAAATGACGACGACGGCGCAATTCCGTCGTTATAATTATTTCGTAATCGTCGCCGTCTTCATCGATTTCAAATACCCGGTCGTACTGGTTTTCGTCGTCGTCCTCTTCCCCTGGGGCCCTAAATGGGTTAGAGTGTGCAAAAACTAGTGGCTTTACCGGGGAGTCGGGGTCCGGCTCTTGTAACCCATAAGGGCGGTGGCGCACTGGGAGATGTTAGCTCTGATCAAATGGTCCTATCTCCACCTCCGACTTCGGTCAGGTTTTGCTGGATATTGCGCTTCGGCTCAGACTAACGGAGAGGGTCCGTGAAAACTGGCCACCTCGGCGGATTGGGTAGCCTGCTGTTGGGCGGCGGGCCTCCGTATGAGGGCACGGTGGTCCTTTTTCCCGGCCTTTTGGAATCACACCAGGATCTCCGGTGCCAGGTTACTTGGGCTGCTCTGTGCTCGTCGTTCCCCTTTAGGAGCTCTCACCAATGAGTTTGACTCACCACCTTCATAGGTGGGGTGGCGGCCAGAATTGCTAGAGCATTCGCTCTCTATCCCACTTCTGTGTGCGAAGTGGCGAGCTGGTCGACCCATTGCTGCGCCTTCTGCTGGGATGAGCGGTTTGCGTCGAGGGTGAGACCATCAGTAGTAGGGTTCTACTACCCATGCTGGTTTTGTCATCTGTCCGGGCTTGCTGATTGTTCGTCTGTCTGGGCTAGGTGGACGCTGGCGTAGGGCACTATGATGATAGGCCTCCGGTGGTATGGTCTCTGTTACTAGGTAAACCGGGCTATACATTCTGACACACTGTTATCCTCCCCTCCCTCTGACGGCGGCTGCGTCACCTTAAACAAACAAAGCTTCAGTAAAGAATAACGAGTTAATCAAATAAAGTGTTATAATGACCTCGCAGACTTCATCCTCGTTGCCGGTGACGAGGTCGATCAGGGGCACTGGGTCGTCTTCCTCCTCGCTGCTCATTTTTGGCGCAATGTGATTTTGTCTAACGGAACTTCTCGCTTATCTTATTTTTGGCTAAAGATAAGATACGGAGCCTTTTTGACAGCCGGTTCTCAATCGCTGAGGTTCATTTTTAAATTATAATTTCATATCCTTTAGCTTAGGATTTTCCTAGTTCAAGTACTAATTTGCACATAATTTGATGTCGAGGACGGAAACTAAATTAAATTTAAACTACTTTTAGAGTGTTATGAAAATATGCTTCAAGGTAAGCCTTACAAATGCAAGAATAACAGTTATCGCAGAAAATGGAATTCCGACGTGAAAAGGCATTGTGGTCGATTGCACAAGGAGCGGTAGCGCCAGAAAAAGATAAGACAATCCAAAGTGAGCTTCCTGGTGTAACTACAAACAGTTTTGAAGCGCAAATATTTTCGTTTTAAAAACCTTCTTTGATAGCTTAGTAAATAAACAAATTCCTCAACGTCGTTGAATATTGTCTTAAAATTCTACGGGCTACGACTTAATCTAATGCTATTTCTGATTCAGGTATATATCACGCGACCTTATATGTAAAGTTAGAAGAAACCACCTATGTGTGGTTTCTTCTAACTTAACTTATCGTATATACTATTCTCCACCACACTTCCCCCCCTCCTTTTCGGCTCCCCGTTGCTATATGCAACGCGTTTTGAAATTTTTAATTTTTAGGCTTAGTTTCTCTTTTCGATTTGACAGTCGCCAGCCAGATTTCCCGCACGGTACTGATGAGTTCCAAATAGAACGAAACCCGTTCACCGTTGGAATTTCTGGCTATTTTATTAATTTTTAATTTAGTTTATTACTCGAAGATCTATTTGATCCGAGTTTCACGTTTTTTGTTTGCTCGAAGACCTATCGGTACGAGTTATTAGTAATTTCTTCAAATTTGTTTAGGATTTAGATATATTATCCCTAATCTACTTTTTCGCGTATTTTATTAACCTTATATGTAAACAACCTTATATTTGCGAGAAATATTCCACAATATTAAACTTTTTTGTCCTTGCGTTAGAACTTAAGTTTATGTTATTTCAATAGCTTCAACAACATGTGAGGTTGATTTAAATTACTAATTCAGACGCAAACACCTAAACTCGTTCTCCAATACCTTTGAAAAAATGCGCCATAACAAAATTTTACACCAACTTAAATGTTTCGAATGTTGATTGACACGGTATTTCACTACAAAAACATTACGATGGCGACTTTCGCTGCGGAAACTTTGTTCGCTCTAGTTACCCTAGCTTCGATGCACTGACTGAATAAAAGTGTGAAAAAGAATTAACGAACGTCATTATTCTAATTTTATATCGTTAAATTTGTTAAAGTAGCCATTTCCAACATCATAATGGGCCGGGAATCGAACCCAGGACGTATCAAACGCTAACGCCTTTATCCGTTCGTCCACCGAACTGCCTGACGACTCTCGGCTTTTGCGGTTTAGATTGCTCCCTTTCGGTTGTTTTTTGTGTGTGTGTGGAAAATAAACTATACGTAATTTTTTTCCTTTTTTGCGACACGTCTTATTCAATAACGAATTGCCAATAATGCTTAACCCAATAAAAACAATCCAATCCGACTTGGGGCGCCTTCGCTGTTTTGATTTATTTATTTATTACTTGTTCCTTTTCCTCTCAATCCTGGGCCCCCACCCGGCGAAAATAAAATTATAAACAGCAAACCCGCACTTCGTCTCACTCTACTTTGTTTCGTAGGGGATTGGGCAACATAAGACAGACGTCGTCTGGCGTTCCCCGACCACCTAGTTACGTCGCCCTTGCCGATACTCGCGGCGTCTATTGTTTCGCCGTGCCGGCTGCGTGTGTTTTTTGAGCGTTTCTTTTACATCCGCCACTACTGTTTTTTTTATCTTTACTTTCGGTTGATCTATTTCATCTTTTTTAATACCCTTTGGTCTCTGCTAATCGCACCCAAAACCCCCCGGAATCGCTTTTATTCCAGTACGTCGTTTGGAAATTGATCAGCAGCGAGGCGTTAAAGGAGGTCTTCTCAATGTGCCTATTAAGGTTGATTCAACTGTAGAAGTTCTCCCAATATTAATGATTGATACCCAAACAATGTATCACGAAACAGTAAGGTCTAAATGTATAATGGACGACGTGAAATATTTAGTAAAAACTCCACTCTACGATGCAAAATCCCAATTCACTTTCAGATCACTGAATTTTGTCCCGATTTTAGATCAGTATTACACGCTTGGATCATTAATTGTACATGTGTCACTAGTGATCTAAAAACATTCGAATGTGTTACAAAGGTGATCCACGTGTGATCTGAACAAAGTTATGATGTGAATGCGTTGTTTGTAGTCACATACAAATCACATCTGTCTCAATTTTAGATCCGTAAACCACTTAAGTACGCCCACGGTACACTAATAAACCATTCTTAGCTAATATCACCAGTGGCGTAGATAAGTGTTTCTTTTTGTCAACCCCCTTGTCCTACCTTTGACTGTACTAGATTTCCACGCCTTCTCTTAAAATTCACATACTTAAATCACCCCTTGGCGAATTTAATCCAGACATCTTATGCCATTGCCGCGTGAACATTGACGTGCAGTACATTTTAGATCCATACGCGTGCGTAACGTACATCGTCAGCTATATCGGAAAATCTCAGCGTGGAATGTCTCGGCTATTAATGGAAGTTTCGAAAGAAGCTAAGCGCAAGGGGTCCACAAGTAAGGAAAAAATTAATTGCCAATAAATTCATCTATTTCCAAGAGATTAGCACCCAAGAAGCAGCTTACGGTTGTCTGCAAATCCCTATGTCCCAGGCTAGTCGCGCTTGCGTCTATATGAATACGAACCCGCCGGAAGAAATGGTTCGTATTCTAATACCAAATACAGAAATAGAAAGTCTTTCAGATCATTGAAAAGTACGGTTTCAGGCCAGATGACTAAGCTTTCGAAACCCTCTCTTTGGCCCAATTCGCGGCGTGTTATTAATATATAAAGAAAAAACCCAAGACGTTGAAGACGATCAAGAAAATCCCGACAGCGAAACAGAGTAGTCCCAGTATTTGGACTGCTTTGAAGAGAAAAACCTTTATCCGGAAGCACACCAAAGCCAAAATTATACATTTCCGGAAATTTTAGGAGTTACGAGACCGTCAATATTTCTATAGAGAACAGCTGATGTTGCATTTTCCATGGCGCGACGAAACCGGGGATATTTAAGAGAAATGTATCAAAGAGTACTACGAACAAAACCTCGCAAACATTGTAACAAATAAACGAGAATACGTGCATGCATCGGACGAGGACGAAATCGAACGGGCTATCGTGGAATAGCAGGAAAATGAGGTCACGCAGAAGTTAAGGGTTTCCAACCAATGTCCGATCACCAAAACGCAATAGATCGAAATTTCACTATGGATGACCCTGATTTTATTGCTGAAGGTAGTGGTAGGATAGAAGCCAACATCGCGCGAGAGTTAAACGAAAACAGCCCGGTCGACAACACTGTCGTACCTCGAGTCACGTACGTTAACAACGCTGAATATTTATCGATGTTACGATCCTTAAATGACCGGCAAAGGGAAGTCTTTTACCACACTCTAAGAAATTACTGTAAGTTTTACCGTAAAAAAAGTCCCTTTGATCATTAAATCCAAATGTCATATTACTGTAAAAAATACGGTAACAATTCATATTACATTGTTTGGAGTGTCAAAGTAACAGTAGTTTAAGCAGTCATATTACTGTAAAAAATACGGTAACAATTCATATTACATTGTTTGGAGTGTCAAAGTAACAGTAGTTTAAGCCTTCATTGTACGGTGACATGACAGTGACTTTTACGGTGTTATGACTGTGCATTGTACGGCGGCATGACTGTGCATCGTACGGTAACATAACTGCAAATTTTAAGGTGGACAAGCTGTGGTTTTTACGGTGAAATGACTGTGCATCATACGGTAGCATAACCGTACATTGTACAGTAACATGACTGCACATTTTACAGTGTCATGACTGTGCATCGTAACATGACTGTATATTTTACAATGAAATAACTGAATTGTACGGCGACTGTGCATTGCAAGGTGCCATGACTGTCTTTCTCACAGTGACATAACTGTGAATTGTATGGCAACTGTTCATTGTACAATGACATAACTGTTTATTAAACGGTAACATGATTGTGCCTTTTACGGTGACATGGCTGTACTTTTTACGGTGAAATGGCTGTACATTTTACGGTGACCGTACATTTTACGGTTAAATAATTATGCATTGTACGGTGACTGTTCATTGTATAGTGACATGGCTGTGCGTTTTACGGTGACATAACTGTGTATTCTACAGTGACATGACAGTTAATTTTATATTGTCTTTGCACTCAAAATAACGGTTGATACACTTCTGTACATAAAGTATTTCTGAAACCAACATGTAAAATTAAATTCATACAAACGTGAATTTTCTATTTGTATAGTAGTACATTTTCAATCAAACTTTAGATTTCACAGTTATAACAAAATCCGTGTTAAACCAAACGGTATAATTGCTTAAAATGAGGAAATCAGTTGTAATATATCACAAATATATATTTAAAATATGAACCATATTCTCTTAATCATTTTGTATTAAACAAATCACACTAGATATCAACTGCAAAAACCTTCAATGTAATACATTTACAATTAAGCAAAATAGGTATCTAGACCAAATACTCGAGCCATCACAGTTGCTGAAGCATGAGTTTAGTCTGAAATAAAAATTGCCTTATTATTTTTACCAGTAGGGCTTGTAATGATTACTTGATTACTCTACTTTTAAAAAGCTATCCTTTTAATTTTTATTTTTTAATTTACTAAACTACGCTGTTATTATAACAGATACCTCATTTCAAGTACCACAAAATATAAAAGTAAGAAAGGATCAAAAGATTTTAAATATACAAATAGATAAGAAGAAAAACCACCTTCTTCTAGGTGAGGTTATAACAAATTAAAGTCAGAGATCTCTATTTTATAAGGGACATTAAATTACACCTTACTATTCGGAATCATCAACAACGGTACGTCTTGTAGAAACTGAAAGACGGTTTCTCAAAGTCAACATTTTCTTGTTCAGTCCATTTTTCCCCCCTTGATTCCATTAAAAAAGATAATGGATTTTAATATTAAATATATTTAAATTTTAATTAAAAAAATATATTTCGTAAATGAATTAAACCAATATTTTAGTTAGTCATGAAAAAAATTGGCAGACTGAATTTTCCATAATTGACCAATTGATTAATATTTACTGGACTTATAACAAAAAGTTTAGCAAATTTATCTTTAAAATATTCGATGATGAAACCAAAAAGAGCTCTTGTTTCATATTCAGCATCAGAATTGGCGTTCAATTCCATCAGGATATTTTTTAAAGTTGTAGACTCATTTACTGATGCTTGAAAATCTTATATGGGATTTTAGCTCCTTTTCCAAGGTCATGGTTTGTTGTTCCTTTAGATTAAATCCTAGCAATCTTTCAGCATGTAACAAAAGGCCTGGCTCTATAAACAGATAGGGGTGCTCGCCGTTTAAATACATTGTTCCTTTATCCTCAATAATATCCAGACGTTGTAATGGGTAATTTTTCATAAACAGTTTTTTCATGTCATCATCATATTAAGACTCCCTAAACATCCTTTTTAAAAGTTGGTTTTCTTCCTGAATAATTTCCTTTTGTGGAATGGAAAGTACTGGAGCAAAATCTACACATCCATAGCTGTCACTTACAAGAGCAAAACGTTTGGTGCCAAGAGTTGAGCTTTCTTCATTATCAGTAGCTTTCTCAGCAGCATTTAACAACTTTCCGCAACGCCTCACTCTTAACTTAACCGTACCGAAAATGAACTTAGAAATGTTAATTAATTGGATCAAAAAACTAGCGTATCCACATCCAAGAACATTAACAATAGATCCATCTTGAAGAGAGTGGGGGTATGTCTCAACTACTTTCGGGGCGACTATTTTTAAGTCTGCTTAAAGTGGTCTAGGTAGAATTTTCATTACAGAGTCAATTACGTGGTTTACTAAAGCAGTCCTTTCTGGTTTTTCAAGGTAAACCTTTCTATGAAGTGCATTTTGCACTTCAACTGGTAGGTCCTGCCGAGCTCTACCTGTATCGCTGAACAAAAGCTTTGCTTTTTCATCGTATTGATGTTTTATAGTGTGTGGCGATTTAGAAGCAACTTCTTTTTCACTGACAAAGGAGACGACCCGAGATGTAACGCACCGATTAGGTTCAAACTCGGGGGATGGTTTCCATAAGCAACCGTTTTGGCATGTCAACCAAAAATGTTTTTGACAACACAAATAGGAAATTTTCCCATTGAATATAACATGGGAATATGACCAATTTTAAGGGTACCCTCTATAAAAAATTTAATCAATTTCGAACTTTTGCATAATTTTTTTATTTATATTTTCTATTTTTAGCATTTAAAAAATTAAATTTTTTTACCCTTAAAATTGATCAGATTCCCATGTTATATTCAATGGGAAAATTTCCACTATGTTGTCAAAAACATTTTTTGTTGCCATACCAAAACGGTTGCCTATGGGGACATTTCCATTTAGTTTTTCAAGTTACACGAAGGTCTACCAAACGCCCGAGTTTGAACCAAATCGGTGCGTTACACCACGGGTCATCTCCTAGTGACAACAACGTTGATTTTTGGAAAGCTGGAGATCGGTTTTTTTGATAGCTTGTTCAGCTGTGGTAACAAGTTTGAAGTCGATACGGTTACGTTAATTTCCCTGAAAAATATTTAATTTTTTTAATTTTATTTTTTAATTTTAATTTATTTACTTACCGAAGACTGCGTTGTTCATTAATTTGAAAAAGTCCTTTTCAAAGGTTTTAACAGCTATTTTTCGTTTTTCCGTGTTGAATTCAATATATGGCTTCAACCAAGCCCCATGATGAAACTTCAAAATCCGGTGGATTATGGTTACTTTTAACCCTTTAGACACATAGTACCCTACTTATCATTCCTTATTATTTAAGTTTGGGACTAATTTTGGTACTCTCTCTTTTATTTTAATGTAAAGGTTTTTCAATTGGTCCTTTTGATACTGGTGGATTCCGGTGCAAAGGGGTTACAATAATGAGTATCGTGAAGCTCACTGGGGTAGTCCAAATCAACCTCAACCATAAACTCTTCGGGTGTGTTTTCTGGACAGTTACGGATTTCGTCCAGGTTCAACCCATTTGAACCCTTTCATTTTTAAAGCATTGCACATCACCGTACGGTACAGGTTATTAGTCTGTAATTAAAATTATCATTGAAATTAAAAATAATACCAAGATAGCAAATGTAACTATCAGTTTTTCTGGGGTTGTACGACTCTATATATTTGTTGTTTGCTTTAGCGAAGCAATGGGAAATCGATGAAACCCCACCCCTTATCAATAAATAAATGCATATTTTCATCTAAAAGAAGATCCAAGTGTACCTTGGTCATGTAAAGTGCAGCCTGCCAGGTGAACCCTATAAATATCAAAGTTTTAGACTAGAATAAAACAAAAAAAAATGGTTTACCTGGTCCCGTGAAAGCCTGCATTGGGTCTAAGCGGTAAAAATTCTTACAAATACAAGTCGTGATATTCACTTTTTTGAGAAATAAAAGTTAATTTATTTTTATGATTTTTAATAAAAAAATCTTACCTAGATTTTCAATATTTAAGCGTCGCCAAACAATTTGAGCATAATTGTAGTCTTCTTGACTTAAATGCTGTTCGGTAAGTGTATTATAAAACACTCAATAGGTGGCAACTGCGTTTCGTTGAAACGTTCTCCACTACTCAAATAATCGTAGGGATAGACACCTTTTCTCAAAAGTAATTCTACGCCCTCGGGTTTAAAGAAGAAAATTTCCCTGGCCCCTCTTTGGCTAAGTTCCCAACTAATGTTTCAAGTCTAGCTGGTAAGAACCTTACACTGTCGATGAATTGTAATTAACCAATGGTGAAAGATATACATGTTTCACTATTTGTTGGTATGAGATCGATGTCTTGGTTTTTAATTGTGTCGATTTGCTGCATAATTAAGTGCGCATCATATCTAAAGTTATACACAAAATTTATAAATTGTTGTTGTTTTTTTTATGAATATTATCCTACAGAACTTACCTCGACAAATTATGTAATACGCATGGTATGAAGCCCGGTGCTTTCATCTGAAGATTACACCTTTGACATGCGCTACCACGATACATCCCAGAATAATGGTCGTGCTCTCTAGTTTTTATAGACCCCTCGGTAAACGTTTCCTCACACACATAACATTTGGTTGATGATTGGAACGCTGCTTCCTCGACGACCGTTATAGCCATGGGCATAATTTGCTACTGTTTTTGAAAATATCATCCGCTTCATTTAAAAGAAGCTTTAAAAATTTTAAAGCAGCGTCATCTCCTCTATATGTCACGTGATTGACGAGTTTTCCTATTCCGTTTTATGCAGTAAAGTAGAAATAAACTCACCGTCAGGTCCTATTATCGCGTATGAAAATCCACAAGTTACGTGTAAAGACAATGTAGTTGTGGAAGATAAAGTGGAGTCTGGCAGACATGTAGAAACATGTGATTATAATGTTTCAAAGTCCGCCAAAACGATATAGGGAATACATAATAAAAAATTTAAAATGTTATTTTCATTCAATATTTAATTAGTTTTAATTTACCCTTTGATGTCAACTGAAATTGTAAAATTCAAAATTGGTTCTTTCACCGGCATCACCACTTGTTGCGGATCATGAACATTACAATCTTTAATATGTTCTTCGTGATTCTCTCTGGCTCGAACTCCCGCACTCCTCTTCGAACATCGTCGACAATAACACGTCTTATGATCGTAACCGGTCATGTCACCGAGTAACGACTCAAAAGGCGGATAAGACAATAATGTCTTGTATGTTCATTTGATAGCATTAAGGGATCAATTTCTCTTTCCTTTGGTACAAAATTTTCGCTCACATAAAGCGGAAACAAACTCTTTCCATACGCGATAATGTTTACCGAAATGTTATTATTTCTTTCCAATTTTTTAAGTTTGATAGCATCTAACTCAAATGGAAATATTATTCCCGTCAAGTTTAGTTCATTTTCGTAACGTGTGTAGTGTTGTAAACGGTGTAGATTGTTTGGAGCCGGATGTAATTTTGCCAAAACACTCCATAAAAACACTTGCTGTCGTCTGATTTGATATTGATTAGAGCGTGTTTTTTTTTAAACACAGGCGGTAGATTAAAATATGTACCCCCGCTAATGGCTGGAACTGGATAATGTTTATTTGAAGAAATAAAATTCTGTCTAATACCCAACCACTTCAAATTGTTAAATGGCCTCGGAAATTTTGTCCCTACATGTCGTATGAATAAATACGCGAAAAAACGGCAGCACTTCAACTTCTTGCGCGGTATCCGCCAGTTCACGGGTAAACCAGGCTCGCACAACTATGTACCATTGAAAACCCCTTTTAACCATCAGTCTGTTTTTTATATAGTTTTCTAAAATTTCGCGATGTTCATTTATTAACAGAACTGGGTCCGTAACGCCGTCTGGAGCGGTTATACGTGCCGCAAAAAATAGCATCATCAAGCGCTTGAACTTCTTCAATATTGTTCACCACAGGACCAACTTGTTGATCAGCTGGTGGGTGGGGCTGCTAGTTGTTGTTCAAAACCTTCAAGCATCCATTCTTCTCCATCAGCGATCATTAAATAATCGTCCACATTACCATCCTCTTGCTGGGTCATCTTGAGAAGATGGTTGGTGGTTTTGGGGAGAATGAATGACGTCATTAAACATTTCTTGGAGCACCTTTTCGTATTGAGTGTTAGTAATTTCAGGGTTGGGGGTATTTACAATAAAATCCATAGAAATATCCATATTGGAATTTTTCCGGTTGACGTCATTAACGGCATCGTAAATTATGTCATTAAGTGATGGGGTTATATTTTCTCCAGCGGGAACTTGTTGTAGAATCGGAAAATATTTGGGGCCCTCACTGGGAAGTGCACCGAGCGGTGATGAAGTTTCGACCCACGGGTACACTCTGCGCAGCGGGTATCTGTGAAACGGATGGTGTAGATGAGGTGGCCGAAGAGGGCTGCGGGTAGTTGAGGGTAGGCGGAGGACCTCGGGAAGGAGTCGGCGGCTTCCACGGGTCTCGGGACGGAGGTTGCGGGTTTAGGGACAGTAGTGGTCTGAACATTTTCGGCTATGAGAACTGTTATGGCTGCATGAACGGTATCCGCTGGTTGCGGAATTGAACCGAAACAGTTTTTATTATTTTTTACTTTTTTAATTATAAATTTTAATAAAAATTAAATATTTACCATTATCGGTTCTAACCTTGTTTTGCGGTGCGACCCTCTTTACGGGTGTATTGTTTAGGGTTGCCCTATGTGAAAGGCCGGGCTGGGGCGATACCGGTCTAACTACGGGTGTACCGTCCGGATGCAACTTTCGTTTATGACGAAGTAAATTATCATTTCGCTTAAATGACTGTCGGCAAACAGGACAGGATAAATTTATATTACCGTGCATGGAATTAACATGGCGATTAAAACTTGGTTTATGGTTGAAACCAGCAGAGCAAATTGAACAGGAAAACATCTTTTACTTTGATACATTTTACACAAGTGGAGGGAATAAAATAAATTGACTTTTCAGGTCCAAACGCTATAAATCACTGCGCAAATGGTTTACCAATTAGCTGTCGCGCTGATCCACGAGAGGGAAAGAAACCCGAGTCTTTCTATTTTGCCTTTCCCATAATAGTTTAGTCATTTTCTTTCACTTAACGTATCCCTCAATATATTATTGGTCCGGCGTTTTGAAATGCAATGAAATTTAGGCGTGTATGATGAAAAGGTCGATTTTGCCTTTGATACAAAACCAATTCCCTTCCTTAAGTTTGAAAGCCAATAACTCGTCACCTATTGGTCTAAGAGACCTAGATTTAACACTTCGTAAATATAAATCGACCATCCCGAATCCATTATTATCATTTTCAGTGGCGTAACTCTTTTATTTTAAAAGTTGTCCAAAATGATATTCGTCAATTCCGGGTAAGTGTTCTATTTCTCGGCCGAACTGATGGTCGTATCTGAAAGAGAATCGAAAAATATTAAGAATAAAATTGGTTTCATCTGTCTATCAGTAATACGTTTTGCCAAAATTCCAACAGGCAAAGACTTATTTTACAGACTTTACAACACCCCGACCGGTACCTAAGTCGTCTACGGACGATTTGGTGCCATAACGTTTCTCCGAAGATAAAAAATAAACTAGCCAAAGCCGCGAAACTCTGCAATGCTGATTTTAAGAACGCTTTTTCACCGAGACCACGCCAAAACGCATCTCGACAAGCGTAGCCAGCTAACGCCAAAGGCACGAACGATATCATTGCAGCGACTAGACAGGATTCTGACTAAGAGGCGTTCAGTCATAATCCTACGGATGGTAGCTTTGCACCACTGTTCGCTCGAACAAGCACATGTACCAAGTGTCCGAACCTGCGGTTCCTCTCGTACTGAGCAGGATTACGATCGCAATGACATATCAACAGTAGGGTAAAACTAACCTGTCTCACGATGGTCTAAACACAGCTCACGTTTCCTATTAAAGGGTGAACAATCCAACGCTTGGCGAATTCTGCTTCGCAATGCTAGGAAGAGCCGATATCGAAGGATCAAAAAGTGACGTCGCTATGAACGCTTGGCCGCCACAAGCCTGTTATCCCTGTGGTGGCCCAAAACGGGTTAGAGTGTGCAATAACTGGTGGCTTTACCGGGGAGTCGGGGTCCGCTCTTGTAACCCATAAGGGCGGTGGCGCACTGGGAGATGTTGGCTCCGATCAAATGGTCCTATCTCCACCTCCGACTTCGGTCAGGTTTGGGCTGGATACTGAGCTTCGGCTCAGGCTAACGGAGAGGGTCCGTGCAAACTGGCCGCCTCGGCGGATTGGGTAGCCTGCTGTGGGGCGGCGGGCCTCCATATGCGTGCACGGCGGTCCTGTTTCCCGGCCTTTTCGGGTCACACCGAGATCTCCGGTGCCAGCTGTGCCGGGTTACTTGGGCTGCTGTGTGCTCGTCGTTCCCCTTTAGGAGCTCTCTCCAAAGGGTTTGACTCTTTACCTTCATGGGTAGGGTGTCGGCTGTAGTTGCTACAGCATCCACTCTTAATCCCACTGCTGTGTGCGAAGTGGGAATTGGTCCACCCATTGCTGCACCTTCTGCTGGGTTGAGTGGCTTGCGTCAAAGGTGCGACCATCAGTAGTAGGGTTCTGCTACCCATGCTGGACTTGTCACCTGTCCGGGCTAGGGGGACGTTGGCGTAGGGCACTATGATGAGAGGCTTCCGGTGGTATGGTCTTTGTTACTATGTACACCGGGCTATAAATTCTGACACACTGTTATCCCTGTGGTAACTTTTCGCTAAGCTCGCCTTAGGATACCTGCATTACCTTTTGACAGATGTACCACAAAGCCTTCCGGACGTGGTTCAAAAATTAATGTTTCACTTTGCTGCTCTACGTCAACCAACATTGGGACGGTTCATGCCTCCTTTAAATTTAGTTTCCGTTTTTTGAGGAAACTCCCATTTCAACCACGCTGTAACGTCCTCCAAGTTAACAGCATCATCGAATGCGTCCCTGGCAAGCCTTTCGATGAACGCCTCTTTATTCTATCCTTCCAAATAATGATGAAAATACAACTTGAATGCGGTTTTTGAGTCACAGCCTTCTGGTACCGTAAAAGAATCATTGCTACTTTTAGAGTCGCTATTCGAGTTATTTATTGCTTGCTCAATCCATGCTTCTTGATTACGATGCCTTTTACTACTACTAGTTATGGTTCTGGCTAGTGACACCTGGATCAGTCTCGTCCGACTCCATCACTAGTTCCCCATTCCAGCCTCCAGATGATTGCTTGTTACTTTCTTCGACCTGCTGAGACTTCTCCTTCGGTAACTCTGAGTTCAATTCAATTTCTCTCAATGCCCACGCTGATCTGTCTTTTATCCGTGCCTCCACTTTTTCAAGGAGCGTAATAGTATCGTTTAATTCGTCCTCAGCGCTCCTAGTACTTAAATTCATGTCTGATACCTCGACCACTTGACAAGGATCAACCTCTTTGAAATTACAAGTTTCTTGTTCACTACCCCGAATTCCCATTTCGCTGCTTCCGGCTAAAGGAAAAATCATGATAGACAACGCAGCATGTTATATATTTATTTCCTGCCTAGTAGGCGCTGGACCTCCCTCCGAGATAAACCTTGGCCGCATCGTATCATTAGTTTCTACCTTTTCAATGACGGACTTAAACCGAGAACGTCTTCTAGGTTTTTTACCCAAGGGGATAAGCCTTCTCATTTCACCCTGCGCTGATACAGCTTGGGGGGTACCAACATTCTGGTCTTGACTAATTATTATTTCAGGAAGCTGAACTTCGTTCTCAATTGGCTTGTTCCTGATTTGAGAATATCAACATACTTTTTATATTCGGGATGCCGCCGTTTGGCTTTAATAGCCTCGTAAGAACGATTTGGAAAGGTTTTATCTAGAACTAAACTCACTTCAGTTATTTTTTCATCGAGCTGCCACACCTCAGTAGAGAAGGACTAAAACTTAACGCTTTTATTTCCAAGATGGCCGCCAATATGGCCGCCATAACCCCCCAAAACACCCCCCAAAATATTTCCAAAAACAAAAATATTTGTCCTTGGAAAAATCGAAAAACATATTTTTGTTTTCAAATTTCACCTTGAAGATGATCCTTGACCTCGACGCTCGAGCACGGTCCACAACCACTAAGCCTCGGTCTATCACCCCAACAAGTTTGGTCACGATCGGACAAGGTCGAACCGAGATATCGGCGGTAATATGTAACCCCACCAAATACTTCCACTTATTTACTTTTGGTGTTACTTTTTATTTTTTTCGTTTTTTAGCCGTTTAAAATGCTAATTAATTATTTGCGAGATGGGGAAACGAATTCGCGACCTTCGTTTTATATCCTTGGCGGTTTTGGCCCCACCCAAAATACTTTAAACAGCTAATAAACGTGTCTAAACTTGCGATAATAACTATTTCTATAAATAATAATTGTTTTTACATTTAAAAGTCAAAGGATATGTGTAAGCGTAAGACGTCTCAAAAATCGAGCTCTTTAAAGGTTAAAAAAATGAAGTTATTTATGAGGAAACCAGAAATTAAATGCAAATCGCCTACCGAGAACCCTTGTTATTATGAGGAGGCATGTCGCAAACACGCGTTTGATTTTATAAATAGTTTTAAATTTAGTGTTAAATGTTGGGTTTGTCAAGCTTTATTTCTGGAACGAAGAGTTTTTAAGATGCATCTGCTAAATCATTTGACATCTAGTTTTTCTAATAAAACACTTCTTAATATTGATGTTTGCGATTGTCTTCATTCAAATCAACCAAAATACACAAGCGAAGAAGAAATATTAGACAACCAAATTATTGATTATTTGAACGAGTTTAACGTAAAAAATCAAGAATGGCTCGACAAGTTTGTTAATGGTACTGGAACTCCAAAGAAAATTCATCGTAAAAAAAAGACAACTGGTATTAAGAGTGAAGAAACTTTAAATTCAACAATGAAATCAAATGTTGTATTTCCACCGGACTTTGTCATGCCATCTGATGAGCAGATGGAAGATATTATTTTTTTCAAGAATATTGTAAAAATAATCAAATTTTAACTCTTAATCAAGTTGAAACGCCCATTGAGGTTTTGGAAAATCTTGAACAAACTTGTCAAATGATTGAAAATATGTGAATAAAACGGATTTTCTAATAAATATATTGTTCTTATTTTTCCTACGTAAAATAGATATTTTAACTCTTTCGTGTTAAGGTTTAGCGTGGTAGATCGGTAGCGTTGCAGGATGTTATTCAAACAGTCTCAAGTTCAAATCCCAATCCTTTCGATCTATCACGCTAAATCTTTTTATTAGTATAAAACGAGATGTCGCCCAACTAAACTGTCATTATAAAGATGTCAAGTTTCGTAGTATTTCTACCTTCGAACGCATCACCCGATATTTACCCGGAAAATACGCCTTCTAACTTTAAAGTACAGTTATCAAAACCTTTAAATTTTAACAATGAAAAATGGTCTTGTGCATTAGCAGAAATAATTATTCCTGAAACTTATTCGAATATAAAAAATGAGTGTTCGCATTTCCAAGTAGGACACGTGTCAGATGTTATTTCACCCGAAGAAAATCAATGGGATTATATTAAAATTGAAATTCCACCCAAACGTTACGAGGGTGATCTAGACCGAAATAAGAATAATATTCCAACATCTCTTCAAAATAATATACTCAACGAGTTTGCTAAAACTATTTGAGGCCAATCAAACACTTAAAGGAAAAATACAAATAAATACGGTAAAAGCAGATGAAAACGAAGACAGTTCAAAATTAAAAATACAGTTACAAAAAGATGTGCAAATAAGAATACCTCAAGCATCGCCCCTAGCGTCTGTTCTGGAATTTCGAGAACATGATTTTGTCGACAGTGATTATCTTTCTAATTATCCAATCTCGAATCACGCCAAAACTATTTCTTTAACTTACGCAACAAATTTTATCGAAGTACGAATTAAAAAAGCGTTAGTTGTGAATAAATATCAACAAAAATATTCACCACGACAAATTCCCGTGGAAGAAATACAATCACAACCCAGGAGGAAAAAACAGAAAATTAACAAGAAACCAAAACTAAAACTAAAAGTGAAACAAGAAGAAAAACCAAAACTTGAACCAAAAACAAATTTAGAAGAAAAGTCAAATTTGAAACCAGAAGAAAATCTAAACAACATTTTACCAACAGAACCTTTAATTCCAAATATTAATGGAGACGTCAACCAACCAGAAGTTTTAAATCCTTCCGAAGAAAATAATCTACCAAGTTCTCTTCCAATACCAGCTAATCTACCATCTCAGCCTGTTATTAAACAAATACAATGGAATAATTACGCAATTGTGTTTGAGGCGGGCAGATATGAGGGAGAAAGACAATATAATAATGAAATTCAACCGTTCACATTACACTTAATTATACGTGATTTATTAGAACGATGTAAACCAAGACAGTTTGATGGATTAAAAACCGCGATATCGTCCGATGTTGAAGATATTTTAATTTAGAAATACCGGTAGGGATAGAAATTAAATTTCAAAATCCGTTAGCAGACCTTTTTAAAATTCCAACAGACACTTTGAATACCCGTAAAATAATTTAAATAATATTACTTTTAGTTCGCGCAACAATTTTATCGACATACGTATTGAGACTACAAAAATACCGAAATTTGAGCAGGAAGATTGGGCTTTTTACTCCGTATCAATTATCCAGCCTTTTTTATTTGAAGGTCAGAGAGATGATTTTGGAAATATTATCCCATTATCTTTGCATAGGCAATTAAAAAACGAGATTCAACAAGCTACAAACTACCCCCCTTTGAATCGGTACGAAATTAGTTACGCAATAGAAGAAATAAATCGAGGTCATTACTTAAGAATTTCATTCCCTAAAGATCTACAAATTGCCTTCACTGGGAGATTAGCAAATATTTTTAATATAAACGCGCCAGAATTTCAAAATGGTGTAATTAGCAGTCAAAATCCTTTAAAAGTGTATGAGGAAAAATTTATGTCAGATGAGGAATCGGTTATAGATTTTAGATATAATAAAAATTTTCCAATTGAAGTCCCTAACTGGGAAAATGACAGTTATACGTTTGAACGTAACTATTACGAGTCTGATAAGGATTTAAGCGGGAATTTTATACCGTTATCTCTTCATTTCAAAATTTTAAATGAACTTCAAAAATATTTTGATTCGCATATCTCACTTAAGGCTGGATTTTTTATTTTCAAAGAAAATGGAAATTATTATTTTCAAATTGAAATAATGAGTGGCTTGGAAATTAAAATATTCGGTCCTCTAGCAGACCTCTTACAAATTGAGTACAAAGTAGATTATATATCCTCAGTTTATAAAAGCAAAGCATTAGACCCACTTCAAATTAGATTAGAATTAGATAATACGGCTAATTTTATAATTTTTCGAAACGATTTAAACAGAGTTGAGAATAGTCGACGACAAAAACGTGATATTGATTTCAACAATTACGAATATGGTAAAAATAATATACTAAATATTGTAGACAAATTCCATTGTCGAATTCCAACTGGTGTTTACCACACTATTGATGATGTTTTAATTGCAATGAAACATTCATTACCACATCAGAGTTGGGCTAAATTCGAGTTTAATTTAAATTCAGATTCGACAGTTTCAGTTAAAGGTTTGGGTGGAAACAGTTTTTTAACCTTTCCAATATATAACCCCAAACTTGGGCAAATGTTAGGTTTTTCAAACAATCAAATTGAAAGACCTCTTTTTAACGAAATAGGTATGTACCCCGCAGATCTCAACCACGGAATATCTGGAATTTATGTCTATACAAATATTATACAACCTATAATTACAGGCCACACTAATACACCCATGCTGAGAATTATCAAATTAAACGAAAATAAAAATCAAGCACAAGTTGAAAGATTTCTTTTTTTTAGACTATTTTCCAGTTCTCTACGATCAAATACAAACTATAGAAATTTCTTTAAGGTCGGATTACGGTGAACTCCTGCCATATAAAACAGGCAAGACTATTATTAAATTAATATTTAAAAGACTGGATGCTTAGTCTAAAGTTCACTTAAAACAAGCTCATCATGGAAAGATATTATCATCATTATGTACAAACAGGACGCGGATATAACGTCTTTCGAGGAAGCCAATATCAGACTGGTCGTGGATTTGGGTCAATTTTTAAAAGTTTAGCAAGATTCGTAACACCTCTTTTTCGACCCGTAGCTAAATCACTCGGTATTCAAGGGTTAGTTATGGGGAAGAGAATTATGGACGATGTTGTTGCGGGTCAAAATTTTAAGGAGTCGTTAAAAAAAATAGTAAAATTGCTGGAACAAATCTTTTAAATAGTCTCGGTGATACTATATTAAATACACAGAAAGGCTCTGGAGCTCGGAGAGTAAAGAAGCGCAAATCAAAATTACGCAATAATCAAAGAAAACGCAAGAGAACCAAAACCGATTTTCTTGACTAAAGCATTATGCCTCAATTTGAATCTATGTGTTCAGAGTTAGAGCTTTTTAACGAACCCCTGATTAATGGCAATATTGAGGGGAATAAATTTGTAGATTATTTCCCTATAGCTCCCTTGTCTCATGCTACACAGATTGATTTTTCTACCCCCGGGGGAGATTATTATATTGACATGTCAAACTTGATGCTTAAAATTCGAATTCGGGTTAAAAAAGAACAAAACGGTGTTTTAATAGATATTCCAGCAGCCGGAAAAAAAGTATCCCTATGTAAACTTCCATTGCATTCTATTTTTAGCCAAATAGACGTGTTTATGAATGAGGATTTAGTACAATCTAGCAACAACTGCTACCCATATTTAGCATATTTAGCAACAGTTTTAAATTTTGATAAGGGAGCCAAACAATCTTACAAAACCGCCGTGGGTTATTACGAAGACGGGTTTTGCGACCCATCGCTGGCGTTTAACGATGTTCATAAAGATATAAAAAACAATGGAATTTTAAAAAGAAGTAAAGATATTGCTGGATCGAAACTTTGTGAATATATGGGAAGACTTCATGTAGATTCTTGTAAAATAGACAAATTTCTTTTAAACAAAGTAAATTTAAGAATTCGACTCTTGAAAAAGTCCGATGAATTTATAATTATTTCACAAGAAGATGTTAATAACAAATATAGATTATGTATCGAAGATGCGGTTGATACGGCTAAACATATTCTCGTAAATCCAGATCTCCAGCTGGCAACTAATGCGATATTGCACAGAGAGCTTTGTACGATCTAACACAAACTGTTGTTAAAACTCTGACAATTTCAGCAGGCGCGAGCGATTTCGTGAAGTCAAATATTTTTTTAGGTAAAATTCCAAATCGGGTAATAATCGGAATGGTAAACAATTCTACTTACAATGGGTCTAGTCGAGAAAATCACTTTCAATTTAACCATAATAATCTCTCGTTCTTACTACTTTCATTAGACGACCAGAATATACCAGAAACTGCTCAGACTCCAGATTTTAATAAAAATCTCTACACTAGGTCATATTATTCACTATTCTCGGCAATGGATTTAATTGGAAATAACTCTGGTAATTGTATTGATTACGAAAATTATAAAAACGGTAATACATTATTCGCGTTTGATTTAACTTACGATTCCTCGGCAAACTCTAACAATCTCTCAATTCAACGAAATGGTAGTTTACGGATGGTAATGAAGTTTTCTTCCCCCTTAACTAATATTCAAAACATAATTATTATTGGAGAATACGAAAACCGATTTGTCATTAACCAAGAGCGTCAAGTTACGTATATTACGGCATAAAATCAATCAACGAGGGCAAAGATTGATTAGTTGTTTCGCGAAATCGTAGTGGTAAAGATGTCTCGAACTCACAGTCTCTCACCCAAACAAGAAGTATCGGTGCTAGGTTATGTTAATCCATCCATCAAAATTTACCGACTAGACACTTGCGCCGAATTTGAACAGAATTTGGAAGCCTGGCAATCTCTATTCACATTCGAAAAGGAAATAACTGATTTTTTTGAAGATCAAGTTGCTAGTTTTCACACCTGGCTTCCTCTTGAAGGTTCAAAGATAAAAATCGACTGTTACAAGGGACAAAAGGAAAAACTCGTGGATGTACGCGCTTGTACCAGAGGAAAAACACATTTGTATCATCTTTTTTATTCAACAAATTATGGTTTTACTCTCAACCAAGCAGGGTGGAAAAGATTAAAACATTGTAAACATACAATCGATCAGGATATTAATTTTATTTTGTCGGCAAAAAATATTATGCGTGACATAATTGTACATGAGCTCACGGATAAAATGCTTGAAATTACCGAAAATTGTGAGAATCCACATTGTAAATCTTCGATTACTCACGACCTCTCTTGTAAACTAGGATTTAGCACAAATTTTGAAGACCGAGTGGAAAATATGATATTAATAGCTATCCCCCAATTAAACTACGATCATATTGTTGTTAGATTCCAAAAGGAATTTGGTCTTGACCCCTTAATAGTAGAAAGTCAATTATATTTTGATATTGTTCAAAATGTGTCAAACTTAAAATGTGATTTAATTTATTAAAATAAAAACTTTTACTATACTCTGTTTTTATTATTTCTATTCATACATTTAAAGATGGTGTTGTCAAAAACAGACAAACAACTAAGTAAAGTTTATTACGATGTTGAAAGCCCATACAGTTATTCTGACAGTGTTACTTTAAGAAAAAAATTTCCCAAAATTTCGGAAAAAGAAATTAAAAATTTTCTCAGCAAACAACCAACTTACACACAACACAGAGCTAGGAGGTCAAATTTTAAACGTAACAAATTATATGTATCAACGATTGATGAGACATTTATGGCCGATTTATTAGACCTCCCTATTTTACAAACTTTTAATAAAAATTACCGTTAAACGTTATTAGTTCAGGATATTTTAAGCAAATTCGTTTTTATTCTGCCAATTAAAATAAACCTCGAGCGAGATTGTGAAGGCTTTTAGAGAGATTTTCAAAAAACGGGTACCCCTTAATTTATGTACCGACGCAGGGACAGAATTTCGAAACGCCCCATTTCGCGCTCTCTTAAAGCGTTATAAAATCCACCATTACCTCACATACTCCGAGAAAAAGGCTTCTATGGTTGAGAGACTCGTTCGCACGGTAAAATCTAAAATTTTTAAAATAATTACCAAGACCGGCGATTTACAGTATCTTAATAAACTACCATTAATTGCAAAATCTTATAACCCTCGAAAACATTCAACAACGGGAATCGCCCCTAAAGATGTCAATAAAAACAATGAATCGGCAATTGGGAAAAAAACTATGGCAAACTTAGTATGATTGGGAAGTCAAGTTTAAAAATTGGGGATAAAATTCGATTAGCCGTTGCAAAAGCAACATTTGATAAAGCATACAGAGGAACGTTTACAGCCGAAATATTTGAAATTCATAGAGTAATTACGAGAGATCCCTGTATGTATATTGTGAAAGATTTGAAAGGCAATATAATTAAAGGGGCGTTTTACGCTCAAGAATTAGTTAAAATTCAAGTGTAGAACGCTAAAGTCTTTATTCATCATTTTGTTAACCATGGGTAAAGTACACATTCTCCTGGGTCTCGCGATTGTAATATTTGGCGTTAGTGCAACAATAGTAACATCCGCGATGAAATTTAAAAAAAGAAGTCCCGAATACAGCTTAGATATTGGAGTTTGTGACAAAGCCTACGATCTAGGAAGAGACACGTACCTCGTAAAATGTAACGAGACTTTCGACGTGCGACATTTTAAAAAAGAAGACGGGAGTTTGAAGCCATCTATCAGGGGAATCAACTTAACAAAAGATCAATATGAGAAATTATGCATTTTGACAGTGACGTGAAAGATGAACACTAATCAAATCCAATCTATACTTAAGTGTGACCCCCGCTCGAAAGATAAATTTATCGGAATGTTTCCCGCTAATAGATTACCAAAAGTTCCAATTAAAAAAAAATCATATTGTTTCGTAATCAACACCGATCCTGATACGCTTCCAGGCTCTCATTGGACGGCTGTTTACAAATCGGGCAACACTCTGGACTTTTTTTGTTCTCTAGGAAGATCACATCGTGACTATGGATTTTTGCTAGAGCGATATAGCAAGCGTATTCAATTCAATACTCATAAATTTCAATCAAATAAAAGCCAAAACTGCGGACCTCATGTAATTTATTTTATAACCTCGAGATGTATGGGGATTTCTTACAGTAAAATAATTAACGAATTGTATAATTTCGATTTAAAAAGAAATTATGGTTTAGCGTTGTTGAATATATGTATTCATTTGATGAAAGAGTGGAAACGAAATAAATCGATTTGTTTAAAATAAAAAAATGTTTATTTATTTCACACATAATTATTTTTACACATTTTTATTATTCTTGCCAACGAGAAGGAGGGCGGGTCTGTCTTTTGGGCCTTGGAGATTTTTTAGGGGATGGTAATTTTAATTTTTTTTGCGGCGATATTGGAATGCCACCAACAGCACCCTCCTCCATAGATAGCTCTCGATCCCAATCATCTTCCTTGCTTAATTGACTTCCAATATCGGTATTTTCTAAGTATTCTTCAAATATTTCATTTTCTTGATTTAATCGTTTATGCATTCTATCATCAGTAATTGTCTTTTGTTGCTTAACAATCGGCGTAGATGCTTTTCTTTTCCAATATTCTACATTTTTTAAGAAACTCGGGAATTTCCTAGTTTGTTCGTTTTCTCTCTCGCTGAGATAGTCTTTTATTTTGCGTGTCATACTATTTAAACGCAGCTCTGCAGCGTCGCCAGCGTTAACTCCCTCGGGCGTTTTGAAGGGTGAATAAATTTGCGAGGTGAACGGGGAATTTAATGGAGCAACAGGTACGGGTGCTTGAAAGTTTGTAATTTCAACTTTAGGTACCGGTATCGCTCTTCTCATTTCCCGGGCTTCGCTCAGTATTTTTAGAAATTCTCGTAATTTAGAACGGCTGTTTAAATTAGAAGTTAATATATTTTGCATCTCATTATCTAATAAGTTATAATATGTTTCCTGGGGAGAAACAAGCTGTTTATTTTCTTGAGATATTTGTCCGACACTCGATGCGGGAACTAAAATCATTTTTTTCATTTTATCTTTTATTGAATAAATTGGCAATTAAAGGAACAATAGATCCTAATAAAGCCGGTATGAAGAATCCCGTACCTTTCTGAATTATTAGAGCACGCTTCTTTTTTTGCGAAATTTTCGGACTGGCTAAGAACCGTATTGTTTTTTTTATATTTAGAAAGTTGTTTTTTTTTGGCTTTAGATAATATAATTCCACCCCTTTCAAGTTTTTGCAAACGGTCTGTAAGGCTTTTAATTGCGTTGGAGAACTGTTAGCTAATAAATTTTTACGTATCCCTCTAGATTTATACAATAAATTTAAATATGGATAGTGTGTTTTAAACCTGTCAGAGGGATTTGCAATAGGAGTCGTTTTTTTACGTACTGTCTTTTTGGTGCCATTTTCTTTAATGAAGTTGCTAATAATATAAATTATTTATTATTGGAAAAAACTACCATTTGTGGTCCGATTTGATTAAATGTGTACGATCTTAATCGTAAGCTATCTGGAGTTGTGACAGATGTGTCTATAAATAGTGAATTGTAAGGTTCTCTAGTAGCCATATCGTAGGCCATTTTAATTATTTTTGTATTATTTGGAGATATTTGATTGGCCAGATATTGGATTTGACTTAGATCTCGAGGAGATTTAAACAGATTTAGATATGACATATTAAGAGAGATTAAACGAGATTGTTTGCCTCGAGGAAATAGGGTTTGTGAGATTAATACGACTGAAATTTCATAATGATGACTGTCTACGGTAACCAATTTAGCAATTTGTTCATTTTTGTAAAGTTCTTCTGCTAAGTCATCAATAATAAGTAAGGAATTTCTATTTGATTCCCAAAACTCGCTGTCTATTGGAGGAAGTCCTTGAATAAACTCTATATCGGTTAAAAACTGAGATAAATCATGGTAACCTGATTGCCAAACCGAATAACAATAAATAATTTTAATTGGAGGTTTATCAATTAATTCATTCCTCCATCTAATTAGTGAGTTCGTCCATGCTGATTTGCCCGACATAGTAGGTCCTGACACCATCATTCGAAATGGTGAAAGAAATTTTATATAAGACATTACTGTTTAAACAAAGACAACATACTACGTATTTTGTTAGTACATTGACTGTTTTATAGAATATATGTAAAAATAAACCAACACATTTTAAATTTAAAAAATTATTTTATTAAAAGTATAATGTTTCTTATCAAAACCATTCCTTCACCAGTTATATAAACTTCATAATAACATACAAAATAACATTTTTGAATAAAAAATAAATCATAATATCTCCTTCACCAAAAACAATTATTGATTCCCGTTTTTTAGTAAAAATTCAATTTTGGAAGTTAAAAGTTTAAATCTTAGGTTATTTAAAAATAAAGTATTTACTCGATTTTCGGAAGAGATTTCATTTACGATAACTATGTTGTTAAATGACACCTGTTTTGCAAGTTTTTTGTTACATGTTTTTTAGATTTATAATTAAAAGATGACAACTTTATTTTACAATTTATCATTTTCACATTCTAAAAAATAGCCGTAGGGGACACTAGAAATATCTTTTAGAACACGTTTACAAAAAGTCTTTTTGAAAGTTTTACTTAAGTTGCCAACACGTAAAAGCATTTTGTACTTATCTTTTATTACGTTAAAGGGAATTTTCACCTTAAACTCGGTATTTGGTACAAAAATCATTTGTTTGAAAGCGTCGAAATGTATGATTTCTAAATTCTCCCTGGTAAGAGTTATTCCTTTAAGTTTTATAATTGTCTGATTATTTTCAAGTTTAAAACTGTAGCTTTTAGGTCCAGTTGATACGAATTTTGTGATATATGTATTCGGAGTCTCGCACGTAAGTTCACCTAAATTACCACCGAGAGGGGGGTAGCCACTCGTTTGGTTTATGTGTAAATTTTACTCCATCCGTGTCATAATAAATTACACGCTTTCCCAACCTATTAATTAACTTATGCAGATGAATACGCCCGTAACTGGTGACAAACGAAGCAACAATAACATTACCTTTTGAAAATGTTGGGGCTAGCTCACTTTTTATAGCTTACCATGGCAACATCGTTGTTGATTAAATGAAAGTCTGTTAATTTATTCGATGTGTCTGCTATAATCTCGGTTAATTGGGAGTATCTATGTATAATTTTAGTTGATGATTTATCCATTCTTAACGCCATTCTGCCATATAACGAATTTTGCGCCAATTTCGTGGAAGTTCTTAAGGATGGGTTATCAACAATTTCCTCAGGCTCTAACCTTACTCCATCAGCTTCGTATATCGCGTCTAAATACTCTTTTTTGCTCTTGATATGTTTTAATATTGGGTGGAAATCCGGAATTTTTAACTTTTGCTCTAAAAAATGTCAATATATGGTTTGAAAAAATTTGTTGTAATACTATAGTGATAAACTTCAAAAATTTCTAACAGTTTGTAGTTACACTCTTTTATTGAGTAGTAGATTTCCACCGAAAGTAAAACTACCGTTATAGCTCGTTCGTCAATACTGTGGGTACATTTTTCATCGTTATTTATTACACAACTTCCGCATAAAGGATAATAAAGTTTTTTATTAAATCGGTAGGGAAGAACGGGTAAGTAGAGGTTTCTGGGGGGGGGAGGATTCGACAACTAATTATTCCAAAATAGACGTCTGGTGCATAATCAAAGTTGTGTGTGATAAGTTTAACATTTTTACAACCGTATTCCATTTTTTGTAAGCAATACGCATACAGACTACAGAAATCAAAATATCGGATTTGTTCTCCAATTAAGGGTTCTAGTTCATGGTACAGCTTAATTGTTTCTACACGCCCTCCAACTAAAGAATCTCTAGGGTTAATTTTAGGAATAATTTTAATTGTATTAAAAAATGCTTTCGCCTCGACATTCTTTCTCAACAGTTCTAATATCTCACATTCAAAAATTTGAATATATGTGTGGTTTGGTAAATTTTGTTCAATAAATTCTTTTCGATCTAATTCTCTTTCTCTAATTTCTTTGAATGTTTTTCCGACAATTGAATTAAAGCTCGAGCCAGAAAAATGTTTTGGACAACCGTGCCAGAAATCACCCATTACATCAATTACTATGGGTGGATTTTCACAGTAGCCATCTACAAAATACGGACCTACAGCCTGTTCCCCAACCGCGGATCTGACAGTTTGCAAAATTAAATTATTTTCCTTCTCGTACCAAGATAAATATTTTAATGCAATCTCGCTTTGATTCTGTCTACTTGCCAAACCGATAGCCGGTATAGTACATAGTGTATATGGTTCTAAAAACTTGTCGATAAATACATTATTAAGTGCCCCAGAAAGAGAAATACCTTAATAATTACAGATATCAATTTCAATTAGTTCTTTATATAAGATGCGAAATTTCTGCAAAGCTAAGCGTAATAAATTACAATCTAAAAGACAATACGCTCTGGATTCTGATTTAATACAATAGACCGGTTCGAGCTGTTTGTGTGAATACCAATTTTTAAATTCTCGGTATTCAAATTCTTTCATTTTACTAGGCTCAAAATATTTTTCGTCCGGAATTTTACCTGAATAGTTCAAAGTGTCTTTCGTCCAAAAAATATAGGGAAAATATCCTTTAGATTGAGGCAAAGAAAACATTTTAGGAAAATGCCTTAGTGGAGCACTAACAAAGTTCAAAGAATCTACAAAACGAATGTCTACCCCTTTAATATAAATAGTAAGTATCTTGGCTCCATCGTAAATAACCTCGGGAATGACATGATTAATTAATTTAGAAATAATAAATATTCCGTCGAAAGATGTTAGATTATGGGCCATTACGATGAGGTTGGTAAATTTCGGCCTAATAGTTTTTCTTTTCCGTTTTCCATCCGTAAGTAAAATAGTTTCATGTTGAAACAAAAAATTGAGAAAGTTATTTACACAATATTGTCCTTCAAAAACCGTGGTTTCCACAGGCTGATTTAAAATTTCACTTTGGGCCACTAACAGAACAGGTTTATGCATATAGTCTCAATATCGAAATATACATAGGATCTTGGATTCTTTTTAAATGTCGACTGTTTAACATAATGTTGGTTAGGAGGATGATCAATTTTACAAGACTCGCAAGCTGTTTCACATTTGTGAGGTTTCAAAGTTTCAAATTGAACACGGCATTTTTCACATCTGTGGAAAAGCTTGCAAGTTTCATTTTTAAGGTGAAAACTGTAACATTCACCTTGTTTTAAATATCTATTACAAAGTTTACAACGAATTAAAGGAATTTCTAAAATTTCGTGAAAATCTCGACCTAAACACCTTTTACATTTAATATTTCTAGTGTCAAAACAGTGGTGTTTGTTCCTACGAGCGGTAGAATAAAATTTTTTTCACAGTCTAAGCACGAAGCTACTCCGCCCCAAATGGAATGTAGATTTTTAGCTAAATAAACGTGCGTGCCAATTTTTACAAGTAGAATTTTATTTTCGGCAGGGGGAAAACCCTTGAAATAAATTTGAAAATTTTCCGTGGCGTTAAATATTATTATCTGATACTTTGGGGCTAAATATGATTGAAATTTGGCTATATCACCAATTTCTACAGCTCCTTGTGCAATTCCTACATCATCGTGCAATTTCTTAGCGGCTTTAGTTTGGAATTTACTACGAAAGTATGTTAAGGCTCTAAATTCTTTAAGAACACTTGTTAATGGAAGTTATTTTCTTTTTGTACTCGGCAATTTCACAAAGTTTTATTCCGACTGTGAGGCCTCTCGCTACGCATAAATTGTCTACATTGTTTATATAGTAAAAGTTGGCTTTAGATTTCAAGAAAGCATCAAGATCGATAATATCTCTGTTTTTTAGAGCTAAAGATTTTTTTCCCATTTTCTGTGGGGCTTTTAAAAGAATTATACTAAATTTAATTTCTCCATCTAGTAAGAAATCTTTTTTCGATTGAGCAATGCGAGCTATATGGTTAAATATTCGAGAAACAGTTAACTGATCAATTTTAATAAATTTAATGTTAATTGGATGTTCTAAATTTTCCGATTGAAATGCAAATCTGAGGAAATCGAAACCAGGTGCTTCTTGTCTTACGTATTTGATAATTTAGGACAGAATCTTTTCAAATACTGTAAAAAATAAATGTGTGGGGATTTCGTTTAAGTCTATTAGTTCTAGGTCAATATCCAATTGTTTACATTTCCACTTTTTTGATTTTCTAGGGTTTAATTTTTTAATTTTATAAAACTTTTTATAATTAAAACTGTTTAACGATGAAAAGTCTAATTCACTGTCCGAATCGTAATCACTGGAGTCATCCATGTTCTAATTTCGTTTCCAGGTCTAAAATATTATTCTAATTACTATTACGAATAATTAATTAATGAGTTTAACTTGCCTTCGTGGGTGGAACAACAATTTTTCCTTCCGTCTGCTCAATTATTTTTTTCAGCCTGTTTGTTGAGTTTATGATTCGAATTTCACCCTTTTATAATCACCCTTCCAGAGTTCATCTTGGGGAAGATGTTTGATGTTTTATATGAATATATCTGGATATCTAGATATACCCCCTTGTCGCTCGCTTTTTTTCTCGGAGTTTTAGTTTCGTAAGACACTCCACCTTTCTTGACTTTCACTGATTGTTCGATTCCAACTTCTTCGATGTTTGACATTCTACGGACCTCTTGAATATAGTCCCCATCCGACTCTAATAACATCTCCTCTTCAGGCCTATCAAAAACTGAAACTAACTGACTCGCGGAGCTTTGACTATTACTTGTGGAAGCCATTTTAGCCTGTTATGTTTCAATAGTAAAATTTTTGCCCTTTTATACCAAATGTATTTTTTATTAATTTTTTTCAAAATATAAAACCTTGAATATTAAAGTGATTAATACTACAAGGATAGAACCTAGTTATAATTTATCAGTATGTAAACGGTATTTAAAATTGTTTGTGAATAACAATTTAAATATAGACATGTATAAAAATATAAAATTATTAATTATTTTTTGAAGGACTTTATATTTAATTTCGAGACAAAAAAGACAACGCCCTAAGAGTTTTATTATTTTTTGCTTTAATAGGTTAATTTATTTATATTTATAAATTCTAGCCCGAATTTCCAACCCGACATGTTGTTTTGTACCGAAGAGGAAAAATACCTTCTTCGAATTGATTTAATTATAATTATTTTTAATTATACACTTAAAATAATTTTAACATTGTGTTTTTATATTTTTCAGCCTTCAAATTATTTATACAACCTTCTTTAATTCTTTATTATTTATTAATTTAATTTGTTAGCTTTTAGTTTTATTGGTAGTGTTTCATATGTTGTTAAGTGTTTAAAAAAATATATTGTTTGAAATATCATAGTTATTAAATATTGTAAAACTAATTGTGTTTTTTGATTACTTAAACTAGCATTGTTTTTAAAATAATAAAATATTTGCGAAAAAAAATGAAAAATTCATTTATATTAGTTTAGTTATTTAAAATATTTTGTGTGGGTCAAAAATCACCAAGGATATAAAGCGAAGGTCGCGAATTCGTTTCCCCATTTCGCAAATAACTAAATAGCATTTTAAACCGCTAAAAAACGAAAAAAATAAAAAAGTAACACCAAAAGTAAATAAGTGGAAGTATTTGGTGGGGTTACATATTACCGCCGATATCTCGGTTCGACCTTGTCCGATCGTGACCAAACTTGTTGGGGTGATAGACCGAGGCTTAGTGGTTGTGGACCGTGCTCGAGCGTCGAGGTCAAGGATCATCTTCAAGGAGAAATTTGAAAACAAAAATATGTTTTTCGATTTTATAAGGACAAATATTTTTGTTTTTGGAAATATTTTGGGGGGTGTTTTGGGGGTTATGGCGGCCATCTTGGCGGCCATATTGGAAATAAAAGCGTTAAGTTTTAGTCCTTCTCTACTCACCTCTCGTTCCCAGTAGATGTAGCCGCCATTCCTAACCATATACTCACGAATAAAATGACTATCAAGATCAAAGACGACATCAACCCTTCACAGCTTTTCAATCGTTTTATTTATACTAACACAACTACAGAAGGTTTAAAGGAATGTTTCCAATACGAACTGGCTTCATTCACTCCCTCAATTTTTGTAGATGGGTACTTGAGAAAAACCACCAAGTCTAATCTTTTGAAGGAACTAGATAAACTTGAAACTTCAACTAATTCGGTCATACAGAATGTTAATAAAATCTTTGTGATTGATGGTGGGCATTTACTATACACAGTTGTTTGGTACCGACCTTCAACTTACTCCAATATTGTAGAACAGTAAATTCACTACTTAAAATATCACCACAAGTCAAATAATTCGAATATAACAATAGTATTTGACGGCTATGATTTAGATCCCAGAAGTACCAAGTCTTGGGTAGAATGCCTGCGGAAAATTTGCTTCTAGCTTCTAGCATTTTACTTTCGGGGCAAATTTCCACAGAATATATTATGTTTTTCAATTAATGGTTTATTATGATATACAACGAAACATCGTAATTCCTGAAATAAAAGCAGCCTGGAGAAAAGAACAAACTAGTGCTATACCACTAAAGGCTTTAAAAGTTGCTCGATGACTTAGGCCTAAGGTGGTGCCTTGTGTATTAGCCTAGCTGATTATTTTTATTATTATAATTATTATTATTTAAATTTAATGTACAGAATACTGCGTTAGCGTGTTTAAAGGCTAGCTGCGTTCTCCTACCAATCTACCTTTGCATCTTGTATATGTTTTGTGAAATAAATAACTTTGATTAGCGTATGGTTGTATGTACAATTTGTAAAAAAGAACGTCGCACTTTTCTGGTTGGCAAGGTTCTTCTAAATAGCGAGAAACCTCGCTCCTGAAAGCTGGTAACTCCTGAACAACGGCCGATGGCTCCGAAGACCGGTTGGAACGCACTCTGGCCCAAAGACCCCTTGAAGGATGCTGATCTTCCGCAGTCTGGTTTTCCGGACTAATCTCTGCCAAAAGTTTGGTGGTGGCTGTTTCTCCAAGAGAACGTAAATTTTCGCCCTCCTCTTCCGTTGCTATCAAATCAGAACATTATTTTAGTTAAAAAAACATTTATGAGCTTTATACATATAGTGGCTACTAAAGCCGCGAGCGTTTTTTTCCCGAAGGATAGTCGACCGTCGAAGAGTTATAGGAACAACGGGCACGATATCTTCGTTCGCGCGCGCGAGGCTACTATTGTCGGAATGGGAGATTTTGCGAGAGGAGGAATTAGTTTGTTGTGTGCGAGAGGGTGAGGGCCATAAACACATTTAAAAAGTGGAGATAACGTGGATAAGTTAAAGGGACCATCGTCACGGTTTGAAAATTGCGCAGATTTATTTTTTTAAATTTCGATAGATTCGCGTACATTAAATTGAGTTTTATGTAATTTTGGTTGAGCTAGTATGTCTATTGAGTCCCACCTAGCATTATGGCCAAAAACACGAAGGTGTTCGCTGAGGGGAGAATTAAAATTTGCTTCGTATTATATTCAACTGATAAACTTGTACTGTAAAAAGGGTTTAATTCCATTGTGCATTGTTAAAGTACGTCTAACTAACTGTTGTTACTACTTAATTTATAATATTCTGAATAAATTAAAAATGGTTGTTTCGTCTTTATTATTTTAATTATAATTTAAATTTTATACAGGGCGGGTTAGAACTGGCATAACATTTTTAGCAAATAACTCTGAATTGCGGAGATAAATCTTTAAGGGTCATCCCGAGGAGAGGTATATTTTGGCTTGCTAACTTGTTCTTACCTGATATGTACATCGACCACCTAGTTCCACCAATTTTTTAGTAATTTGTTTTCTTGAAGCTTATCCGGCTTGATTATAACTACGTCGAAAGTATCAAATTTATTTTACGGGTTTTCCTAATGGCTTAAAATGTGTGATATAATTGACGTTTAGTCTTCATTATTCAGTCAAGTGGCTTGTTTTCGTAACGCTCACAGTCGTGACGGTTGCAACTCAGTTTTATTGGAAATTTTGTTATTGTAATGTTTATGTGTAGTGTCTACCATTATTTACGTATGAAATTTTAAAGGTCAAATCTTGTGTTAGCGCAGTCAGCAGAGATAAGATTTTCAAAGGGTAGACCCCGTGGGTGGTCCACTTATAATAATTAGTATAACAATTTTTTGGTCCTTTTTTGAACACTAACATTCTCGCCAAGCTCTGAATGGCCTCTTTCTGTTATCGTCATTGCTAGTAATACGATTTCGCTTAAGGAATATTTAGACGCGAAGTGGCTCTGTGCTGTAATTGAAACCTTGGTTTCACAATAGCTTTGAATATCAGATCGGTGATAATTTATCCTAATTGACATACTTATGGTTTTCATGTTTTACTCATTTTTGGTCTCAGCTAATCAGCTAGCAGGAAATAAATAGTATGAAACTAATTTGGATTAAGTTCTAATTAAAATGCCTTTTGACATTTGTTTCTTATTAATTTGAGAATTTTTATCAGGAACCTTGCATAGAAAGCATTTTGGCACTTAAGCTATGAAAACACGGTTACGTTTCTGAGCTCTTAATACCATGATTAATGCAAAATTCGAAGCAGTAGTATAAAAAAGCTTTAGAGAAAACATTCAGACTTAAGACTTCGTGACATGTATTGTAAAGTAAGCTACATTGTATTTGTGTAAAAATGAAACAATTGTAGGCATAGCGAACATAGAAGTTAAGGAGAAAATGGAGTCCCTACAAGAACTATTTGTGCACCTATGCGTTTTTTAAACAATAATTGCCATTCGGTTTAACGTTTAAATTAAAACATATTAATTAACTTGAACATAAATCCATGATGAAAATTATGCAGAATGGGAGTCATCATTTTACGCAATTTTTTTAGTGTTCCATAATTAAATAAAAAGATACAAGGCAAAACATAAAATGGTCTTCACTCAGATTGCAATAATTTAAAGGCCTTTACTATTGACTTTTGGAAGTCAAGCATTCTAGTAAAGGTAATAAATTTTAAATATTTAACAAATTCAAGCTCTTTCAAACTGAAGTGACCAACTTTGTATTAATAGGCAAGTTTAAATGATCATCGGAAAAAGTCTTTTCGGAAGCATACTAAATCAAACAAAAAGTTTCTGAAAAATAAACAGTTTTACGGTATAAAGAAAAAAACTAAGAAACTGTGAATGTCAGTGGCACTTGGTTATACTTTGGACGAAAAAATCAGAAATAATGATGTAGAAAATAAAGATTAATTATAAGTTTATGATTTAAGATAAGTTAAAATTAGAATTAAGTATAAACAAAACGAAGTGTTACCAAAAAAATTATTTAAAAAGATAAAATGTAAACCAAATTTCGGACGGAACTCCCACTGTATTGGATATATTTCTTGGTATTTTTGTGTAAAAACCCCACTCCTCGAGATTCGAGGAAACTAATGGATGTATTGTGTAGAAAAGAAGCGTCGGAGTAAAGAGTCGTGGCGCCACTTCGACCTTGCTTCCTTTCAAGATACTTCGAAACGACGGTTGGGATTAGGAGTCACCTGACCACTTATTCCCTCCCGTTCAAATTTTTGTGTATAATTCTAGCGAAATAGATCAGATAGCGTTTTGAACTTGTAGGGGACACACTAAAAGTCCCAACCTTAAAATAGGGCTGAAAGAAACCAGCCATCATTTTTTTCTTTAAATATTTGCAAATATAGAAAATCGTAGTGTTGTAAGTCGGAAAATTGAAAATGACCGAGGCCTTTTTTCCGGAAAATTTTCCGTATTTTTCCGAAACAAATAAAAAAAAGTTATCATTCCATGATTAGTCTAATATATTGTTTGAAAATTGAAATAAAGCATTATTTTCGCCTCATTTTTTCGAATCTGAAAATAAAACTAAACCTCTAGACTAGTTTAAACTGATTAACAATGTAACGCTATTAATGTTTTGTAGTATGTTTACTGATATTAGACCTTTTATATCGATAAAGGTAATTTATGTTTAAAATTTTTATTTTTCCGATTTGCGGAAAATATGCGCAATTCGGAAAATTTTCCGCATTTTATTTTTCTGGAAAATTAACATCCCTAGAAAATCGTAATCATTTTAGTATAGTTCGAAAGCGTAGTCATAGTGTGGTGTGTGAGAGCTTTAGATTTCCCAATAAAACTTTAAAACTATATATAGTCAGTCTATTCGCATCGAAAAGAAATAAAAGGTGGCGCGTCGGTTGCTCCAAGATGGCGCGATGTAAAGGAAACAAACCAGACGACATAATAGTGTAGATTCAAGATTTCGTACGTTTAAGTTTTTTTCGTTCGTTACAATCTACTATTAAATCAAATTAAGGTCGTTTTAACAGACCTTTTATCTTAAAAATTGTTACTTTGTATGGTTGTAATAACAACGGCACCATGGAGGATATGCGGTTTTATCGTTTACATTCAAAGCTACCAAAATTAGTTAAGACTTGGGAAGTTTCATTGAAAATGGGAAAGACACATAGTAAAACGATAGTTGTTTGATATTCGCATTTTAGAAAGGAAAATTGCAAAGCTATTCCTGACGCCTATAAAGGTAAGACAATGTTACGCTGGAGTATTTAATAAAAATGTAGTAGTTTTTTTTAATCTTGAAATTATCAACAGGTCAGTTCAAGCAGTATCCACATTGTTTAAAACCTTTGGAAATTCCTTCGAAGAACCTGCCTATTCGTATGCATGACAGAAAATCAACCAAAGCATCATAAAACAGAACTAGTAGATACAATGAATGGTTAAATAGACGAGCCTCTCTGAATAATGCCAGGAGAAAAAAAAGAGTATTTATGAGAGATTAGAGGAACATTTGCTTACGGATCATCTTGTAGAACCTCAACCTGGTGGAAAAAATCAAGCTTAATGCATTGAAAATGCTAATGTCATTCGTACTTTGGAAAAAGGAATTACAGTAAATATGCATGTGAACATAAATGTATAGTAACTGCTAGCTGCGGTATATTGAAACCACAAACTGTTGTGTGTTTGACTGGAATTCAATCAATGGAACTTCTTAATGAAATAGTTAAAGAACTTCCAACTGAAGATGTGTCTACCGGGAGAGTGTTAAAATTAATTAGTCCACTTTACATTATGAAAGGCTTAAGGGCAAAAAACTCAGACGAGGGCACAATTTACCCGAGAAGACGCTTTGCTTACATAAAAAGTTGCTAGTGCTAGGGTTCATGTCGAGCGTATAATTCAAAGATTGAAAATGTTAAAATTTTTTCATAAAATCATACCCTGGGATTTATTAACATGTGCTGATAAAATGTTCACTGTTACGAGTGCTGTAGTAAATTTGTCAACATCTATTTTGGCAGATAATAAATTTTATTTGACTTAATGTAGTTTTTAGAAAATATTTAAATTAAACATATTGCAATTTAAGCAAAAGCTTATGAACAAACTCTTTGTCAATTTTCAATTCAATTATTTAATAGTCATTGCTTTTCTTTGAATAAATGTTTAGATCTGATGCCCTGCGGAGAGGCCTAAAATTGCAATGTTTAGTTCCAAAGTTACGTGATGTTGGATCTTCGGAAAATGAAGTACTAAAGCATCTATTTTGTAACCTTCATGTATGATAACTTCTTAGTTTTCCTCTCCTTGTTGAATACAATTCACTTTGTTTCGATAATGGTAATTTGATTTCAACTGTATTTTTATAAAACAAAAACACTCATAAAAATCATGTGGGCAATAGGTCAAGGCTTACTTCATAAATTCCTTTTTAAATAATATTCACCTTCAGTATTCAGTCGTACCACTTTCTTCCATGCAGATGATTTTTACAAGAAAAAGTATTTTTTTAATATCATTAATTGATTGAACAATGATATTAATGAAGAAAACTCCACGTTTATATTTAACTGTCCTTATCTGACCGATTTGTTTCCTAGAGATCGTAGTTGGGCTTTATCGCCACTAGGTGACGCTAGTGAAACTTTTCGTTGCGAATGGCGAGCTCGAAAGAAAAGCTCTCCGCGGTCTGGTAGGATCCCGCTAATTAAAATTCTACTAATGTGTTTTGTTTTCTTTACAATCGTTAAATAATAATTTCCTGTTAGTGTTTATAGTTATTTAAAATCTAAAGTCTTACCAATTATACTACTTATTGCGGTTTAAGTTAATTGGGCCATTCAGTGTAATTGTTCAATATGTTATCCCGTTCATAATTTTTTAACTAGCCTTTACGAGATAAAAGATCATAGCACGGATATATATAACTCCTTCATTTTTAAAAATAAAGGGCCCTTTAGATTATATTAGAGGATGATTAGTTTGAAATTGTTGAGCTCAATCTTAAAAAGAAATTATCCTTTATGTTTATGTACTGATTCAGGTTTAAGCTAAACAAAATTCAATTAATAAGATTTCCCAATTTAAAAAAGTTTAAAAGATTAGTCCTTAATTAAAAGGGATAATATAGCTAAATCCTAATTTTTTTAAGAAATAAAAAACTTACTAATAACTCGTACCAATAGGTCTTCGAGCAAACACAAAGACGCGAATCTCGGATCAAATAGATCTTCGAGTAATAAAATTCATAACAACTAAATAAAATAGCCAGAAATTCCAAGGGTAGACCAGTTTCGTTCTATCTGGAACTCATCAGTACCGTGCGGGAAATCTGGCTGACGACTGTTATATCTAAAAGGGAATCTAAGCCTAAACATAAAAATTTTCAAAACGCGTTACATAGCAACAGAAAGCCGAAAAGGGGAAGTGTGTGGTATATACGATAAGTTAAGTTACAAGAAACCACATAAGGATTGTGCGAAGGATGATCAAATACGCGAAAAAGTATATTAGTCCATAATTTAGGGTTAAGCTATATTATCCCTTTTAATTATGGACTTACCTGCTTTTTCGCGTATTTAATCATCCTTCGCACAGTCCATAGGTGGTTTCTTGTAACTTAAAATAATTAAAAACTACTTATACAGGACTAAGTGTAGTTATTTTTAGAACTCTCTAAAAACTGCTCTAAAATTGGCGCGATAACAGCTTATGGTTAATTGATCTAGCTGTGGCATCATCGTTTCTCTCTCTCTATCCGCTTCTGAACTTAGCTGTCATTCTGAGTTCTATGGCCAGCTGGAGCCGCTCTTGTACAAGTTGTAAACGATAGTAGCAGAAGCGTGGGTTGAAGTGTAATATTGCATCTCGGCGACAGGCTGATATCTTTAAAGAAGCGTCATTGGTATATAAATGAATTAATTAATGTTATATTTAAGTTATTGTAGCTTTCTCTAGTTATATCTTAGATTTTGGCTAAAAATCTTATTTTTTCACTTTACAGGTTTTTGCTCAAGTATTCCGCTGACGCATTTGCATATTGTTGGGGCTGATTAATTGTTACTGATAACCAGTAGTGGGGTAGATACGATAATCCCCTCTTACCGAAGAAATGGTCGAATAATGAAGGTTACGAAAATGCTCCTTTCTAAAACATTATTGCAAACATAATATAAATTTGAAAAAAAAATATTGTTTAATTATTTAGTTTTAGTTGGATTTAATAATTATTCAATTAAATAAATTAGGGTTTAGTACTGCGACAAAAGTCGTATGCGTCCTTTGGTTTCATAAACTTGAACTGATTCAAAACGGTTTATTTGTCTCCTACTCGTTCACTATAATATTTTCCGCTTATTTTCTTTTATATTAAAAGCTATGACGGCCAAAATGATCTTTATTAAAGTTGGTAACCAACATTATTTCAGAATAAATTGATATGAATTTCACCTTAGACCAAGAAACACAGGGACGTCCCGCTCATAGCATACCCAACGCTTTATTTTTCGGCGGGGCTTAGTTGCGGCTGCGGTAGGGAGAGGGGGTTAGGTGATACAGATAGTAAATAGGCGCCATCCATGAGAGATAAAAATTACGTTTTTTAAAGAACTTGAAAAAAAATTATCAGCTAAGAGTTACATATTTTTAAATTATTTTATATTTTTTTAATATTTTAGGGACACAAATATTAAAAAACATACCAGAAATTTCGTTTTTTTGGAGCCACGCTGTTGCAGGCCACGTGCTGACAGATTGTAGGCCTGTGCACGTGACTCACCTTCGCTACTAGCGACACAGCGCGAGATAAATATTAAATAGGCAGCCGCAACGAAGCTTCGGGCGCGAAATATCTACCGTGCGACGTCCCTGTGTTTCTTGGTCTAAGATTTCACCGACCATCCAATTATCTTAGGAGTAAAAACGCGAACTCCTCACTCTCTAGACCATTGGTGGTTCTCGTGTTTTTACTCTAGCTATCCAATTATCTTATATCCATTGGCTCAATTAAAAGTAAGTATGTTAATTTTGAAATGTTACGATATTTTGGTATAAATATTTGGTTTTCAATAAAGATTCGCAACTTTGATTAATTTAACACGCCAACGTGCTAGATCTAAAGCTGTGTCATCATCTGTTTTTAACCCAGGAAAATATTTATGAAGATTTTATGGTAAGAAGCACCACCGCTGGTCGCAAATATCCAATAATGGTGTGTATATGTTCCATTAATACATGATAAAGAATGTAAAAATTCCTATTTATACAGGTTTATGTCTTACACACAAAGGACCTATAGGTAAGAAAAACATTATTGAAATAAGATCGGTTTCAACGGAATGTGTGAATTTCTAAAACCCCCGGAACCACGTTGAAAAGTCTGTAAAGGTCCCCATTTGTAAATTTTAAATAAGTAAGTTCAGATAAATTTTATAATAAAATGTAATTAAATGCTAAACTTATTAAAAAGACAAACAAACCAAAATTATATAACATTTTGGCAAATATCCAATAATGGTGTGTATATGTTCCAATTAATACAAGATAAAGAATGTTAAAGACCCTATTTATACAGATTTATAATTTTTACATAATGACCTCTAGTTAAAGGGCAACGCAAGTGAGCTGGCAAAATGTGTGGAAAGTCAGTAAAGTGCGAAATTTACGGTTGACTCTGCCCGCCTCTGCCAAGGCCGAGTGAGGGGTTGAGGGGGGTGGAAAAGCATACTGCTTTTTCTTTTTTGCCAGCTCACTTGCGTTGCCCTTTAAGAAAGACATTATTGAAATAAGATCGGTTTCAACGGAAGGTGTGAAGTTCCAAAAGTCCCCGGAACCACGTTCAAAAATTTTTTAAGGTCCCCATTTGTAAATTTTAAATAAGTGAGTTCAGATGAATTTTATCAAAAAATTTAATTAAATGCTAAATTAATTAAAAAGACAACAAAACAATAATTGTGACATTTGGCAAATATCCAATAATGGTGTGTATATGTTCACATTAATACATGATAAAGAATGTTAAAGACCCTATCACGGTTAAATTGGATTTAATCTTTGTAGGGGTGCGTCGTTAATCAAGGAAGTTACCTGCCCCTCGTCCTTTATGAAAAAAAACTTTTTTCTTTGTTATGAAGCAGTAGTAAAATTTTCGAAAGTGTCGTAAAATAGTAATTTTTCAAAGGAAAGTGTTTTGTATGAATGATACAAAGAAGATTACAATAAACCAAGATTTAGGGTGAGTGAGGGTAAGAATGGACACTTTTTGTAAAATTCCATTTAAAAACACAAATTTAGTGTAGACCATTTTAAAACGATTTGAAATACAAATAATGAATGTTCATTTTTAATAAACTCTGGTTTTTGGTATTTAATTTTGTGAATTTTTAAAACAATAATTATTTTAAGAAATGAAGTGAGTAAGTCAAACATTGGACAAAATAGTTTTGAATTAGACTGGGGGCTGCTAACTAAAGACAATAAGGTTTAAAATTAGACACCAATTCGCTAACTTTGGACACTGTTAGGAAAACTATGGACAAGCAGGTATATTTTTGGACAATTTCGTCTACCATTGGACATTTTAAAAAAACATATTACTTAGGGAAAATTTTGAAAAAAGATTATTTTAAGATAAAGCCTAATTATAAGGTAAATTTGGTTTTAAGAAGTAATTTAAGGCAAATAAATAATATGGAAACAAATATTTTAATAGGGTAGATATTTTAATATTACTATATAAAAATATTAATATATTACATATTCTAATTCTGGTGTGCAGTTATCACAGAAATAGTTTACAGTATCTTTAGAAATTTATCCTTCGGGGGTTTTTGTAAATTAGCAAATTTTGAGGATTTCTTAAATTTCCCGTAGAAATTTGTGAATTTTCTCTAGATTTGCTTAAATTTCAATTCAAATTTACAAATTTTTGCGAGATTTCATAAAAATTTGCGGAAAACCATCAAATTTCATAAGATTTATTAAATTCGAGAAATTTGTCGGAATCGATAAAAAATTTAAAATTTGCCAAAACATTTGAGAAATTTGAAAATATTTTCTAAAATTTAATAAGTAATTTGAAATTGGAAATTTTCAAATTACTGGCGTGTACGAAATTTGAAAGAGTGTCGGACCCCTCGACTCTCCTTCACTAACAATGTAAGCGAGGCAGCCTCATAGAGGGAACTAGCTACGTGTTTCGTTGAGTTCAAACTTCACAGCCGTACGCACTCAGGCGTCTGCTTTCCCTGTAAATTTGAATATGAAAACTTGTTTTTAAAGTTTCCTTTCAAGGAAAGACCTTAAACTAAATCCTACCTCGTTTAAAATTGAATACAATGGACATGTGATTGATCACAAGGTAGGTGTCCAATCTTAAACTTTGCACTAGTTAATTGCTTAAAATAATACTTAAACAATTTATTTTTATCTCACCATTTCATGTTTGCATGCTATATCTTATTTCCTAAGCCACAAAACGAAATTTCCAATGAAATTTCAAGACATTTTTTTCGATAATTTTAGTTGTTTTATTTCAAGACTTGCTGTATAAATTGTCGTGGTGGTAATATTTAGCAATAAATTGCATGTTTTAGGGTATGTTTAAGGCTTCTAAATGAGACCAATGTTGCGCTTTGGCATCAAAGAATAAATTTTCAAATAAATATTTTTCAAAAGTGTCCAAACTTCGCCATGTCCATTCTTACCCTCGCTCACCATATTTACTATAGTTGTACGCGGCTTTACATGAGGAGACTGATGCCCGGAGAATAATTCTCCGGCCTTTTATACTAGAAGTATGACGTCATGTCAATAAAAAAGAACGTTAAAAATATACATTGTTTAGTTAACCTTTTAGGCTATATTAGATAATTATAGCCCTAATATTACATCCCCCTTTTAAGTTTTCTAAGTCTCTCAATTCACAAGTTTAGTTTGACCATCGGTTTCAAGATCCTTCCCGATCTTGTTACCGTCGCTGATTTGTCTGTTCTGGTGGACCCTGAATTCTGTTGTCGATTTGATCCAGAGGCAGGTGGTCGCGAGACTGTGGATTTATTTACGTCGCTTTGGACACGTTCTGAAACCTCTCCAGGGCGACGAGGGATAATTGGTGGACTTGGCGGTTGGACCACTGAAACAGAGTTGATGGCTCATCTAACGGGAGGCCCGATGATACGTATCGGATCAATGATGCCCTC
This sequence comes from Leiobunum rupestre, assembly GCF_980474605.1. Classification (NCBI taxonomy): domain Eukaryota; kingdom Metazoa; phylum Arthropoda; class Arachnida; order Opiliones; family Sclerosomatidae; genus Leiobunum; species Leiobunum rupestre. The sequence goes on from NC_143392.1 coordinate 2,825,864, forward strand.
CGGTCCAATGTTGGATTGATTTTCCGGTTTCGTCAACTCCGGCAAGGGAATAAGATGTATTCGATTTCTACGGAGGTTTTGTGTATTCAACTCGACTACGTATGAACGTGGATCGGCGGCTTTCTCCACAAATACTCCTTCTCTACGTAGATCCGTTATCCATACTCTGTCCCCTTCTTGTAATTCCGTCAGTTTCCTGACTCCGTAATGGTGGTCGAACTGACGCTTCTGATCTTGTTTCTTAGAGTACTCTCTTTGACGGATGACGTCTGGTGGAGGAATAAATGGTATTAATAGGTTCGTGCTTATTGGGAGAGTCGTTCTTAAACGTCGACTCATCAAGAGTTGTGATGGACTGTAGCCATTTTTCAACGGCGTTGATCGGTAAGCCAGCAGTCCGGAAAGTAAATCGTCCGACTTCTTCAAAAGGGCTTTTTTAACTGCTGCTTCAGCTAATCCATTGCTCTGATGATACCTTGGGCTACTCGTGATGGATTGAAACCCTTGTTTCTTAGCGTATGTGGCAAACTCGGCCGTGTTGGTGGCGGACAGATTACTTCGATTGTCACTGCGAACCACTTCGGGGATGCCGTGCCTCGAAAATACCTCGTCCATGATTCCAATGACTGTCTTCGTCGTCTGGTTTTTCATTTTAGCGACCTCTATATATCTTGAGTAATAGTCAATTATTACTAAATACCATTTTGCTTTATGACATAGCATATCCACTCCGACCATTTCCCAAGGTCGTCCTGGAAGTTCGGATGGTAGCAACGGCTCTCCCCGGGGCCGAGGAGTTAAAATCAAAATAATTTATTAAACAATATCAAAGAAGGTGGCCTCAAGTTCCGAATGGTTTCCCTTTTGTATGTACGTGTCCCAAAAACAATTAAATATACGGTTTGATGGAGTTTATTTCCCAACGAACGCAGCAAAATAAACATGAGGCTTAGGTTTGTTTTGTTTAATAATTTATTGTTATTCTTCCTCGTCTAAGGCAATACATTCTTCGAGAACACCCGACGGAGGGACGGTTTCGGCTGCCGCGTCACCTAAAAGAAAGAAAGAAAACAAAACATAATCTGGAATTTTCGACGGCTGAATCTCGTCGTCGTCGGCATCTATTACACCATAGTCGTTGTCGTCGCCGTCTAGAGTTATTAATTCTTCGACAAAAATCACCTCTTGGGACACGATGGCGTCATGGTCATCGTCGTCTAGGACTATAACGGGGGGAATGTCCCGGTCGGTCATTTTCTCGAATGTGGTCTAGCTTAACCAAACCGCGCGTCTTATATACCCGTTTGAAACGAATCGATATATGAAATCCTCGAGATTCGATACTGAATTTATCTAAAGGTTGGCTGTAAAATTAGTTGAAATAAAGAAACTTGGATGAAGTTAACAAAAATGAAAAAAAGGTTTATTTACGAAAAAAGAGAGTGATCTAGAAACGTTGCTATGCGCGTTACATTTTAAAACGGTACTGATTTGGCGAGCCCGTTTTCTCGGGCTCGCTTGACAAATGGATGACCTTCTAGGAAAAACCCCCTGGCTATTTTTGGGGTCTCCAACGATACTGGTTGCCCCACTGCCCGAAACTTCCACAGGAGGACTCCTCGTCGCAGCGGGACATCAGCAACCAAATATTTCCACAAAATAGGCCTTCGCTCGCTAACTAAGGCTTGGCTTGAAAATCAAAGATATCACAAGTATATATAAATTCACTTTTCGCTTCACCGAGACGGGACCCATCATAGCAGAAGAAATGGTTGAAGCTGAAAAATTTGGATGCAGACCATTCAACATCTTGAATATGGGTCTGAAATTGAGGCTTTAAAGAGAAACGTTTTGATCGCTAAAAGCTCAAAAATTGCCAAACTTAGGCCAATTTTTAGAAACAGTCTTTGGTGCGTCGGAGGACGTCTTGAGCAGGCGGATTTGAGTGACGAAGAAAAACATCCAATAATACTGCCATACAAACAAAGTTTATCGAAACTACTTATGACAAGAAGTCACCATCAAGTGCTTCATTCCGGAACTCAAAACACACTAACACAGGCTAGAGGTCGTTTTTGGATTATTTGCGCCAAATCCGTGGTATCAAGCTGTATGCTGTGTAGAAGATAACGATCAAAACCAGGCAAAGTCCAAATGCGCCTCTTCCTAGAGAAATAATTGAAGAATGTCAACCGTTTGAAGTAGTCGGTTTGGATTTCGCAGGGCCACTGTTTGTGAAAATTAATTGCAACATGATGAAATGTTACGTATGTCTCCGCACCTGTGCAGTTACAAGAGCCATCCATCTCGAACTTGTGCCACTTCAAGATACGTACCAATTTCTCTTGGCTTTTAGAAGGATAATCGCTCGCAGAGGAATTCCCCGCATAGTTTATTCGGACAATGCTGGAAGTTTTCGTCGTTCTGACGAGGACTTAAACAGCACGGAAGCGAAAGAATTCTTTGGAATCAAAGGAATTAAGTGGCGATATATCGGAGAAAGAGCCGCCTGGTGGGGCGGTTGGTGGGAAAGACTGGTGCGATCCACCAAGTCGACCCTACGAAAAATTTTGGGTCGCGCAGCACTGACGTACCAAGAAATAGAAACGAGTCTCGTTGAAGTAAAGCCATGATTAACTCGAGAACAATAACGTTTGTGCCAAGCGACATTGAGGAACCGTCTCCACTAACGCCTGCACACTTTTTGACAGGAAAACGTTTAACCTTCTTACCACAACAGAACGTTACCGAAATAAAAATACCGCAGACCCGACAAGAAATGACTCGTAGAGAGCGTCATCGAAGCGCACTTATGGAAAAATTATGGAAGCGTTGGCGAAATGAATATTTACTGGAATTACGTTCCGCACACTATGATGATGGAGTAAGAAACGAAACATCAATGAAAGAGAATGACGTTGTTCTCGTTCACGAAGAAAAGTACCCCAAACACATGTGGAAGTTGGGAATCATTACAGACACGCAAAGGGGACGAGATGGAAGGGTTCGCTCATGCTTAGTTAGAATCCCGAACGGGAATATCATAAGTCGCCCAGTTTTTCTTCTGTACGCGTTAGAAATAACGAAATAATGCGCGAAATAATTTATAAGAAAATAATGCTAAATTATAGTAACATTATTTTGGGGGGGGGGAGTGTAGAAAAGTATCCCGCATTTTTTCGTTATCTTACAGTCGAGCATGATATTTTGATTCTAATTATTAAAACGTGTAAAAATGTATAAATACATGTATATAATGTTGTAGATTTGAAATATAAAAGATAATAAAAGAGATTGGATGTTACGCGCGCACGTAATAAATGAAATAAAATTGTAACCGTTATTCAGTTCAAAAAAAGGAATTAAAAGGTTCGCTTCCGTTTAGAAAAGCTCTGTAGTATGAACCCCTAAAAGAGGGTTATGTTCAATAAATTAGTCGAGAGTAAAGTTCTTTTTTTTAACTCAGAAACGTGTGCTCAATTATAGTGACGCAATACTGGAGAAAATCCTAGCGATTTGTTCAGTCGGTTGCTTAGGATAGAAGGCTGGAAGTTTAGCTCTCCCGAAGAACCCGTAACGTTAAAGAGGGCGTTACACCATCATCGACGGTGTGAGTATCATCGTCAACGTTGTAAGTACCTTCGTCGACGGTTCAAGTTACATCATCGACGGTTCAAGTACCATCATCGATGGTTCAAGTACCATCATCGACAATCCAAATACCATCAGCGCCGATGCTATCCATCGCCGACGTTGTGAGTATCATCGTCGACGTTGTGAGTATCATCGTCGACGTTGTGAGTATCATCATCAACGGTGTGAGTACCATCATCAACGGTGTGAGTACTATCGTCGACGGTCCAAGTACCATCATCGACGGTCCAAGTACCATCATCGACGGTCCAAGTACCATCGTCGACGGTCCAAGTACCATCGTCGACGTGCCAAGTACCATCGTTGACGGTCCAAGTACCATCATCGACGGTCCAAGTACCATCATCGACGGTCCCAGTATCATCATGGACGGAGCAAGTACCATCATCGACAGCCCAAGTACCATCGTCGACCATCCAAGTACCATCGTCGATGGTTCCAGTACCATCATCGACGCTGCGAGTACATCGCCGACGTAGTGAGTATCATCGTCGACGTTGTGAGTACCTACGTCGACGGTTCAAGTGCCATCGTTGGGGTTCAAGTACCTTCATCGACAATTAAAGTAACATCATCGACGGTCAAAGTGCCATCATTGACGGTCATAGTACCATCATCAACGGTCAAAGTGCCATCATTGACGGTCATAGTACCATCATCAACGGTTCAAGTACCATCGTCGACGGTCCAAGTGCCATCGTTGACGGTCCAAGAAACATCATCGACGGTCCAAGTACCTTCATCGACGGCTTAAGTACCATCATTGATTTATCAAGTACCATCGTCGACGGTTCAAGTACCATCGTTGTCGGTTTGAGTACCATCGTTGTCGGTTTGAGTACCATCATCGACGGTCCAAGTACCATCGTCGACGGTCCAAGTTCCATAATCGACGGTCCATTTACCATCATCAACAATCCAAGTACAATCATCGACGATGCTAGTTCATCGCTGACGTTGTGAGTGTCATCGTCGACGTTGTAAGTACCATCATCGACAATGTGAGTACCATCGTCGACGGCTTAAGTACCATCATCGATGGTTCAATTTCCAACATTGACGGTCAAAGTACCATAATCGACGGTCAAAGTACCATCATTAACAGTCCAAGTAACATCATCGACGGTGCAAGTACCATAATCGACGGTCCATTTACCATCATCGACGGTCCAAGTACCATCATCGACGGTGCAAATACCATAATCGACGCTCGAGTACCATCATCGACGGTCCAAGTACTATCGTTCACGGTTCAAGTACCATCCTCGACGATCCAAATACCATCATCGACGGTCCAAGTACCATCATCGACGGTCCAAGTACCATCATCGACGGTCCAAGTACCATCATCGATGGTTTAAGTACGATCATCGACAGTTTAAGTACCATCATCGACGGTTTAAGTACCATGGTCGATGGTCCAAGTACCATCGTCGACGGTCCAAGTACCATCGTCGATGGTCCAAGTACCCCCGTTGACGGTCCAAGTATAATCGTCGATGGTTCCAGTACCATCAACGACGGTCCCAGTACCGTCGTCGACGGTCCAAGTACATCACCGACGGTGTGAGTACCATCATTGAATTTCCAAGAACATCACCGACGGTGTGAGTACCATCATGGACTTATCAAGAACATCACCGACGGTGTGAGTACCATCATTGACTTATCAAGAACATCACCGACGGTGTGAGTACCATCATCGTTGGTTCAAGTTCCATAATTAACAGTCCAAGTAAGTTCATCGCCGGTCCAAGTATCATAATCGACGGTCCATTTACCATAATCGACGGTCCAAGTACCATCATCGACGGTCCACGTACCATCATCGACGGTCCACGTACCATCATCGACTGTTCAAGTACCATCATCGATGGTCCAAGTACCATCGTCGATGGTCCAAGTACCATCTTCGACGGTCCAAGTACCAACGTCGACGGTCCAAGTACCAACGTCGACGGTCCCAGTACCATCGTCGATGGTTCCAGTACCATCATCGACGGTCCAAGTACCATCATCGACGGTTCAAGTAACATTATCGACTGTCCATTTACCACCATCGACGGTCTAAGTACCATCATCAACGGTTCAAGGACCATCTTCGAAGGTCCAATTACCATCATAGGCGGTCCAAGTACCATCATCGACGGTCCCAGTACCATCATCGACGGTCCCAGTACCGTCATCGACGGTCCAAGTACATCGCCGACGGTGTAAGTACCATCATTGACTTTTCAAGAACATCACCGACGGTGTGAGTACCATCATTGACTTATCAAGAACATCACCGACGGTGTGAGTACCATCATTGACTTATCAAGAACATCACCGACGGTGTGAGTACCATCATCGTTGGTTCAAGTTCCGTCATTAACAGTCCAAGTAAGTTCATCGCCGGTCCAACTATCATAATCGACGGTCCATTTACCACCATCGACGGTCCAAGTACCATCATCAACGGTTCAAGGACCATCTTCGAAGGTCCAATTACCATCGTTGACGGTTCAAGTAACATCATCGATGGTCCAAGTACCATCGTTGACGGTTCAAGTACCATCGTTGACGGTTCAAGTACCATCATCGACGATCCAAATACCATCATCGGCGGTACAAGTACCATCATCGACGGTCCAAATACCATAATTGACATTTCAAATACCTTAATCGACGGTTCAAGTACCATCATCGGTGGTCCAAGTACCATCATCGACGGTCCAAGTACCATAATCGATGGTCCATTTGCCATCATCGACGGTCCAAATACCAAAATTGACGGTTCAAGTACCATCGTCGACTTGCCAAGTACGATCGTCGACTTGCCAAGTACCATCGTTGACGGTCCAAGTACCATCATCGACGGTCCCAGTAACATCATGGACGGAGCAAGTACCATCATCGACGGTCCAAGTACCATCGTCGACCATCCAAGTACCATCGTCGACGGTCCCAGTACCATCATCAACAATCCAAGTACCATCATCGACGATGCTAGTTCATCGCCGAAGTTATGATTATCATCGTCGACGTTGTGAGTACCATCATCGACGGTTCAAGTTCCATCATTGACGGTTAAAGTACCATAATCGACGGTCAAAGTACCATAATTAACAGACCAAGTAACATCATCGACGGTCCATTTACCATCATCGACGGTCCAAATACCATAATCGACGGCTCAAGTACCATCGTCGACGGTCCAAGTACTATCGTTGACGATCCAAATACCATCATCAATAGTCCAAGTACCATCGTTGACGGTTCAAGTACCATCCTCGACGATCCAAATACCATCATCGACGGTCCAAGTACCATCATCGACGGTCCAAGTACCATCATCGACGGTCCCAGTACCGTCAACGACGGTCCAAGTACATCACCGACGGTTCGAGTACCATCATTGACTTTTCAAGAACATCACCGACGGTGTGAGTACCATCATTGACTTATCAAGAACATCACCGACGGTGTGAGTACCATCATCGACGGTCAAAGTACCTTCATCGACGGTCCAAGTACCTTCATCGACGGTCCAAGTAATATCATCGACGGTTCAATTTCCATCATCGACGGTTCAAGTACCATAATCGACGGTCCAAGTACTATCGTTGACGGTCCAAGTACCATCATCAATAGACAAGTACAATCGTCTACGGTCCAAGTACCATCATCAACGGTTCAAGTACCATTGTCGAGATCCAATTACCATCGTTGACGGTCCAAGTAACATCATCGACGGTCCAAGTACCATCATTGACGGTTCAAGTACCATAATCGACGGTTCAAGTACCATCGTCAACGGTCCATTTACCACCATCGACGGTCCAAGTACCATCATCAACGGTTCAAGTACCATTGTCGAGATCCAATTACCATCGTTGACGGTCCAAGTAACATCATCGATGGTCCAAGTACCATCATTGACGAATCAAGTACCATCATCGTCGATCCAAATACCATCATCGACGGTACAAGTACCATCATGGAAGGTCCAAATACCATAATTGACGGTTCAAATACCATAATCTCAGGTTCAAGTACCATCATCGACGGTCCAAGTACCATCATCGACGGTCCAAGTACCATCATCGACGGTCCAAGTACCATCATCGACGGTCCAAGTACCATTATCGACGGTTCAAGTACCATCATCGACGGTCCAAATACCAAAATCGACGGTTCAAGTACCATCGTCGACGTACCAAGTGCCATCGTTGACGGTCCAAGTATCATCATGGACGGAGCAACTACCATCATCAAAGGTCCAAGTAACATCGTCGACGGTCCCAGTACCATCATCGACGGTCCCAGTACCATCATCAACAATCCATGTACCATCATCGACGATGCTAGTTTATCGCCGACGTTATGAGTATCATCGTCGACGTTATGAGTACCATCATCGACAATGTGAGCACCATCGTTGACGGTTCAAGTACCATCATCGACGGTTCAAGTTCCATCATTGACGGTCAAAGTACCATAATTGATGGTCAAAGTACCATCATTAACAGTCCAAGTAACATCATCGACGTTCCAAGTACCATAATCGACGGTCCATTTACTATAATCGACGGTCCATTTACTATAATCGATGGTCCAAGTACATCACCGACGGTATGAGTACCATCATTGACTTTTCAAGAACATCAACGACGGTGTGAGTACCATCATTGACTTTTCAAGAACATCACCGACGGTGGGAGTACCATCATTGACTTATCAAGAACATCACCGACGGTGTGAGTACCATCATCGACGGTCAAAGTACTATCATCGACGGTCCAAGTACCTTCATCGACGGTCCAAGTAATATCATCGACGGTTCAATTTCCATCATCGACGGTTCAAGTACCATAATCGACGGTCCAAGTACTATCGTTGACGGTCCAAGTACCATCATCAATAGTCCAAGTACAATCGTCTACGGTCCAAGTACCATCATCAACGGTTCAAGTACCATTGTCGAGATCCAATTACCAACGTCGACGGTCCCAGTACCATCGTCGATGGTTCCAGTACCATCATCGACGGTCCAAGTACCATCATCGACGGTCCAAGTAACATTATCGACTGTCCATTTACCACCATCGACGGTCTAAGTACCATCATCAACGGTTCAAGGACCATCTTCGAAGGTCCAATTACCATCATAGGCGGTCCAAGTACCATCATCGACGGTCCCAGTACCATCATCGACGGTCCAAGTACCGTCATCGACGGTCCAAGTACATCACCGACGGTGTAAGTACCATCATTGACTTTTCAAGAACATCACCGACGGTGTGAGTACCATCATTGACTTATCAAGAACATCACCGACGGTGTGAGTACCATCATCGTTGGTTCAAGTTCCATCATTATCAGTCCAAGTAAGTTCATCGCCGGTCCAACTATCATAATCGACGGTCCATTTACCACCATCGACGGTCCAAGTACCATCATCAACGGTTCAAGGACCATCTTCGAAGGTCCAAGTACCATCGTTGACGGTTCAAGTACCATCGTTGACGGTTCAAGTACCATCATCGACGATCCAAATACCATCATCGGCGGTACAAGTACCATCATCGACGGTCCAAATACCATAATTGACATTTCAAATACCTTAATCGACGGTTCAAGTACCATCATCGGTGGTCCAAGTACCATCATCGACGGTCCAAGTACCATAATCGATGGTCCATTTGCCATCATCGACGGTCCAAATACCAAAATTGACGGTTCAAGTACCATCGTCGACTTGCCAAGTACGATCGTCGACTTGCCAAGTACCATCGTTGACGGTCCAAGTACCATCATCGACGGTCCCAGTAACATCATGGACGGAGCAAGTACCATCATCGACGGTCCAAGTACCATCGTCGACCATCCAAGTACCATCGTCGACGGTCCCAGTACCATCATCAACAATCCAAGTACCATCATCGACGATGCTAGTTCATCGCCGAAGTTATGATTATCATCGTCGACGTTGTGAGTACCATCATCGACGGTTCAAGTTCCATCATTGACGGTTAAAGTACCATAATCGACGGTCAAAGTACCATAATTAACAGACCAAGTAACATCATCGACGGTCCATTTACCATCATCGACGGTCCAAATACCATAATCGACGGCTCAAGTACCATCGTCGACGGTCCAAGTACTATCGTTGACGATCCAAATACCATCATCAATAGTCCAAGTACCATCGTTGACGGTTCAAGTACCATCCTCGACGATCCAAATACCATCATCGACGGTCCAAGTACCATCATCGACGGTCCAAGTACCATCATCGACGGTCCCAGTACCGTCAACGACGGTCCAAGTACATCACCGACGGTTCGAGTACCATCATTGACTTTTCAAGAACATCACCGACGGTGTGAGTACCATCATTGACTTATCAAGAACATCACCGACGGTGTGAGTACCATCATCGACGGTCAAAGTACTATCATCGACGGTCCAAGTACCTTCATCGACGGTCCAAGTAATATCATCGACGGTTCAATTTCCATCATCGACGGTTCAAGTACCATAATCGACGGTCCAAGTACTATCGTTGACGGTCCAAGTACCATCATCAATAGACAAGTACAATCGTCTACGGTCCAAGTACCATCATCAACGGTTCAAGTACCATTGTCGAGATCCAATTACCATCGTTGACGGTCCAAGTAACATCATCGACGGTCCAAGTACCATCATTGACGGTTCAAGTACCATAATCGACGGTTCAAGTACCATCGTCAACGGTCCATTTACCACCATCGACGGTCCAAGTACCATTGTCGAGATCCAATTACCATCGTTGACGGTCCAAGTAACATCATCGATGGTCCAAGTACCATCATTGACGAATCAAGTACCATCATCGTCGATCCAAATACCATCATCGACGGTACAAGTACCATCATGGAAGGTCCAAATACCATAATTGACGGTTCAAATACCATAATCTCAGGTTCAAGTACCATCATCGACGGTCCAAGTACCATCATCGACGGTCCAAGTACCATCATCGACGGTCCAAGTACCATCATCGACGGTCCAAGTACCATTATCGACGGTTCAAGTACCATCATCGACGGTCCAAATACCAAAATCGACGGTTCAAGTACCATCGTCGACGTACCAAGTGCCATCGTTGACGGTCCAAGTATCATCATGGACGGAGCAACTACCATCATCAAAGGTCCAAGTAACATCGTCGACGGTCCCAGTACCATCATCGACGGTCCCAGTACCATCATCAACAATCCATGTACCATCATCGACGATGCTAGTTTATCGCCGACGTTATGAGTATCATCGTCGACGTTATGAGTACCATCATCGACAATGTGAGTACCATCGTCGACGGTTCAAGTACCATCATCGACCATTCAAGTTCCATCATTGACGGTCAAAGTACCATAATTGATGGTCAAAGTACCATCATTAACAGTCCAAGTAACATCATCGACGTTCCAAGTACCATAATCGACGGTCCATTTACTATAATCGACGGTCCATTTACTATAATCGATGGTCCAAGTACATCACCGACGGTATGAGTACCATCATTGACTTTTCAAGAACATCAACGACGGTGTGAGTACCATCATTGACTTTTCAAGAACATCACCGACGGTGGGAGTACCATCATTGACTTATCAAGAACATCACCGACGGTGTGAGTACCATCATCGACGGTCAAAGTACTATCATCGACGGTCCAAGTACCTTCATCGACGGTCCAAGTAATATCATCGACGGTTCAATTTCCATCATCGACGGTTCAAGTACCATAATCGACGGTCCAAGTACTATCGTTGACGGTCCAAGTACCATCATCAATAGTCCAAGTACAATCGTCTACGGTCCAAGTACCATCATCAACGGTTCAAGTACCATTGTCGAGATCCAATTACCAACGTCGACGGTCCCAGTACCATCGTCGATGGTTCCAGTACCATCATCGACGGTCCAAGTACCATCATCGACGGTCCAAGTAACATTATCGACTGTCCATTTACCACCATCGACGGTCTAAGTACCATCATCAACGGTTCAAGGACCATCTTCGAAGGTCCAATTACCATCATAGGCGGTCCAAGTACCATCATCGACGGTCCCAGTACCATCATCGACGGTCCAAGTACCGTCATCGACGGTCCAAGTACATCACCGACGGTGTAAGTACCATCATTGACTTTTCAAGAACATCACCGACGGTGTGAGTACCATCATTGACTTATCAAGAACATCACCGACGGTGTGAGTACCATCATCGTTGGTTCAAGTTCCATCATTATCAGTCCAAGTAAGTTCATCGCCGGTCCAACTATCATAATCGACGGTCCATTTACCACCATCGACGGTCCAAGTACCATCATCAACGGTTCAAGGACCATCTTCGAAGGTCCAATTACCATCGTTGATGGTTCAAGTAACATCATCGATGGTCCAAGTACCATCGTTGACGGTTCAAGTACCATAATCGACGGTCCAAATACCATAATTGACATTTCAAATACCATAATCGACGGTTCAAGTACCATCATCGGTGGTCCAAGTACCATCATCGACGGTCCAAGTACCATCATCGGTGGTCCAAGTACCATCATCGACGGTCCAAGTACCATAATCGATGGTCCATTTGCCATCATCGACGGTCCAAATACCAAAATTGACGGTTCAAGTACCATCGTCGACTTGCCAAGTACCATCGTTGACGGTCCAAGTACCATCATCGACGGTCCCAGTAACATCATGGACGGAGCAAGTACCATCATCGACGGTCCAAGTACCATCGTCGACCATCCAAGTACCATCGTCGACGGTCCCAATACCATCATCAACAATCCAAGTACCATCATCGACGATGCTAGTTCATCGCCGAAGTTATGATTATCATCGTCGACGTTGTGAGTACCATCATCGACGGTTCAAGTTCCATCATTGATGGTTAAAGTACCATAATCGACGGTCAAAGTACCATAATTAACAGTCCAAGAAACATCATCGACGGTCCATTTACCATCATTGACGGTCCAAATACCATAATCGACGGCTCAAGTACCATCGTCGACGGTCCAAGTACTATCGTTGACGATCCAAATACCATTATCAATAGTCCAAGTACCATCGTTGACGGTTCAAGTACCATCCTCGACGATCCAAATACCATCATCGACGGTCCAAGTACCATCATCGATGGTCCCAGTACCGTCAACGACGGTCCAAGTACATCACCGACGGTTCGAGTACCATCATTGACTTTTCAAGAACATCACCGACGGTGTGAGTACCATCATTGACTTATCAAGAACATCACCGACGGTGTGAGTACCATCATCGACGGTCAAAGTACTATCATCGACGGTCCAAGTACCTTCATCGACGGTCCAAGTAATATCATCGACGGTTCAATTTCCATCATCGACGGTTCAAGTACCATAATCGACGGTCCAAGTACTATCGTTGACGGTCCAAGTACCATCATCAATAGTCCAAGTACAATCGTCTACTGTCCAAGTACCATCATCAACGGTTCAAGTACCATTGTCGAGATCCAATTACCATCGTTGACGGTCCAAGTAACATCATCGATGGTCCAAGTACCATCATTGACGGTTCAAGTACCATAATCGACGGTTCAAGTACCATCGTCAACGGTCCATTTACCACCATCGACGGTCCAAGTACCATCATCAACGGTTCAAGTACCATTGTCGAGATCCAATTACCATCGTTGACGGTCCAAGTAACATCATCGATGGTCCAAGTACCATCATTGACGAATCAAGTACCATCATCGTCGATCCAAATACCATCACCGACGGTACAAGTACCATCATGGAAGGTCCAAATACCATAATTGACGTTTCAAATACCATAATCTCAGGTTCAAGTAACATCATCGACGGTGCAAGTACCATCATCGACGGTCCAAGTACCATCATCGACGGTCCAAGTACCATCATCGACGGTCCAAGTACCATCATCGACGGTCCAAGTACCATCATCGAAGGTTCAAGTACCATCATCGACGGTCCAAATACCAATATCGACGGTTCAAGTACCATCGTCGACGTACCAAGTGCCATCGTTGACGGTCCAAGTAACATAATTGACGGTCCATTTACCATCATCAACGGTCCATGTACCATCATCGACGAAGCAAGTACCATCATCGACGGTCCAAATACCATAATCGACGGCTCAAGTACCATCGTCGACGGTCCAAGTACTATCGTTGACGATCCAAGTACCATCATCTATTGTCCAAGTACCATCATCGACGGTTCAAGTTCCATCATTGACGGTCAAAGTACCATAATTGATGGTCAAAGTACCATCATTAACAGTCCAAGTAACATCATCGACGTTCCAAGTACCATAATCGACGGTCCATTTACTATAATCGACGGTCCATTTACTATAATCGATGGTCCAAGTACATCACCGACGGTATGAGTACCATCATTGACTTTTCAAGAACATCAACGACGGTGTGAGTACCATCATTGACTTTTCAAGAACATCACCGACGGTGGGAGTACCATCATTGACTTATCAAGAACATCACCGACGGTGTGAGTACCATCATCGACGGTCAAAGTACTATCATCGACGGTCTAAGTACCTTCATCGACGGTCCAAGTAATATCATCGACGGTTCAATTTCCATCATCGACGGTTCAAGTACCATAATCGACGGTCCAAGTACTATCGTTGACGGTCCAAGTACCATCATCAATAGTCCAAGTACAATCGTCTACGGTCCAAGTACCATCATCAACGGTTCAAGTACCATTGTCGAGATCCAATTACCAACGTCGACGGTCCCAGTACCATCGTCGATGGTTCCAGTACCATCATCGACGGTCCAAGTACCATCATCGACGTTCCAAGTAACATTATCGACTGTCCATTTACCACCATCGACGGTCTAAGTACCATCATCAACGGTTCAAGGACCATCTTCGAAGGTCCAATTACCATCATAGGCGGTCCAAGTACCATCATCGACGGTCCCAGTACCATCATCGACGGTCCAAGTACCGTCATCGACGGTCCAAGTACATCACCGACGGTGTAAGTACCATCATTGACTTTTCAAGAACATCACCGACGGTGTGAGTACCATCATTGACTTATCAAGAACATCACCGACGGTGTGAGTACCATCATCGTTGGTTCAAGTTCCATCATTATCAGTCCAAGTAAGTTCATCGCCGGTCCAACTATCATAATCGACGGTCCATTTACCACCATCGACGGTCCAAGTACCATCATCAACGGTTCAAGGACCATCTTCGAAGGTCCAATTACCATTGTTGATGGTTCAAGTAACATCATCGATGGTCCAAGTACCATCGTTGACGGTTCAAGTACCATAATCGACGGTCCAAATACCATAATTGACATTTCAAATACCATAATCGACGGTTCAAGTACCATCATCGGTGGTCCAAGTACCATCATCGACGGTCCAAGTACCATCATCGGTGGTCCAAGTACCATCATCGACGGTCCAAGTACCATAATCGATGGTCCATTTGCCATCATCGACGGTCCAAATACCAAAATTGACGGTTCAAGTACCATCGTCGACTTGCCAAGTACCATCGTTGACGGTCCAAGTACCATCATCGACGGTCCCAGTAACATCATGGACGGAGCAAGTACCATCATCGACGGTCCAAGTACCATCGTCGACCATCCAAGTACCATCGTCGACGGTCCCAATACCATCATCAACAATCCAAGTACCATCATCGACGATGCTAGTTCATCGCCGAAGTTATGATTATCATCGTCGACGTTGTGAGTACCATCATCGACGGTTCAAGTTCCATCATTGATGGTTAAAGTACCATAATCGACGGTCAAAGTACCATAATTAACAGTCCAAGAAACATCATCGACGGTCCATTTACCATCATCGACGGTCCAAATACCATAATCGACGGCTCAAGTACCATCGTCGAAGGTCCAAGTACTATCGTTGACGATCCAAATACCATCATCAATAGTCCAAGTACCATCGTTGACGGTTCAAGTACCATCCTCGACGATCCAAATACCATCATCGACGGTCCAAGTACCATCATCGATGGTCCCAGTACCGTCAACGACGGTCCAAGTACATCACCGACGGTTCGAGTACCATCATTGACTTTTCAAGAAAAACACCGACGGTGTGAGTACCATCATTGACTTATCAAGAACATCACCGACGGTGTGAGTACCATCATCGACGGTCAAAGTACTATCATCGACGGTCCAAGTACCTTCATCTACGGTCCAAGTAATATCATCGACGGTTCAATTTCCATCATCGACGGTTCAAGTACCATAATCGACGGTCCAAGTACTATCGTTGACGGTCCAAGTACCATCATCAATAGTCCAAGTACAATCGTCTACTGTCCAAGTACCATCATCAACGGTTCAAGTACCATTGTCGAGATCCAATTACCATCGTTGACGGTCCAAGTAACATCATCGATGGTCCAAGTACCATCATTGACGGTTCAAGTACCATAATCGACGGTTCAAGTACCATCGTCAACGGTCCATTTACCACCATCGACGGTCCAAGTACCATCATCAACGGTTCAAGTACCATTGTCGAGATCCAATTACCATCGTTGACGGTCCAAGTAACATCATCGATGGTCCAAGTACCATCATTGACGAATCAAGTACCATCATCGTCGATCCAAATACCATCACCGACGGTACAAGTACCATCATGGAAGGTCCAAATACCATAATTGACGTTTCAAATACCATAATCTCAGGTTCAAGTAACATCATCGACGGTGCAAGTACCATCATCGACGGTCCAAGTACCATCATCGACGGTCCAAGTACCATCATCGACGGTCCAAGTACCATCATCGACGGTCCAAGTACCATCATCGAAGGTTCAAGTACCATCATCGACGGTCCAAATACCAATATCGACGGTTCAAGTACCATCGTCGACGTACCAAGTGCCATCGTTGACGGTCCAAGTAACATAATTGACGGTCCATTTACCATCATCAACGGTCCATGTACCATCATCGACGAAGCAAGTACCATCATCGACGGTCCAAATACCATAATCGACGGCTCAAGTACCATCGTCGACGGTCCAAGTACTATCGTTGACGATCCAAGTACCATCATCAATTGTCCAAGTACCATCGTTGACGGTTCAAGTACCATCCTCGACGAACCAAATACCATCATAGGCGGTCCAAGTACCATCATCGACGGTCCCAGTACCATCATCGACGGTCCCAGTACCATCATCGACGGTCCCAGTACCGTCATCGACGGTCCAAGTACATCACCGACGGTGTAAGTACCATCATTGACTTTTCAAGAACATCACCGACGGTGTGAGTACCATCATTGACTTATCAAGAACATCACCGACGGTGTGAGTACCATCATTGACTTATCAAGAACATCACCGACGGTGTGAGTACCATCATGGAGGGTCCAAATACCATAATTGACGGTTCAAATACCATAATCTCAGGTTCAAGTAACATCATCGACGGTGCAAGTACCATCATGGACGGTCCAAGTACCATCATCGACG
This sequence comes from Leiobunum rupestre, assembly GCF_980474605.1. Lineage (NCBI taxonomy): Eukaryota > Metazoa > Arthropoda > Arachnida > Opiliones > Sclerosomatidae > Leiobunum > Leiobunum rupestre. Next base: position 2,843,094 of record NC_143392.1, read on the forward strand.
GTCCAAGTACCATCATCGACGGATCAAGTACCATCATCGACGGTCCAAATACCAAAATCGACGGTTCAAGTACCATCGTCGACGTACCAAGTGCCATCGTTGACGGTCCAAGTATCATCATGGACGGAGCAACTACCATCATCAAAGGTCCAAGTAACATCGTCGACGGTCCAAGTACCATCGGCGAAGGTTCCAGTACCATCATCGACGGTCCCAGTACCATCATCAACAATCCAAGTACCATCATCGACGATGCTAGTTTATCGCCGACGTTATGAGTATCATCGTCGACGTTATGAGTACCATCATCGACAATGTGAGTACCATCGTCGACGGTTTAAGTACCATCATCGACGGTTCAATTTCCATCATTGACGGTCAAAGTACCATAATTGATGGTCAAAGTACCATCATTAACAGTCCAAGTACCATCATCGACGGTCCAAATACCATAATCGACGGCTCAAGTACCATCGTCGACGGTCCAAGTACTATCGTTGACGATCCAAGTACCATCATCAATTGTCCAAGTACCATCGTTGACGGTTCAAGTACCATCCTCGACGATCCAAATACCATCATAGGCGGTCCAAGTACCATCATCGACGGTCCCAGTACCATCATCGACGGTCCCAGTACCATCATCGACGGTCCCAGTACCGTCATCGACGGTCCAAGTACATCACCGACGGTGTAAGTACCATCATTGACTTTTCAAGGACATCACCGACGGTGTGAGTACCATCATTGACTTATCAAGAACATCACCGACGGTGTGAGTACCATCATTGACTTATCAAGAACATCACCGACGGTATGAGTACCATCATGGAGGGTCCAAATACCATAATTGACGGTTCAAATACCATAATCTCAGGTTCAAGTAACATCATCGACGGTCCAAGTACCATCATCGACGGTCCAAGTACCATCATCGACGGTCCAAATACCAAAATCGACGGTTCAAGTACCATCGTCGACGTACCAAGTGCCATTGTTGACGGTCCAAGTATCATCATGGACGGAGCAACTACCATCATCAAAGGTCCAAGTAACATCGTCGACGGTCCAAGTACCATCGGCGAAGGTTCCAGTACCATCATCGACGGTCCCAGTACCATCATCAACAATCCAAGTACCATCATCGACGATGCTAGTTTATCGCCGACGTTATGAGTTAATCGTCGACGTTATGAGTACCATCATCGACAATGTGAGTACCATCATCGACGGTTCAAGTTCCATCATTGACGGTCAAAGTACCATAATTGATGGTCAAAGTACCATCATTAACAGTCCAAGTAACATCATCGACGTTCCAAGTACCATAATCGACGGTCCATTTACTATAATCGACGGTCCAAGTACCATCATCGACGGTCCAAGTACCATCATCGACGGTCCAAGTACCATCATCGACGGTCCAAGTACCATCATCGACGGTCCAAATACCATAATCGACGGCTCAAGTACCATCGTCGACGGTCCAAGTACTATCGTTGACGGTCCAAGTACCATCATCAATAGTCCAAGTACCATCATCGACGGTCCAAGTACCGTCATCGACGGTGCAAATACCATCATCGACGGTACAAGTACCATCATCGACTGTCCAAATACCATAATCGACGGTTAAAGTACCATCGTCAACGGTCCAACTTCCATCGTCGACGGTCCAAGTACCATCATTCAGGGTCCAAGTACATCACCAACGGTGTGAATACCATCACCGACGGTTCAAGAACATCACCGACATTGTGAGTACCATCGTCAACGGTCCAACTACCATCAACGACGGTCAAAGTACCATCATCGACGGTCAAAGTACTATCATCGGCGGTCAAAGTACCTTCATCGATGGTCAAAGTACCTTCATCGACGGTCCACGTACCATCATCGACGGTCCACGTACCATCATCGACGGTCCAAGTACCATAATCGACGGTCCATTTACCACCATCGACGGTCCAAGTACCATCATCGAAGGTTCAAGTACCATCATCGGCGGTCCAAATACCAAAATCGATGGTTCAAGTACCATCGTCGACGGTCCAAGTACCGTCATCGACGGTGCAAATACCATCATCGACGGTACAAGTACCATCATCGACTGTCCAAATACCATAATCGATGGTTCAAGTACCATCGTCGACGGTCCAAGTACCATCGTCGACGGTCCAAGTACCATCATCGACTGTCCAAATACCATAATCGATGGTTCAAGTACCATCGTCGACGGTCCAAGTACCATCGTCGACGGTCCAAGTACCACCATCGACGGTACAAGTACCAGCATCGACTGTCCCAGTACCATCATCGACGGACCAAGTACCATCATTCAGGGTCCAAGTACATCACCAACGGTGTGAATACCATCACCGACGGTTCAAGAACATCACCGACATTGTGAGTACCATCGTCAACGGTCCAACTACCATAATCGACGGTCAAAGTACCATCACCGACGGTCCAAGTAATATCATCGACGGTTCAAGTTCCATCATCGACGGTTGAAGTACCATCATCGACGGTCCAAGTACCATCATCGACGGTCGAAGTACCATCATCGACGGTCCACGTACCATCACCGACGGTCCCAGTATCATCATCAACAATCCAAGTACCATCATCGACTATGCTAGTTTATCGCTGACGTTATGAGTATCATCGTCGACGTTATGAGTACCATCATCGACAATGTTAGTACCATCGTCGACGGTTTAAGTACCATCATCGACGGTTCAAGTTCCATCATTGACGGTCCATTTACCATAATTGATGGTCAAAGTACCATCATTAACAGTCCAAGTAACATCATCGACGTTCCAAGTACCATAATCGACGGTCCATTCACCATAATCGACGGTCCAAGTACCATCATCGACGGTTCAAGTACCATCATCGACGGTCAAAATACCATCATCGACGGTCAAAGTACTATCATCGACGGTCAAAGTACCTTCATCGACGGTCAAAGTACCTTCATCGACGGTCCAAGTAACATCATCGACGGTTCAAGTAACATCATCGATGGTCCAAGTACCATCGTTGACGGTTCAAGTACCATCGTTGACGGTTCAAGTACCATCGTTGACGGTTCAAGTACCATCATCGACGATCCAAATACCATCATCGACGGTACAAGTACCATCATCGACGGTCCAAGTACCATCATCGACGGTTCAAGTACCATCGTCGATGTTCCAAGTACCATCGTCGATGGTCCAAGTACCATCGTCGACGGTCCAAGTACCATCGTCGACGGTCCCAGTACCATCGTCGACGGTCCCAGTACCATCATCGACGGTCCAAGTACCATAATCGACGGTCCATTTACCACCATCGACGGTCCAAGTACCATCATCAACGGTTCAAGTACCATCGTCGAAGGTCCAATTACCATCGTTGACGGTCCAAGTACGATCATCGATGGTCCAAGTACCATCGTTTCCGGTTCAAATACCATCATCGACGATCCAAATACCATCATCGGCGGTACAAGTACCATCATCGACGGTCCAAATACCAAAATTGACGGTTCAAATACCATAATCGACGGTTCAAGTACCATCATCGATGGTCCCAGTATCATCATGGACGGAGCAATTACCATCATCGACGGTCCAAGTACCAGGGTCGACCATCCAAGTACCATCGTCGATGGTTCCAGTACCATCGTCGATGGTTCCAGTACCATCGTCGATGGTTCCAGTACCATCGTCGATGGTTCCAGTACCATCATCGATGGTCCCGGTACCATCATCAACAATCCAAGTACCATCATCGACGATGCTAGTTCATCGCCGAAGTTGTGAGTACCATCGTCGACGTTCCAAGTACCATCATCGACGGTCAAAGGACCATCATCGACGGTCAAAGTACTAATATCGACAGTCAAAGTACCTTCATCGACGGTCAAAGCACCTTCATCGACGGTCCAAGTAATATCATCGACGGTTCAAGTACCATCAGCGACGGTCCAAGTACCATCGTCGACGGTCCAAGTACCATAATCGACGGTTCAAGTACCATTGTCAACGGTTTAACTACCATCGTCGACGGACCAAGTACCACCATCGACGGTCCAAGTACCATCATCAACGGTTCAAGTACCATCGTCCAAGGTCCAATTACCATCGTTGACGGTCTAAGTAACATAATCGATGGTCCAAGTACCATCATTGACGGTTCAAGTACCATCATCGTCGATCCAAATACCATCATCGACGGTACAAGTACCATCATCGACGGTCCAAATACCATAATTAACGGTTCAAATACCATAATCTCAGGTTCAAGTAACATCATTGACGGTCCAAGTACCATCATCGATGGTCCAAGTTCCATCATCGACGGTCCAAGTACCATAATCGTAGGTCCATTTGCCATCATCGACGGTCCAATTACAATCGTATACGGTCCAAGTAATATCATCGATGGTCCAAGTACCATCATTGACGGTTCAAGTACCATCATCGTCGATCCAAATACCATCATCGACGGTACAAGTACCATCATCGACGGTCCAAATACCATAACTGACGGTTCAAATACCATAATCTCAGGTTCAAGTAACATCATCGACGGTCCAAGTACCATCATCGATGGTCCAAGTACCAGAAATCGAAGGTCCAAGTATCATCATCAACGGTTCAAGTACCATCATCGGCGGTCCAAATACCAAAATCGATGGTTCAAGTACCATCGTCGACGTACAAAGTACCATCGTTGACGGTCCAAGTACCATCATCGAAGGTTCCAGTACCATCACCGACGGTCCCAGTATCATCATCAACAATCCAAGTACCATCATCGACTATGCTAGTTTATCGCTGACGTTATAAGTATCATCGTCGACGTTATGAGTACCATCATCGACAATGTTAGTACCATCGTCGACGGTTTAAGTACCATCATCGACGGTTCAAGTTCCATCATTGACGGTCAAAGTATCATAATTGATGGTCAAAGTACCATCATTAACAGTCCACGTAAGATCATCGACGGACCAAGTATCATAATCGACGGTCCAAGTACCATCATTGACGGTCCAAGTAACATCATCGACGGTTCAAGTACCATCATCGATGGTCCCAGTACCATCATCGACGGTCCAAGTATGTTCATCGACGGTCCAAGTATGTTCATCGACGGTCAAAGTACCTTCATCGACGGTCCAAGTATTATTATCGACGGTTCAAGTACCATCATCGACGGTCAAAATACCATCATCGACGGTCAAAGTACTATCATCGACGGTCAAAGTACCTTCATCGACGGTCAAAGTACCTTCATCGACGGTCCAAGTAATATCATCGACGGTTCAAGTACCATCAGCGACGGTCCAAGTACCATCATCGACGGTCCAAGTAACTTCATCGACGGTCCACGTACCATCATCGACGGTCCAAGTACCATCATCGACGGTCCAAGTACCATCATCGACGGTCCAAGTACCATCATCGACGGTCCAAGTACCATCGTCGACGGTCCAAGTACCATAATCGACGGTTCAAGTACCATTGTCAACGGTTTAATTACCATCGTCGACGGACCAAGTACCACCATCGACGGTCCAAGTACCATCATCAACGGTTCAAGTACCATCGTCGAAGGTCCAATTACCATCGTTGACGGTCTAAGTAACATAATCGATGGTCCAAGTACCATCATTGACGGTTCAAGTACCATCATCGTCGATCCAAATACCATCATCGACGGTACAAGTACCATCATCGACGGTCCAAATACCATAATTAACGGTTCAAATACCATAATCTCAGGTTCAAGTAACATCATTGACGGTCTAAGTACCATCATCGATGGTCCAAGTTCCATCATCGACGGTCCAAGTACCATAATCGTAGGTCCATTTGCCATCATCGACGGTCCAATTACAATCGTATACGGTCCAAGTAATATCATCGATGGTCCAAGTACCATCATTGACGGTTCAAGTACCATCATCGTCGATCCAAATACCATCATCGACGGTACAAGTACCATCATCGACGGTCCAAATACCATAACTGACGGTTCAAATACCATAATCTCAGGTTCAAGTAACATCATCGACGGTCCAAGTACCATCATCGATGGTCCAAGTACCAGAAATCGAAGGTCCAAGTATCATCATCAACGGTTCAAGTACCATCATCGGCGGTCCAAATACCAAAATCGAAGGTTCAAGTACCATCGTCGACGTACAAAGTACCATCGTTGACGGTCCAAGTACCATCATCGAAGGTTCCAGTACCATCACCGACGGTCCCAGTATCATCATCAACAATCCAAGAACCATCATCGACTATGCTAGTTTATCGCTGACGTTATGAGTATCATCGTCGACGTTATGAGTACCATCATCGACAATGTTAGTACCATCGTCGACGGTTTAAGTACCATCATCGACGGTTCAAGTTCCATCATTGACGGTCAAAGTATCATAATTGATGGTCAAAGTACCATCATTAACAGTCCACGTAAGATCATCGACGGACCAAGTATCATAATCGACGGTCCAAGTACCATCATTGACGGTCCAAGTATTATTATCGACGGTTCAAGTACCATCATCGACGGTCAAAATACCATCATCGACGGTCAAAGTACTATCATCGACGGTCAAAGTACCTTCATCGACGGTCAAAGTACCTTCATCGACGGTCCAAGTAATATCATCGACGGTTCAAGTAACATCATCGATGGTCCAAGTACCATCGTTGATGGTTCAAGTACCATCGTTGACGTTTCAAGTACCATCATCGACGATCCAAATACCATCATCGGCGGTCCAAATACCAAAATCGATGGTTCAAGTACCATCGTCGACGGTCCAAGTACCGTCATCGACGGTGCAAATACCATCATCGACGGTACAAGTACCATCATCGACTGTCCAAATACCATAATCGATGGTTCAAGTACCATCGTCGACGGTCCAAGTACCATCGTCGACGGTCCAAGTACCATCATCGACGGTACAAGTACCATCATCGACTGTCCCAGTACCATCATCGACGGTCCAAGTACCATCATTCAGGGTCCAAGTACATCACCAACGGTGTGAATACCATCACCGACGGTTCAAGAACATCACCGACATTGTGAGTACCATCGTCAACGGTCCAACTACCATAATCGACGGTCAAAGTACCATCACCGACGGTCCAAGTAATATCATCGATGGTTCAAGTTCCATCATCGACGGTTGAAGTACCATCATCGACGGTCCAAGTACCATCATCGACGGTCCAAGTACCATCATCGACGGTCGAAGTACCATCATCGACGGTCCACGTACCATCACCGACGGTCCCAGTATCATCATCAACAATCCAAGTACCATCATCGACTATGCTAGTTTATCGCTGACGTTATGAGTATCATCGTCGACGTTATGAGTACCATCATCGACAATGTTAGTACCATCGTCGACGGTTTAAGTACCATCATCGACGGTTCAAGTTCCATCATTGACGGTCCATTTACCATAATTGATGGTCAAAGTACCATCATTAACAGTCCAAGTAACATCATCGACGTTCCAAGTACCATAATCGACGGTCCATTCACCATAATCGACGGTCCAAGTACCATCATCGACGGTTCAAGTACCATCATCGACGGTCAAAATACCATCATCGACGGTCAAAGTACTATCATCGACGGTCAAAGTACCTTCATCGACGGTCAAAGTACCTTCATCGACGGTCCAAGTAATATCATCGACGGTTCAAGTAACATCATCGATGGTCCAAGTACCATCGTTGACGGTTCAAGTACCATCGTCGACGGTTCAAGTACCATCATCGACGATCCAAATACCATCATCGACGGTACAAGTACCATCATCGACGGTCCAAGTACCATCATCGACGGTTCAAGTACCATCGTCGATGGTCCAAGTACCATCGTCGATGGTCCAAGTACCATCGTCGACGGTCCAAGTACCATCGTCGACGGTCCCAGTACCATCATCGACGGTCCAAGTACCATAATCGACGGTCCATTTACCACCATCGACGGTCCAAGTACCATCATCAACGGTTCAAGTACCATCGTCGAAGGTCCAATTACCATCGTTGACGGTCCAAGTACCATCATCGATGGTCCAAGTACCATCGTTTCCGGTTCAAATACCATCATCGACGATCCAAATACCATCATCGGCGGTACAAGTACCATCATCGACGGTCCAAATACCAAAATTGACGGTTCAAATACCATAATCGACGGTTCAAGTACCATCATCGATGGTCCCAGTATCATCATGGACGGAGCAATTACCATCATCGACGGTCCAAGTACCAGGGTCGACCATCCAAGTACCATCGTCGATGGTTCCAGTACCATCGTCGATGGTTCCAGTACCATCGTCGATGGTTCCAGTACCATCGTCGATGGTTCCAGTACCATCATCGATGGTCCCGGTACCATCATCAACAATCCAAGTACCATCATCGACGATGCTAGTTCATCGCCGAAGTTGTGAGTACCATCGTCGACGTTCCAAGTACCATCATCGACGGTCAAAGGACCATCATCGACGGTCAAAGTACTAATATCGACAGTCAAAGTACCTTCATCGACGGTCAAAGCACCTTCATCGACGGTCCAAGTAATATCATCGACGGTTCAAGTACCATCAGCGACGGTCCAAGTACCATCATCGACGGTCCAAGTAACTTCATCGACGGTCCACGTACCATCATCGACGGTCCAAGTACCATCATCGACGGTCCAAGTACCATCATCGACGGTCCAAGTACCATCGTCGACGGTCCAAGTACCATAATCGACGGTTCAAGTACCATTGTCAACGGTTTAACTACCATCGTCGACGGACCAAGTACCACCATCGACGGTCCAAGTACCATCATCAACGGTTCAAGTACCATCGTCGAAGGTCCAATTACCATCGTTGACGGTCTAAGTAACATAATCGATGGTCCAAGTACCATCATTGACGGTTCAAGTTCCATCATCGTCGATCCAAATACCATCATCGACGGTACAAGTACCATCATCGACGGTCCAAATACCATAATTAACGGTTCAAATACCATAATCTCAGGTTCAAGTAACATCATTGACGGTCCAAGTACCATCATCGATGGTCCAAGTTCCATCATCGACGGTTCAAGTACCATAATCGTAGGTCCATTTGCCATCATCGACGGTCCAATTACAATCGTATACGGTCCAAGTAATATCATCGATGGTCCAAGTACCATCATTGACGGTTCAAGTACCATCATCGTCGATCCAAATACCATCATCGACGGTACAAGTACCATCATCGACGGTCCAAATACCATAACTGACGGTTCAAATACCATAATCTCAGGTTCAAGTAACATCATCGACGGTCCAAGTACCATCATCGATGGTCCAAGTACCAGAAATCGAAGGTCCAAGTATCATCATCAACGGTTCAAGTACCATCATCGGCGGTCCAAATACCAAAATCGATGGTTCAAGTACCATCGTCGACGTTCAAAGTACCATCGTTGACGGTCCAAGTACCATCATCGAAGGTTCCAGTACCATCACCGACGGTCCCAGTATCATCATCAACAATCCAAGTACCATCATCGACTATGCTAGTTTATCGCTGACGTTATGAGTATCATCGTCGACGTTATGAGTACCATCATCGACAATGTTAGTACCATCGTCGACGGTTTAAGTACCATCATCGACGGTTCACGTTCCATCATTGACGGTCAAAGTATCATAATTGATGGTCAAAGTACCATCATTAACAGTCCACGTAAGATCATAGACGGACCAAGTATCATAATCGACGGTCCAAGTACCATCATTGACGGTCCAAGTAACATCATCGACGGTTCAAGTACCATCATCGATGGTCCCAGTACCATCATCGACGGTCCAAGTATGTTCATCGACGGTCAAAGTACCTTCATCGACGGTCCAAGTATTATTATCGACGGTTCAAGTACCATCATCGACGGTCAAAATACCATCATCGACGGTCAAAGTACTATCATCGACGGTCAAAGTACCTTCATCGTCGGTCAAAGTACCTTCATCGACGGTCCAAGTAATATCATCGACGGTTCAAGTAACATCATCGATGGTCCAAGTACCATCGTTGACGGTTCAAGTACCATCGTTGACGGTTCAAGTACCATCATCGACGATCCAAATACCATCATCGACGGTACAAGTACCATCATCGATGGTCCAAATACCATCATCGACGGTACAAGAACCATCATCGACGGTCCAAATACCATAATTGACGGTTCAAATACCATAATCTCAGGTTCAAGTAACATCATTGACGGTCCAAGTACCATCATCGATGGTCCAAGTTCCATCATCGACGGTCCAAGTACCATCATCGTCGATCCAAATACCATCATCGACGGTACAAGTACCATCATCGACGGTCCAAATACCATAATTAACGGTTCAAATACCATAATCTCAGGTTCAAGTAACATCATTGACGGTCCAAGTACCATCATCGATGGTCCAAGTTCCATCATCGACGGTCCAAGTACCATAATCGTAGGTCCATTTGCCATCATCGACGGTCCAATTACAATCGTATACGGTCCAAGTAATATCATCGATGGTCCAAGTACCATCATTGACGGTTCAAGTACCATCATCGTCGATCCAAATACAATCATCGACGGTACAAGTACCATCATCGACGGTCCAAATACCATAACTGACGGTTCAAATACCATAATCTCAGGTTCAAGTAACATCATCGACGGTCCAAGTACCATCATCGATGGTCCAGGTTCCATCATCGACGGTCCAAGTACCATAATCGTAGGTCCATTGGCCATCATCGACGGTCCAATTACAATCGTATACGGTCCAAGTAATATCATCGATGGTCCAAGTACCATCATTGACGGTTCAAGTACCATCATCGACGATCCAAATACCATCATCGACGGTTCAAGTACCATCATCGACGGTCCAAGTATCATCATCAACAATCCAAGTACCATCATCGACTATGCTAGTTTATCGCTGACGTTATGAGTATCATCGTCGACGTTATGAGTACCATCATCGACAATGTTAGTACCATCGTCGACGGTTTAAGTACCATCATCGACGGTTCTAGTTCCATCATTGACGGTCAAAATATCATAATTGATGGTCAAAGTACCATCATTAACAGTCCACGTAAGATCATCGACGGTCCAAGTATCATAATCGACGGTCCAAGTACCATCATCGACGGTCCAAGTAACATCATCGACGGTTCAAGTACCATCATCGATGGTCCCAGTACCATCATCGACGGTCCAAGTATGTTCATCGACGGTCAAAGTTCCTTCATCGACGGTCCAAGTATTATTATCGACGGTTCAAGTTCCATCATCGACGGTTCAAGTACCATCATCGACGTTTCAAGTACCATCATCGACGTTTCAAGTACCATCAGCGACGGTCCAAGTTACATCATCGACGGTCCAAGAACCATCATCGACGGTCCACGTACCACCATCGACGGTCCAAGTACCATTATCAACGGTTCAAGTACCATAGTTGAAGGTCCAATTACCGTCGTTGACGGTTCAAGTAACATAATCGATGGTCCAACTAACATCGTCGGCAGTCCAAGTACCATCATTTAGGGTCCAAGTATATCATGACGGTGTGAATACCATCACCGACGGTACAAGTACATCACCGACGGTACAAGTACATCACCGACGGTGCGAGTACATCGCCAACGTTGTGAGTATCATCGTCGACGTTGTGAGTACCATCGTCGACGGTTCATGTAACATCGTTGACGGTTCAAGTACCATCGTTGACGGTTCAAGTACCATCATCGACGGTTCAAGTACCATCGTCGACGGTTTAAGTACCATCATCGACGGTTCTAGTTCCATCATTGACGGTCAAAATATCATAATTGATGGTCAAAGTACCATCATTAACAGTCCACGTAAGATCATCGACGGTCCAAGTATCATAATCGACGGTCCAAGTACCATCATCGACGGTCCAAGTAACATCATCGACGGTTCAAGTACCATCATCGATGGTCCCAGTACCATCATCGACGGTCCAAGTATGTTCATCGACGGTCAAAGTTCCTTCATCGACGGTCCAAGTATTATTATCGACGGTTCAAGTTCCATCATCGACGGTTCAAGTACCATCATCGACGTTTCAAGTACCATCATCGACGTTTCAAGTACCATCAGCGACGGTCCAAGTTACATCATCGACGGTCCAAGAACCATCATCGACGGTCCACGTACCACCATCGACGGTCCAAGTACCATTATCAACGGTTCAAGTACCATAGTTGAAGGTCCAATTACCGTCGTTGACGGTTCAAGTAACATAATCGATGGTCCAACTACCATCGTCGGCAGTCCAAGTACCATCATTTAGGGTCCAAGTATATCATGACGGTGTGAATACCATCACCGACGGTACAAGTACATCACCGACGGTACAAGTACATCACCGACGGTGCGAGTACATCGCCAACGTTGTGAGTATCATCGTCGACGTTGTGAGTACCATCGTCGACGGTTCATGTAACATCGTTGACGGTTCAAGTACCATCGTTGACGGTTCAAGTACCATCATCGACGGTTCAAGTACCATCATCGACGGTCAAAATACCATCATCGACGGTCAAAGTACTATCATCGACGGTCAAAGTACCTTCATCGACGGTCCAAGTAATATCATCGACGGTTCAAGTAACATCATCGATGGTCCAAGTACCATCGTTGACGGTTCAAGTACCATCGTTGACGGTTCAAGTACCATCATCGACGATCCAAATACCATCATCGACGGTCCAAGTACCATCATCGACGGTTCAAGTACCATCGTCGATGGTCCAAGTACCATCGTCGACGGTCCAAGTACCATCGTCGACGGTCCCAGTACCATCATCGACGGTCCAAGTACCATAATCGACGGTCCATTTACCACCATCGACGGTCCAAGTACCATCATCAACGGTTCAAGTACCATCGTCGAAGGTCCAATTACCATCGTTGACGGTCCAAGTACCATCATCGATGGTCCAAGTACCATCGTTTCCGGTTCAAATACCATCATCGACGATCCAAATACCATCATCGGCGGTACAAGTACCATCATCGACGGTCCAAATACCAAAATTGACGGTTCAAATACCATAATCTCAGGTTCAAGTAACATCATTGACGGTCCAAGTACCATCATCGATGGTCCAAGTTCCATCATCGACGGTCCAAGTACCATAATCGTAGGTCCATTTGCCATCATCGACGGTCCAAGTACCATCATCGACGGTTCAAGTACCATCATCAACGGTCCAAATACCAAAATCGACGGTTCAAGTACCATCGTCGACGTACCAAGTACCATCGTTGACGGTCCAAGTACCATCATCGATGGTCCAAGTATCATCATGGACGGAGCAACTACCATCGTCGATGGTACATATACCATAATCGACGGTTCAAGTACCATCGTCGACGGTCCAAGTACTATCGTTGACGGTCCAAGAACCATCATAAATGGTCCAATTACCATCGTTGACGGTTCAAGTAACATCCTCAACGATCCAAATACCATCATCGGCGGTACAAGTACCATCATCGACGGTCCAAATACCATAATTGACGGTTCAAATACCATAATCGACGGTTCAAGTAACATCGTCGACGGTTCAAGTACCGTCATCGACGGTCAAAGGACCATCATCGACGGTCAAAGTACTATCATCGACAGTCAAAGTACCTTCATCGACGGTCAAAGTACCTTCATCGACGGTCCAAGTAATATCATCGACGGTTCAAGTACCATCAGCGACGGTCCAAGTACCATCATCGACGGTCCAAGTAACATCATCGACGGTCCACGTACCATCATCGACGGTCCAAGTAACATCATCGACGGTCCAAGTAACATCATCGACGGTCCAAGTACCATAATCGACGGTTCAAGTACCATTGTCAACAATCCAACTACCATCGTCGACGGACCAAGTACCACCATCGACGGTCCAATTACCATCATCAACGGTTCAAGTACCATCGTCGAAGGTCCAATAACCATCGTTGACGGTCCAAGTAACATAATCGATGGTCCAAGTACCATCATTGACGGTTCAAGTACCATCATCGTCGATCCAAATACCATCATCGACGGTACAAGTACAATCATCGACGGTCCAAATACCATAATTGACGGTTCAAATACCATAATCTCAGGTTCAAGTAACATCATTGACGGTCCAAGTACCATCATCGATGGTCCAAGTTCCATCATCGACGGTCCAAGTACCATAATCGTAGGTCCATTTGCCATCATCGACGGTTCAAGTACCATCATCGACGGTCCAAATACCAAAATCGACGGTTCAAGTACCATCGTCAACATACCAAGTACCATCGTTGACGGCACAAGTACCATCATCGATGATCCAAGTATCATCATGGACGGAGCAACTACCATCATCGACGGTCCAAGTAATATCATCGAAGGTCCAAGTTAAATCGTCGAAGGTTCCAGTACCATCATCAACAATCCAAGTACCATCCTCGACGATGCTAGTTTACCATCGTCGACGGTTCATGTTACATCGTTAACAGTTCAAGAACAATCGTTGACGGTTCAAGTACCATCATCGACGGTTCAAGTACCATCATCGACGGTCAAAGGACCATCACCGACGGTCAAAGTACTATCATCGACAGTCAAAGTACCTTCATCGATGGTCCAAGTAATATCATCGATGGTCCAAGTAATATCATCGACGGTTCAAGTACCATCATCGACTGTCCAACTACCATCGTCGACGGACCAAGTACCACCATCTACGGTCCAAGTACCATCATCAACGGTTCAAGTACCATCGTCGAAGGTCCAATTACCATCGTTGACGGTCTAAGTAACATAATCGATGGTCCAAGTACCATCATTGATGGTTCAACAACCATCATCGTCGATCCAAATACCATCATCGACGGTACAAGTACCATCATCGACGGTCCAAATACCATAATTGAAGGTTCAAATACCATAATCTCAGGTTCAAGTAACATCATTGACGGTCCAAGTACCATCATCGATGGTCCAAGTTCCATCATCGACGGTCCAAGTACCATAATCGTAGGTCCATTTGCCATCATCGACGGTCCAAGTACCATCATCGACGGTTCAAGTACCATCATCAACGGTCCAAATACCAAAATCGACGGTTCAAGTACCATCGTCGACGTACCAAGTACCATCGTTGACGGTCCAAGTACCATCATCGATGGTCCAAGTATCATCATGGACGGAGCAACTACCATCATCGACGGTCCAAGTAATATCATCGAAGGTCCAAGTTAAATCGTCGAAGGTTCCAGTACCATCATCAACAATCCAAGTACCATCCTCGACGATGCTAGTTTACCATCGTCGACGGTTCATGTTACATCGTTAACAGTTCAAGAACCATCGTTGACGGTTCAAGTACCATCATCGACGGTTCAAGTACCATCATCGACGGTTCAAGTACCATCATCGACGGTCAAAGGACCATCACCGACGGTCAAAGTACTATCATCGACAGTCAAAGTACCTTCATCGACGGTCCAAGTAATATCATCGACGGTCCAAGTAATATCATCGACGGTTCAAGTACCATCAGCGACGGTCCAAGTACCATCATCGACGGTCCAAGTAACTTCATCGATGGTCCACGTACCGTCATGGACGGTCCAAGTACCATCATCGACGGTCCAAGTAGCATCATCGACTGTCCAACTACCATCGTCGACGGACCAAGTACCACCATCGACGGTCCAAGTACCATCATCAACGGTTCAAGTACCATCGTCGAAGGTCCAATTACCATCGTTGACGGTCTAAGTAACATAATCGATGGTTTAAGTACCATCATTGATGGTTCAACAACCATCATCGTCGATCCAAATACCATCATCGACGGTACAAGTACCATCATCGACGGTCCAAATACCATAATTGAAGGTTCAAATACCATAATCTCAGGTTCAAGTAACATCATTGACGGTCCAAGTACCATCATCGATGGTCCAAGTTCCATCATCGACGGTCCAAGTACCATAATCGTAGGTCCATTTGCCATCATCGACGGTCCAAGTACCATCATCGACGGTTCAAGTACCATCATCAACGGTCCAAATACCAAAATCGACGGTTCAAGTACCATCGTCGACGGTCCAAGTACCATCATCGATGGTCCAAGTATCATCATGGACGGAGCAAATACCATCATCGACGGTCCAAGTAACATCATCGAAGGTCCAAGTACCATCGTCGAAGGTTCCAGTACCATTATCAACAATCTAAGTACCATCCTCGACGATGCTAGTTTATCGCCGACGTTATGAGTATCATCGTCGACGTTGTGACATCATCGACAATGTGAGTACCATCGTCGACAGTGAAAGTACCATCATCGACGGTTCAAGTTCCATGATTGACGGTCAAGGTACCATAATTGATGGTCAAAGTACCATCACTAACAGTCCAAGTAACATCATCGACGGTCCAAGTACCATAATCGACGGTCCATTTACCATAATCCATGGTTTAAGTACCATCATCGACGGTCCAAGTACCATCATTGACGGTTCAAGTACCATCATCGATGGTCCAAGTACCATCGTCGATGGTCCATATATCATAATCGACGGTTCAAGTACCATCGTCGACGGTCCAAGTACTATCGTTGACGGTCAAAGAACCATCATAAATGGTCCAAGTACCATCGTTGACGGTTCAAGTAACATCCTCTACGATCCAAATACCATCATCGGCGGTACAAGTACCATCATCGACGGTCCAAATACCATTATTGACGGTTCAAATACCATAATCGACGGTTCAAGTAACATCGTCGACGGTTCAAGTACCGTCATTGACGGTCAAAGGACCATCATCGACGGTCAAAGTACTATCATCGACAGTCAAAGTACCTTCATCGACGGTCAAAGTACCTTCATCAACGGTCCAAGTAATATCATCGACGGTTCAAGTACCATTGTCAACGGTCCAACTACCATCGTCGACAGACCTAGTACCACCATCGACGGTCCAAGTACCATCATCAACGGTTCAAGTATTATCGTCGAAGTACCAATTACCATCACTGACGGTCCAAGTAACATAATCGATGGTCCAAGTACCATCACCGACGGTCCAACTACCGTCGTCGACGGTCCAAGTACCATCATCAACGGTCCAAGTAATATCATCGACGGTTCAAGTACCATCAGCGACGGTCCAAGTACCATCATCCACGGTCCAAGTACCATAATCGTAGGTCCATTTGCCATCATCGACGGTCCAATTACAATCGTATACGGTCCAAGTAATATCATCGATGGTCCAAGTACCATCATTGACGGTTCAAGTACCATCATCGTCGATCCAAATACCATCATCGACGGTACAAGTACCATCATCGACGGTCCAAATACCATAACTGACGGTTCAAATACCATAATCTCAGGTTCAAGTAACATCATCGACGGTCCAAGTACCATCATCGATGGTCCAAGTATCAGAAATCGAAGGTCCAAGTATCATCATCAACAGTTCAAGTACCATCATCGGCGGTCCAAATACCAAAATCGATGGTTCAAGTACCATCGTCGACGTACAAAGTACCATCGTTGACGGTCCAAGTACCATCATCGAAGGTTCCAGTTCCATCACCGACGGTCCCAATATCATCATCAACAATCCAAGAACCATCATCGACTATGCTAGTTTATCGCTGACGTTATGAGTATCATCGTCGACGTTATGAGTACCATCATCGACAATGTTAGTACCATCGTCGACGGTTTAAGTACCATCATCGACGGTTCAAGTTCCATCATTGACGGTCAAAGTATCATAATTGATGGTCAAAGTACCATCATTAACAGTCCACGTAAGATCATCGACGGACCAAGTATCATAATCGACGGTCCAAGTACCATCATTGACGGTCCAAGTAACATCATCGACGGTTCAAGTACCATCATCGATGGTCCCAGTACCATCATCGACGGTCCAAGTATGTTCATCGACGGTCAAAGTACCTTCATCGACGGTCCAAGTATTATTATCGACGGTTCAAGTACCATCATCGACGGTCAAAATACCATCATCGACGGTCAAAGTACTATCATCGACGGTCAAAGTACCTTCATCGACGGTCAAAGTACCTTCATCGACGGTCCAAGTAATATCATCGACGGTTCAAGTAACATCATTGATGGTCCAAGTACCATCGTTGACGGTTCAAGTACCATCGTTGACGGTTCAAGTACCATCATCGACGATCCAAATACCATCATCGGCGGTCCAAATACCAAAATCGATGGTTCAAGTACCATCGTCGACGGTCCAAGTACCGTCATCGACGGTGCAAATACCATCATCGACGGTACAAGTACCATCATCGACTGTCCAAATACCATAATCGATGGTTCAAGTACCATCGTCGACGGTCCAAGTACCATCGTCGACGGTCCAAGTACCATCATCGACGGTCCAAGTACCATCATTCAGGGTCCAAGTACATCACCAACGGTGTGAATACCATCACCGACGGTTCAAGAACATCACCGACATTGTGAGTACCATCGTCAACGGTCCAACTACCATAATCGACGGTCAAAGTACCATCACCGACGGTCCAAGTAATATCATCGATGGTTCAAGTTCCATCATCGACGGTTGAAGTACCATCATCGACGGTCCAAGTACCATCATCGACGGTCGAAGTACCATCATCGACGGTCCACGTACCATCACCGACGGTCCCAGTATCATCATCAACAATCCAAGTACCATCATCGACTATGCTAGTTTATCGCTGACGTTATGAGTATCATCGTCGACGTTATGAGTACCATCATCGACAATGTTAGTACCATCGTCGACGGTTTAAGTACCATCATCGACGGTTTAAGTTCCATCATTGACGGTCCATTTACCATAATTGATGGTCAAAGTACCATCATTAACAGTCCAAGTAACATCATCGACGTTCCAAGTACCATAATCGACGGTCCATTCACCATAATCGACGGTCCAAGTACCATCATCGACGGTTCAAGTACCATCATCGACGGTCAAAATACCATCATCGACGGTCAAAGTACTATCATCGACGGTCAAAGTACCTTCATCGACGGTCAAAGTACCTTCATCGACGGTCCAAGTAATATCATCGACGGTTCAAGTAACATCATCGATGGTCCAAGTACCATCGTTGACGGTTCAAGTACCATCGTTGACGGTTCAAGTACCATCATCGACGATCCAAATACCATCATCGACGGTACAAGTACCATCATCGACGGTCCAAGTACCATCATCGACGGTTCAAGTACCATCGTCGATGGTCCAAGTACCATCGTCGATGGTCCAAGTACCATCGTCGACGGTCCAAGTACCATCGTCGACGGTCCCAGTACCATCATCAACGGTCCAAGTACCATAATCGACGGTCCATTTACCACCATCGACGGTCCAAGTACCATCATCAACGGTTCAAGTACCATCGTCGAAGGTCCAATTACCATCGTTGACGGTCCAAGTACCATCATCGATGGTCCAAGTACCATCGTTTCCGGTTCAAATACCATCATCGACGATCCAAATACCATCATCGGCGGTACAAGTACCATCATCGACGGTCCAAATACCAAAATTGACGGTTCAAATACCATAATCGACGGTTCAAGTACCATCATCGATGGTCCCAGTATCATCATGGACGGAGCAATTACCATCATCGACGGTCCAAGTACCAGGGTCGACCATCCAAGTACCATCGTCGATGGTTCCAGTACCATCGTCGATGGTTCCAGTACCATCGTCGATGGTTCCAGTACCATCATCGATGGTCCCGGTACCATCATCAACAATCCAAGTACCATCATCGACGATGCTAGTTCATCGCCGAAGTTGTGAGTACCATCGTCGACGTTCCAAGTACCATCATCGACGGTCAAAGGACCATCATCGACGGTCAAAGTACTAATATCGACAGTCAAAGTACCTTCATCGACGGTCAAAGCACCTTCATCGACGGTCCAAGTAATATCATCGACGGTTCAAGTACCATCAGCGACGGTCCAAGTACCATCATCGACGGTCCAAGTAACTTCATCGACGGTCCACGTACCATCATCGACGGTCCAAGTTCCATCATTGACGGTCCATTTACCATAATTGATGGTCAAAGTACCATCATTAACAGTCCAAGTAACATCATCGACGTTCCAAGTACCATAATCGACGGTCCATTCACCATAATCGACGGTCCAAGTACCATCATCGACGGTTCAAGTACCATCATCGACGGTCAAAATACCATCATCGACGGTCAAAGTACTATCATCGACGGTCAAAGTACCTTCATCGACGGTCAAAGTACCTTCATCGACGGTCCAAGTAATATCATCGACGGTTCAAGTAACATCATCGATGGTCCAAGTACCATCGTTGACGGTTCAAGTACCATCGTTGACGGTTCAAGTACCATCATCGACGATCCAAATACCATCATCGACGGTACAAGTACCATCATCGACGGTCCAAGTACCATCATCGACGGTTCAAGTACCATCGTCGATGGTCCAAGTACCATCGTCGATGGTCCAAGTACCATCGTCGACGGTCCAAGTACCATCGTCGACGGTCCCAGTACCATCATCAACGGTCCAAGTACCATAATCGACGGTCCATTTACCACCATCGACGGTCCAAGTACCATCATCAACGGTTCAAGTACCATCGTCGAAGGTCCAATTACCATCGTTGACGGTCCAAGTACCATCATCGATGGTCCAAGTACCATCGTTTCCGGTTCAAATACCATCATCGACGATCCAAATACCATCATCGGCGGTACAAGTACCATCATCGACGGTCCAAATACCAAAATTGACGGTTCAAATACCATAATCGACGGTTCAAGTACCATCATCGATGGTCCCAGTATCATCATGGACGGAGCAATTACCATCATCGACGGTCCAAGTACCAGGGTCGACCATCCAAGTACCATCGTCGATGGTTCCAGTACCATCGTCGATGGTTCCAGTACCATCGTCGATGGTTCCAGTACCATCGTCGATGGTTCCAGTACCATCATCGATGGTCCCGGTACCATCATCAACAATCCAAGTACCATCATCGACGATGCTAGTTCATCGCCGAAGTTGTGAGTACCATCGTCGACGTTCCAAGTACCATCATCGACGGTCAAAGGACCATCATCGACGGTCAAAGTACTAATATCGACAGTCAAAGTACCTTCATCGACGGTCAAAGCACCTTCATCGACGGTCCAAGTAATATCATCGACGGTTCAAGTACCATCAGCGACGGTCCAAGTACCATCATCGACGGTCCAAGTAACTTCATCGACGGTCCACGTACCATCATCGACGGTCCAAGTACCATCATCGACGGTCCAAGTACCATCGTCGACGGTCCAAGTACCATAATCGACGGTTCAAGTACCATTGTCAACGGTTTAACTACCATCGTCGACGGACCAAGTACCACCATCGACGGTTTAAGTACCATCATCAACGGTTCAAGTACCATCGTCGAAGGTCCAATTACCATCGTTGACGGTCTAAGTAACATAATCGATGGTCCAAGTACCATCATTGACGGTTCAAGTACCATCATCGTCGATCCAAATACCATCATCGACGGTACAAGTACCATCATCGACGGTCCAAATACCATAATTAACGGTTCAAATACCATAATCTCAGGTTCAAGTAACATCATTGACGGTCCAAGTACCATCATCGATGGTCCAAGTTCCATCATCCACGGTCCAAGTACCATAATCGTAGGTCCATTTGCCATCATCGACGGTCCAATTACAATCGTATACGGTCCAAGTAATATCATCGATGGTCCAAGTACCATCATTGACGGTTCAAGTACCATCATCGTCGATCCAAATACCATCATCGACGGTACAAGTACCATCAT
Organism: Leiobunum rupestre; assembly: GCF_980474605.1. NCBI lineage: Eukaryota > Metazoa > Arthropoda > Arachnida > Opiliones > Sclerosomatidae > Leiobunum > Leiobunum rupestre. The sequence goes on from NC_143392.1 coordinate 2,865,105, forward strand.
CGACGGTCCAAATACCATAACTGACGGTTCAAATACCATAATCTCAGGTTCAAGTAACATCATCGACGGTCCAAGTACCATCATCGATGGTCCAAGTACCAGAAATCGAAGGTCCAAGTATCATCATCAACGGTTCAAGTACCATCATCGGCGGTCCAAATACCAAAATCGATGGTTCAAGTACCATCGTCGACGTTCAAAGTACCATCGTTGACGGTCCAAGTACCATCATCGAAGGTTCCAGTACCATCACCGACGGTCCCAGTATCATCATCAACAATCCAAGTACCATCATCGACTATGCTAGTTTATCGCTGACGTTATGAGTATCATCGTCGACGTTATGAGTACCATCATCGACAATGTTAGTACCATCGTCGACGGTTTAAGTACCATCATCGACGGTTCACGTTCCATCATTGACGGTCAAAGTATCATAATTGATGGTCAAAGTACCATCATTAACAGTCCACGTAAGATCATCGACGGACCAAGTATCATAATCGACGGTCCAAGTACCATCATTGACGGTCCAAGTAACATCATCGACGGTTCAAGTACCATCAGCGATGGTCCCAGTACCATCATCGACGGTCCAAGTATGTTCATCGACGGTCAAAGTACCTTCATCGACGGTCCAAGTATTATTATCGACGGTTCAAGTACCATCATCGACGGTCAAAATACCATCATCGACGGTCAAAGTACTATCATCGACGGTCAAAGTACCTTCATCGACGGTCAAAGTACCTTCATCGACGGTCCAAGTAATATCATCGACGGTTTAAGTAACATCATCGATGGTCCAAGTACCATCGTTGACGGTTCAAGTACCATCGTTGACGGTTCAAGTACCATCGTTGACGGTTCAAGTACCATCATCGACGATCCAAATACCATCATCGACGGTACAAGTACCATCATCGACGGTCCAAGTACCATCATCGACGGTTCAAGTACCATCGTCGATGGTCCAAGTACCATCGTCGATGGTCCAAGTACCATCGTCGATGGTCCAAGTACCATCGTCGACGGTCCAAGTACCATCGTCGACGGTCCCAGTACCATCATCGACGGTCCAAGTACCATAATCGACGGTCCATTTACCACCATTGACGGTCCAAGTACCATCATCAACGGTTCAAGTACCATCGTCGAAGGTCCAATTACCATCGTTGACGGTCCAAGTTCCATCATCGATGGTCCAAGTACCATCGTTTCCGGTTCAAATACCATCATCGACGATCCAAATACCATCATCGGCGGTACAAGTACCATCATCGACGTTTCAAGTACCATCAGCGACGGTCCAAGTTACATCATCGACGGTTCAAGAACCATCATCGACGGTCCACGTACCACCATCGACGGTCCAAGTACCATTATCAACGGTTCAAGTACCATCGTTGAAGGTCCAATTACCGTCGTTGACGGTTCAAGTAACATAATCGATGGTCCAAGTACCATCGTTGACGGTTCAAGTACCATCGTTGACGGTTCAAGTACCATCATCGACGATCCAAATACCATCATCGACGGTACAAGTACCATCATCGACGGTCCAAGTACCATCATCGACGGTTCAAGTACCATCGTCGATGGTCCAAGTACCATCGTCGACGGTCCAAGTACCATCGTCGACGGTCCAAGTACCATCGTCGACGGTCCCAGTACCATCATCGACGGTCCATTTACCACCATCGACGGTCCAAGTACCATCATCAACGGTTCAAGTACCATCGTCGAAGGTCCAATTACCATCGTTGACGGTCCAAGTAACATCATCGATGGTCCAAGTACCTTCGTTTCCGGTTCAAATACCATCATCGACGATCCAAATACCATCATCGGCGGTACAAGTACCATAATCGACGGTCCAAATACCAAAATTGACGGTTCAAATACCATAATCGACGGTTCAAGTAACAGCGTTGACGGTCCAAGTACCATCATCGATGGTCCCAGTATCATCATGGACGGAGCAATTACCATCATCGACGGTCCAAGTACCAGGGTCGACCATCCAAGTACCATCGTCGATGGTTCCAGTACCATCGTCGATGGTTCCAGTACCATCATCGATGGTCCCGGTACCATCATCAACAATCCAAGTACCATCATCGACGATGCTAGTTCATCGCCGAAGTTGTGATTATCATCGTCGACGTTGTGAGTACCATCGTCGACGTTCCAAGTACCATCATCGACGGTCAAAGGACCATCATCGACGGTCAAAGTACCATCATCGACAGTCAAAGTACCTTCATCGACGGTCAAAGCACCTTCATCGACGATCCAAGTAATATCATCGACGGTTCAAGTACCATCAGCGACGGTCCAAGTACCATCAGCGACGGTCCAAGTACCATCATCGACGGTCCAAGTAACTTCATCGACGGTCCACGTACTATCATTGACGGTCCAAGTACCATCATCGACGGTCCAAGTACCATCATCGACGGTCCAAGTACCATCGTCGACGGTCCAAGTACCATAATCGACGGTTCAAGTACCATTGTCAACGGTCCAACTACCATCGTCGACGGACCAAGTACCACCATCGACGGCCCAAGTACCATCATCAACGGTTCAAGTACCATCGTCGAAGGTCCAATTACCATCGTTGACGGTCTAAGTAACATAATCGATGGTCCAAGTACCATCATTGACGGTTCAAGTACCATCATCGTCGATCCAAATACCATCATCGACGGTCCAAATACCATAATTGACGGTTCAAATACCATAATCTCAGGTTCAAGTAACATCATTGACGGTCCAAGTACCATCATCGATGGTCCAAGTTCCATCATCGACGGTCCAAGTACCATAATCGTAGGTCCATTTGCCATCATCGACGGTCCAAGTACCATCATCGACGGTTCAAGTACCATCATCAACGGTCCAAATACCATCATTGACGGTTCAAGTACCATCATCGTCGATCCAAATACCATCATCGACGGTACAAGTACCATCATCGACGGTCCAAATACCATAATTAACGGTTCAAATACCATAATCTCAGGTTCAAGTAACATCATTGACGGTCCAAGTACCATCATCGATGGTCCAAGTTCCATCATCGACGGTCCAAGTACCATAATCGTAGGTCCATTTGCCATCATCGACGGTCCAATTACAATCGTATACGGTCCAAGTAATATCATCGATGGTCCAAGTACCATCATTGACGGTTCAAGTACCATCATCGTCGATCCAAATACAATCATCGACGGTACAAGAACCATCATCGACGGTCCAAATACCATAACTGACGGTTCAAATACCATAATCTCAGGTTCAAGTAACATCATCGACGGTCCAAGTACCATCATCGATGGTCCAGGTTCCATCATCGACGGTCCAAGTACCATAATCGTAGGTCCATTTGCCATCATCGACGGTCCAATTACAATCGTATACGGTCCAAGTAATATCATCGATGGTCCAAGTACCATCATTGACGGTTCAAGTACCATCATCGACGATCCAAATACCATCATCGACGGTTCAAGTACCATCATCGACGGTCCAAGTATCATCATCAACAATCCAAGTACTATCATCGACTATGTTAGTTTATCGCTGACGTTATGAGTATCATCGTCGACGTTATGAGTACCATCATCGACAATGTTAGTACCATCGTCGACGGTTTAAGTACCATCATCGACGGTTCTAGTTCCATCATTGACGGTCAAAGTATCATAATTGATGGTCAAAGTACCATCATTAACAGTCCACGTAAGATCATCGACGGTCCAAGTATCATAATCGACGGTCCAAGTACCATCATCGACGGTCCAAGTAACATCATCGACGGTTCAAGTACCATCATCGATGGTCCCAGTACCATCATCGACGGTCCAAGTATGTTCATCGACGGTCAAAGTACCTTCATCGACGGTCCAAGTATTATTATCGACGGTTCAAGTTCCATCTTCGACGGTTCAAGTACCATCATCGACGTTTCAAGTACCATCATCGACGTTTCAAGTACCATCAGCGACGGTCCAAGTTACATCATCGACGGTCCAAGAACCATCATCGACGGTCCACGTACCACCATCGACGGTCCAAGTACCATTATCAACGGTTCAAGTACCATAGTTGAAGGTCCAATTACCGTCGTTGACGGTTCAAGTAACATAATCGATGGTCCAACTACCATCGTCGGCAGTCCAAGTACCATCATTTAGGGTCCAAGTATATCATGACGGTGTGAATACCATCACCGACGGTACAAGTACATCACCGACGGTACAAGTACATCACCGACGGTGCGAGTACATCGCCAACGTTGTGAGTATCATCGTCGACGTTGTGAGTACCATCGTCGACGGTTCATGTAACATCGTTGACGGTTCAAGTACCATCGTTGACGGTTAAAGTACCATCATCGACGGTTCAAGTACCATCATCGACGGTCAAAATACCATCATCGACGGTCAAAGTACTATCATCGACGGTCAAAGTACCTTCATCGACGGTCCAAGTAATATCATCGACGGTCCAAGTAATATCATCGACGGTTCAAGTAACATCATCGATGGTCCAAGTACCATCGTTGACGGTTCAAGTACCATCGTTGACGGTTCAAGTACCATCATCGACGATCCAAATACCATCATCGACGGTCCAAGTACCATCATCGACGGTTCAAGTACCATCGTCGATGGTCCAAGTACCATCGTCGACGGTCCAAGTACCATCGTCGACGGTCCCAGTACCATAATCGACGGTCCATTTACCACCATCGACGGTCCAAGTACCATCATCAACGGTTCAAGTACCATCGTCGAAGGTCCAATTACCATCGTTGACGGTCCAAGTACCATCATCGATGGTCCAAGTACCATCGTTTCCGGTTCAAATACCATCATCGACGATCCAAATACCATCATCGGCGGTACAAGTACCATCATCGACGGTCCAAATACCAAAATTGACGGTTCAAATACCATAATCTCAGGTTCAAGTAACATCATTGACGGTCCAAGTACCATCATCGATGGTCCAAGTTCCATCATCGACGGTCCAAGTACCATAATCGTAGGTCCATTTGCCATCATCGACGGTCCAAGTACCATCATCGACGGTTCAAGTACCATCATCAACGGTCCAAATACCAAAATCGACGGTTCAAGTACCATCGTCGACGTACCAAGTACCATCGTTGACGGTCCAAGTACCATCATCGATGGTCCAAGTATCATCATGGACGGAGCAACTACCATCGTCGATGGTCCATATACCATAATCGACGGTTCAAGTACCATCGTCGACGGTCCAAGTACTATCGTTGACGGTCCAAGAACCATCATAAATGGTCCAATTACCATCGTTGACGGTTCAAGTAACATCCTCAACGATCCAAATACCATCATCGGCGGTACAAGTACCATCATCGACGGTCCAAATACCATAATTGACGGTTCAAATACCATAATCGACGGTTCAAGTAACATCGTCGACGGTTCAAGTACCGTCATCGACGGTCTAAGGACCATCATCGACGGTCAAAGTACTATCATCGACAGTCAAATGACCTTCATCGACGGTCAAAGTACCTTCATCGACGGTCCAAGTAATATCATCGACGGTTCAAGTACCATCAGCGACGGTCCAAGTACCATCATCGACGGTCCAAGTAACATCATCGACGGTCCACGTACCATCATCGACGGTCCAAGTAACATCATCGACGGTCCAAGTAACATCATCGACGGTCCAAGTACCATAATCGACGGTTCAAGTACCATTGTCAACGGTCCAACTACCATCGTCGACGGACCAAGTACCACCATCGACGGTCCAATTACCATCATCAACGGTTCAAGTACCATCGTCGAAGGTCCAATAACCATCGTTGACGGTCCAAGTAACATAATCGATGGTCCAAGTACCATCATTGACGGTTCAAGTACCATCATCGTCGATCCAAATACCATCATCGACGGTACAAGTACAATCATCGACGGTCCAAATACCATAATTGACGGTTCAAATACCATAATCTCAGGTTCAAGTAACATCATTGACGGTCCAAGTACCATCATCGATGGTCCAAGTTCCATCATCGACGGTCCAAGTACCATAATCGTAGGTCCATTTGCCATCATCGACGGTTCAAGTACCATCATCGACGGTCCAAATACCAAAATCGACGGTTCAAGTACCATCGTCAACATACCAAGTACCATCGTTGACGGCACAAGTACCATCATCGATGATCCAAGTATCATCATGGACGGAGCAACTACCATCATCGACGGTCCAAGTAATATCATCGAAGGTCCAAGTTAAATCGTCGAAGGTTCCAGTACCATCATCAACAATCCAAGTACCATCCTCGACGATGCTAGTTTACCATCGTCGACGGTTCATGTTACATCGTTAACAGTTCAAGAACAATCGTTGACGGTTCAAGTACCATCATCGACGGTTCAAGTACCATCATCGACGGTTCAAGTACCATCATCGACGGTCAAAGGACCATCACCGACGGTCAAAGTACTATCATCGACAGTCAAAGTACCTTCATCGACGGTCCTAGTAATATCATCGATGGTCCAAGTAATATCATCGACGGTTCAAGTACCATCATCGACTGTCCAACTACCATCGTCGACGGACCAAGTACCACCATCGACGGTCCAAGTACCATCATCAACGGTTCAAGTACCATCGTCGAAGGTCCAATTACCATCGTTGACGGTCTAAGTAACATAATCGATGGTCCAAGTACCATCATTGATGGTTCAACAACCATCATCGTCGATCCAAATACCATCATCGACGGTACAAGTACCATCATCGACGGTCCAAATACCATAATTGAAGGTTCAAATACCATAATCTCAGGTTCAAGTAACATCATTGACGGTCCAAGTACCATCATCGATGGTCCAAGTTCCATCATCGACGGTCCAAGTACCATAATCGTAGGTCCATTTGCCATCATCGACGGTCCAAGTACCATCATCGACGGTTCAAGTACCATCATCAACGGTCCAAATACCAAAATCGACGGTTCAAGTACCATCGTCGACGTACCAAGTACCATCGTTGACGGTCCAAGTACCATCATCGATGGTCCAAGTATCATCATGGACGGAGCAACTACCATCATCGACGGTCCAAGTAATATCATCGAAGGTCCAAGTTAAATCGTCGAAGGTTCCAGTACCATCATCAACAATCCAAGTACCATCCTCGACGATGCTAGTTTACCATCGTCGACGGTTCATGTTACATCGTTAACAGTTCAAGAACCATCGTTGACGGTTCAAGTACCATCATCGACGGTTCAAGTACCATCATCGACGGTCAAAGGACCATCACCGACGGTCAAAGTACTATCATCGACAGTCAAAGTACCTTCATCGACGGTCCAAGTAATATCATCGACGGTCCAAGTAATATCATCGACGGTTCAAGTACCATCAGCGACGGTCCAAGTACCATCATCGACGGTCCAAGTAACTTCATCGACGGTCCACGTACCGTCATCGACGGTCCAAGTACCATCATCGACGGTCCAAGTAGCATCATCGACTGTCCAACTACCATCGTCGACGGACCAAGTACCACCATCGACGGTCCAAGTACCATCATCAACGGTTCAAGTACCATCGTCGAAGGTCCAATTACCATCGTTGACGGTCTAAGTAACATAATCGATGGTCCAAGTACCATCATTGATGGTTCAACAACCATCATCGTCGATCCAAATACCATCATCGACGGTACAAGTACCATCATCGACGGTCCAAATACCATAATTGAAGGTTCAAATACCATAATCTCAGGTTCAAGTAACATCATTGACGGTCCAAGTACCATCATCGATGGTCCAAGTTCCATCATCGACGGTCCAAGTACCATAATCGTAGGTCCATTTGCCATCATCGACGGTCCAAGTACCATCATCGACGGTTCAAGTACCATCATCAACGGTCCAAATACCAAAATCGACGGTTCAAGTACCATCGTCGACGGTCCAAGTACCATCATCGATGGTCCAAGTATCATCATGGACGGAGCAAATACCATCATCGACGGTCCAAGTAACATCATCGAAGGTCCAAGTACCATCGTCGAAGGTTCCAGTACCATTTTCAACAATCTAAGTACCATCCTCGACGATGCTAGTTTATCGCCGACGTTATGAGTATCATCGTCGACGTTGTGAGTACCATCATCGACAATGTGAGTACCATCGTCGACAGTGAAAGTACCATCATCGACGGTTCAAGTTCCATGATTGACGGTCAAAGTACCATAATTGATGGTCAAAGTACCATCACTAACAGTCCAAGTAACATCATCGACGGTCCAAGTACCATAATCGACGGTCCATTTACCATAATCCATGGTTTAAGTACCATCATCGACGGTCCAAGTACCATCATTGACGGTTCAAGTACCATCATCGATGGTCCAAGTACCATCGTCGATGGTCCATATACCATAATCGACGGTTCAAGTACCATCGTCGACGGTCCAAGTACTATCGTTGACGGTCAAAGAACCATCATAAATGGTCCAAGTACCATCGTTGACGGTTCAAGTAACATCCTCTACGATCCAAATACCATCATCGGCGGTACAAGTACCATCATCGACGGTCCAAATACCATTATTGACGGTTCAAATACCATAATCGACGGTTCAAGTAACATCGTCGACGGTTCAAGTACCGTCATTGACGGTCAAAGGACCATCATCGACGGTCAAAGTACTATCATCGACAGTCAAAGTACCTTCATCGACGGTCAAAGTACCTTCATCAACGGTCCAAGTAATATCATCGACGGTTCAAGTACCATTGTCAACGGTCCAACTACCATCGTCGACAGACCTAGTACCACCATCGACGATCCAAGTACCATCATCAACGGTTCAAGTATTATCGTCGAAGTACCAATTACCATCACTGACGGTCCAAGTAACATAATCGATGGTCCAAGTACCATCACCGACGGTCCAACTACCGTCGTCGACGGTCCAAGTACCATCATCAACGGTCCAAGTAATATCATCGACGGTTGAAGTACCATCAGCGACGGTCCAAGTACCATCATCCACGGTCCAAGTAACATCATCGACGGTCCAAGTAACATCATCGACGGTCCAAGTACCATCATCGACGGTCCAAGTACCATAATCGACGGTTCAAGTACCATTGTCAACGGTCCAACTACCATCGTCGACGGACCTAGTACCACCATCGACGGTCCAAGTACCATCATCAACGGTTCAAGTATTATCGTCGAATGTCCAATTACCATCACTGACGGTCCAAGTAACATAATCGATAATCCAAGTACCATCACCGACGGTCCAACTACCGTCGTCGACGGTCCAAGTACCATCATCTAGGGTCCAAGTACATCACCAACGGTGTGAAAACCATCACCGACGGTTCAAGAACATCACCGACATTGTGAGTACCATCATCAACGGTTCAAGTACCATCGTCGAAGGTCCAATTACCATCGTTGACGGTCTAAGTAACATAATCGATGGTCCAAGTACCATCATTGATGGTTCAACAACCATCATCGTCGATCCAAATACCATCATCGACGGTACAAGTACCATCATCGACGGTCCAAATACCGTAATTGACGGTTCAAATACCATAATCTCAGGTTCAAGTAACATCATTGACGGTCCAAGTACCATCATCGATGGTCCAAGTTCCATCATCGACGGTCCAAGTACCATAATCGTAGGTCCATTTGCCATCATCGACGGTCCAAGTACCATCATCGACGGTTCAAGTACCATCATCAACGGTCCAAATACCAAAATCGACGGTTCAAGTACCATCGTCGACGTACCAAGTACCATCGTTGACGGTCCAAGTACCATCATCGATGGTCCAAGTATCATCATGGACGGAGCAACTACCATCATCGACGGTCCAAGTAACATCATCGAAGGTCCAAGTACCATCGTCGAAGGTTCCAGTACCATTATCAACAATCTAAGTACCATCCTCGACGATGCTAGTTTATCGCCGACGTTATGAGTATCATCGTCGACGTTGTGAGTACCATCATCGACAATGTGAGTACCATCGTCGACAGTGAAAGTACCATCATCGACGGTTCAAGTTACATTATTGACGGTCCAAGTACCATAATCGACGGTCCATTTACCATAATCCATGGTTTAAGTACCATCATCGACGGTCCAAGTACCATCATCGACGGTTCAAGTACCATCATCGATGGTCCAAGTACCATCGTCGATGGTCCATATACCATAATCGACGGTTCAAGTACCATCGTCGACGGTCCAAGTACTATCGTTGACGGTCCAAGAACCATCATAAATGGTCCAAGTACCATCGTTGACGGTTCAAGTAACATCCTCTACGATCCAAATACCATCATCGGCGGTACAAGTACCATCATCGACGGTCCAAATACCATTATTGACGGTTCAAATACCATAATCGACGGTTCAAGTAACATCGTCGACGGTTCAAGTACCGTCATTGACGGTCAAAGGACCATCATCGACGGTCAAAGTACTATCATCGACAGTCAAAGTACCTTCATCGACGGTCAAAGTACCTTCATCAACGGTCCAAGTAATATCATCGACGGTTCAAGTACCATTGTCAACGGTCCAACTACCATCGTCGACGGACCTAGTACCACCATCGATGGTCCAAGTACCATCATCAACGGTTCAAGTATTATCGTCGAAGGTCCAATTACCATCACTGACGGTCCAAGTAACATAATCGATGGTCCAAGTACCATCACCGACGGTCCAACTACCGTCGTCGACGGTCCAAGTACCATCATCAACGGTCCAAGTAATATCATCGACGGTTCAAGTACCATCAGCGACGGTCCAAGTACCATCATCCACGGTCCAAGTAACATCATCGACGGTCCACGTACCATCATCGACGGTCCAATTAACATCATCGACGGTCCAAGTACCATCATCGACGGTCCAAGTACCATAATCGACGGTTCAAGTACCATTGTCAACGGTCCAACTACCATCGTCGACGGACCTAGTACCACCATCGACGGTCCAAGTACCATCATCAACGGTTCAAGTATTATCGTCGAAGGTCCAATTACCATCATTGACGGTCCAAGTAACATAATCGATAATCCAAGTACCATCACCGACGGTCCAACTACCGTCGTCGACGGTCCAAGTACCATCATCTAGGGTCCAAGTACATCACCAACGGTGTGAAAACCATCACCGACGGTTCAAGAACATCACCGACATTGTGAGTACCATCATCGACGGTTCAAGTACCATCAGCGACGGTCCAAATAACATCATCGACGGTCCAAGAACCATCATCGACGGTCCACGTACCATCATCGACGGTCCAAGTACCATTATCGACGGTCCAAGTACCATCATCGACGGTTCAAGTACCATCGTCAACGGTCCAACTACCATCGTCGACGGACCAATTACCATCGTCCAAGGTCCAAGTACCATGATCGACGGTCCATTTACCACCATCGACGGTTCAAGTACCATCGTTGAAGGACCAATTACCGTCGTTGCCGGTTTAAGTAACATCATCGATGGTCCAAGTACCATCGTTGACGGTTCAAGTACCATCATCGACCAACCAAATACCATCATCGACGGTACAAGTACCATCATCGACGGTACAAGTACCATCATTGTCGGTCCAAATACCATAATTGACGGTTCAAATACCATAATCTACGGTTCAAGTAACGTCATCGACGGTCCAAGTACCATCATCGATGGTCCAAGTACCATCATCGACGGTCCAAGTAACATCATCGACGGTCCAAGAACCATCATCGACGGTCCAAGAACCATAATCGTAGGTCCATTTGCCATCATCGACGGTCCAAGTACCATCATCGACGGATCAAGTACCATCATCGACGGTCCAAATACCAAAATCGACGGTTCAAGTACCATCATCGACGGTCCAAGTACCATTATCGACGGTCCAAGAACCATAATCGTAGGTCCATTTGCCATCATCGACGGTCCAAGTACCATTATCGACGGTCCAAATACCAAAATCGACGTTTCAAGTACCATCGTCGACGTACCAAGTACCATCGTTGACGGTCCAAGTACCATTATCGACGGTCCAAGTATCATCATGAACGGAGCAACTACCATCATCGACGGTCCCAGTACCATCATCAACAATCCAAGTACCATCATCGACGATGCAAGTTTATCGCTGACGTTATGAGAATCATCGTCGACGTTATGAGTACCATCATTGACAATGTGAGTACCATCATCGACGGTTTAAGTACCATCATCGACGAATCAAGTTCCATCATTGACGGTCAAAGTACCATAATCGATGGTCAAAGTACCATCATCAACAGTCCAATTAACATCATCGACCGTCCAAGTACCATAATTGACGGTCCATTTACCTTAATAAACGGTCCAAGTACCATCATCGACGGTCCAAGTACCATCATCGACGGTCCAAGTACCATCGTCGACGGTCCAAGTACCATCGTCGACGGTCCAAGTACCATCGTCGACGGTCCAAGTACCATCGTCGACGGTCCAAGTACCATAATCGACGTTCCATTTACCACCATCGACGGTCCAAGTACCATAATCAACGGTTCAAGTACCATAATCAACGGTTCAAGTACCATAATCAACGGTTCAAGTACCATCGTCGAAGGTCCAATTACTATCGTTGACGGTCCAAGTACCATCATCAATAGTCCAAGTACCATCAACGACGGTTCAAGTACCATCGTCAACGGTCCAACTACCATCGTCGACGGACCAAGTACCATCGTTGACGGTCCAAGTACCATTATCGACGGTCCAAGTATCATCATGAACGGAGCAACTACCATCATCGACGGTCCCAGTACCATCATCAACAATCCAAGTACCATCATCGACGATGCAAGTTTATCGCTGACGTTATGAGAATCATCGTCGACGTTATGAGTACCATCATTGACAATGTGAGTACCATCATCGACGGTTTAAGTACCATCATCGACGAATCAAGTTCCATCATTGACGGTCAAAGTACCATAATCGATGGTCAAAGTACCATCATCAACAGTCCAATTAACATCATCGACCGTCCAAGTACCATAATTGACGGTCCATTTACCTTAATAAACGGTCCAAGTACCATCATCGACGGTCCAAGTACCATCATCGACGGTCCAAGTACCATCGTCGACGGTCCAAGTACCATCGTCGACGGTCCAAGTACCATCGTCGACGGTCCAAGTACCATAATCGACGTTCCATTTACCACCATCGACGGTCCAAGTACCATAATCAACGGTTCAAGTACCATAATCAACGGTTCAAGTACCATCGTCGAAGGTCCAATTACTATCGTTGACGGTCCAAGTACCATCATCAATAGTCCAAGTACCATCAACGACGGTTCAAGTACCATCGTCAACGGTCCAACTACCATCGTCGACGGACCAAGTACCATCGTCGAAGGTCCAAGTACCATAATCGACGATCCATTTACCACCATTGACGGTCCAAGTACCATCATCAACGGTTTACGTACCATCGTTGAAGGTCCAATTACCGTCGTTGACGGTTCAAGTAACATCATCGATGGTCCACGTACCATCGTTGACGGTTCAAGTATCATCATCGACGATCCAAATACCAGCATCGACGGTACAAGTACCATCATCGACGGTACAAGTACCATCATTGACGGTCCAAATACCATAATTGACGGTTCAAATACCATAATCTACGGTTCAAGTAACATCATCGATGGTCCAAGTACCATCATCGACGGTCCAAGTACCATCATCGACGGTCCAAGTACCATCATCGACGGTTCAAGTACCATTATCGACGGTCCAAGAACCATAATCGTAGGTCCATTTGCCATCATCGACGGTCCAAGTCACATCATCGATGGTTCAAGTACCATCATCGACGGTCCAAATACCAAAATCGACAGTTCAAGTACCATCGTCGACGTACCAAGTACCATCGTTGACGGTCCAAGTACCATCGTTGACGGTCCAAGTACCATCATCGACGGTCCAAGTATCATCATGAACGGAGCAACTACCATCATCGACGGTCCCAGTACCATCATCAACAATCCAAGTACCATCATCTTCGATGCAAGTTTATCGCTGACGTTATGAGTATCATCGTCGACGTTATGAGTACCATCATCGACAATGTGAGTACCATCGTCGTCGGTTTAAGTACCATCATCGATGAATCAAGTTCCATCATTGACGGTCAAAGTACCATAATCGATGGTCAAAGTACCATCATCAACAGTCCAAGTAACATCATCGACCGTCCAAGTACCATAATTGACGGTCCATTTACCTTATTCGATGATCCAAGTACCATCATCGACGGTCCAAGTACCCGCATCGACGGTCCAAGTACCATCATCGACGGTTCAAGTACCATCGTCAACGGTCCAACTAACATCGTCGACGGACCAAGTACCATCGTCGAAGGTCCAAGTACCATAATCGACCGTCCATTTACCACCATCAACGGTCCAAGTACCATCATCAACGGTTCAAGTACCATTGTTGAAGGTCCAATTACCGTCGTTTACGGTTCAAGTAACATCATCGATGGTCCAAGTACCATCGTTGACGGTTCAAGTACCATCATCGACGATCCAAATACCATCATCGGCGGTACAAGTACCATCATCGACAGTCCAAATACCAAAATTGACGGTTCAAATACCATAATCGACGGTTCAAGTAACATCGTTGACGGTCCAAGTACCATCGTCATTGGTTCCAGTACCATCATCGATGGTCCCGGTAACATCATCAACAATCCAAGTACCATCATCGACGATGCTAGTTCATCGCCGAAGTTGTGATTATCATCGTCGTCGTTGTGAGTACCATCATTTAGGGTCCCATTACATCACCGACGGTTCAAGAACATCACCGACGGTGTGAATACCATCACCGACGGTTCAAGTACATCACCGACGGTGCGAGTACATCGCCAACGTTGTGAGTATCATCATCGACGTTGTGAGTACCATCGTCGACGGTTAATGTTACATCGTTAACAGTTGAAGAACCATCGTTGACGGTTCAAGTAAAATCATCGACGGTTCAAGTACCATCATCGACGGTCAAAGGACCATCATCGACGGTCAAAGTACTATCATCGACAGTCAAAGTACCTTCATCGACGGTCAAAGTACCTTCATCGACGGTCCAAGTACCATCGTCGACGGTTCAAGTACCATCAGCGAAGGTCCAAGTATCATCATCGACGGTCCAAGTAACATCATCGACGGTCCACGTACCATCATCGACGGTTCAAGTACCATCGTTGTCGGTTTGAGTACCATCATCGACGGTTCAAGTACCATCATCGACGGTTCAAATACCAAAATCGACGGTTCAAGTACCATCGTCGACGTACCAAGTACCATCGTTGACGGTCCAAGTACCATCATCGACGGTCCAAGTATCATCATGAACGGAGCAACTACCATCATCGACGGTCCCAGTACCATCATCAACAATCCAAGTTCCATCATCGACGATGCTAGTTTATCGCCGACGTTATGAGTATCATCGTCGACGTTATGAGTACCATCATCGACAATGTGAGTACCATCGTCGACGGTTTAAGTACCATCATCAACAGTCCAAGTAACATCATCGACGGTCCAAGTACCATAAACGACGGTCCAAGTACCATCATCGACGGTTCAAGTACCATCGTCGACGGTCCAAGTACCATCGTCGACGGTCCAAGTACCATAGTCGACGGTCCCAGTACCATCATCGACGATCCAAATACCATCATCGACGGTACAAGTACCATCATCGACGGTACAAGTACCATCATTGACGGTCCAAATACCATAATTGACGGTTTAAATACCATAATCTACGGTTCAAGTAACATCATCGACGGTCCAAGTACCATCATCGACGGTCCAAGTACCATCATCGATGGTCCAAGTACCATTATCGACGGTCCAAGAACCATAATCGTAGGTCCATTTGCCATCATCGACGGTCCAAGTACCAACATCGACGGTTCAAGTACCATCATCGACGGTTCAAATACCAAAATCGACGGTTCAAGTACCATCGTCGACGTACCTAGTAACATCGTTGACGGTCCAAGTACCATCATCGACGGTCCAAGTATCATCATGAACGGAGCAACTACCATCATCGACGGTCCCAGTACCATCATCAACAATCCAAGTACCATCATCGACGATGCTAGTTTATCGCCGACGTTATGAGTATCATCGTCGACGTTATGAGTACCATCATCGACAATGTGAGTACCATCGTCGACGGTTTAAGTACCATCATCAACGGTTCAAGTTCCATCATTGACGGTCAAAGTACCATAATCGGTGGTCAAAGTACCATCATCAACAGTCCAAGTAACATCATCGACGGTCCAAGTACCATCAACGACGGTCCAAGTACCATCATCGACGGTTCAAGTACCATCGTCGATGGTCCAAGTACCATCGTCGACAGTCCAAGTACCATAGTCGACGGTCCCAGTACCATCATCGACGGTCCAAGTACCATAAACGACGGTCCATTTACCACCATCGACGGTCCAAGTACCATCATCAACGGTTCAAGTACCATCATCAACGGTTCAAATACCATCGTTGAAGGTCCAATTACCATCGTTGACGGTCCAAGTAACATCATCGATGGTCCAAGTACCATCGTTGCCGGTTCAAATACCATCGTTGCCGGTTCAAATACCATCATCGACGATCCAAATACCATCATCGCCAGTACAAGTACCATCATCGACGGTCCAAATACCAAAATTGACGGTTCAAATACCATAATCGACGGTTCAAGTATCATCGTTGATGGTCCACGTACCATCATCGATGGTCCCAGTATCATCATGGACGGAGCAATTACCATCATCGACGGTCCAAGTACCAGGGTCGACCATCCAAGTATCATCGTCGATGGTTCCAGTACCATCGTCGATGGTTCCAGTACCATCATCGATGGTCCCGGTACCATCATCAACAATCCAAGTACCATCATCGACGATGCTAGTTCATCGCCGAAGTTGTTATTATCATCGTCGACGTTGTGAGTACCATCGTCGACGTTCCAAGTACCATCATTTAGGGTCCAAGTACATCACCGACGGTGTGAATACCATCACCGACGGTTCAAGAACATCACCGACGGTGTGAATACCATCACCGACGGTTCAAGAACATCACCGACGGTGTGAATACCATCACCGACGGTTCAAGAACATCACCGACGGTGTGAATACCATCACCGACGGTTGAAGTACATCACCGACGGTGCGAGTACATCGCCAACGTGGTGAGTATCATCGTCGACGTTGTGAGTACCATCGTCGACGGTTCATGTTACATCGTTAACAGTTCAAGAACCATCGTTGACGGTTCAAGTACCATCATCGACTGTTCAAGTTCCATCATCGACGGTCAAAGGACTATCATCGACGGTCAAAGTACAATCATCGACAGCCAAACTACGGGTCTTTTCAGTGATTTGTCAGATGTTCTGACAGTTACGACGCGAACTTGATTGTCTTGTCCTGGATGACGTTCAGTGATTCTTGCCATTCTCCACTTGGTTGGAGGTAAATCTTCATCCTTGAGCAAGACCAAGTCGCCGACTCGTAGATTCGGTTTTGGTGTAGTCCACTTTGGACATTGTTGAAGGCGAGAGAGGAATTCATTTCGCCAACGGTTCCAAAAGTGCTGCAGTACTTGTTGGCCCAATTGCCAACGTGACAGGCGGTTGACGTTTTCAGAAGTGAGATCGGGTTCGGGTATTGCGGTGAGCGCATCTCCGATTAGGAAATGTTCAGGTGTCAACGCATTGAAGTCGTTTGGATCCGAGCTTAACGCCGTTAAAGGACGTGAATTTAAGCAAGCTTCGATTTGGCAAAGAAGCGTTTGCATTTCTTCAAAGTTTAGAACCATGGTGCCAAGAACTCGTTTCAGATGATACTTGACGGACTTCACCCCGGCTTCCCAGAGGCCTCCAAAATGTGGCGCGGCAGGCGGGTTGAAGTGCCAATTAATTCCTTCGTCTGCGAGCCATCGTGATACTTGATCGTTGTTGTTTGTAGAGACTATGAATTTGATGAATGTTTTCATCTCTCGATCGGCTCCTGTAAAGTTGGTTCCACAGTCGCTGTAAATGTCGGCGCATTTTCCTCGTCGAGCAACAAAGCGTTTCAATGCTGCCAGAAATGCTTCGGTGGTCATGTCACTGACAAGTTCAAGATGAATTGATCTTGTGGTAAAGCAAGCGAAGACGGCAATGTATTCCTTAAACCTGAAGTGACTTCGTCCCTTCATTAGTTTAAGGGTAAATGGTCCTGCGTAGTCGACTCCACACTTCAAAAATGGCCGAGCAGGATTTACTCTCGCTGGTGGTAAATCGCCCATAAGTTGCTTTACAGTGACTGCCTGCTGTCGTACACATGAAACACATCTTCTGATATGGAAACGTATGGCATCACGAAGACGGACGATCCAATAACGTTTCTGTAAGACAGAAGTTAGTAGTTGAGCACCTCCGTGAAAATGTTTTTCGTGCTCGTGTTGTATTAGAAGTTCTGTTAATTTGCTCTGTCTCGGTAACAGTGCCGGATGCCTTTGTTCGTATGGTAAGTTGGAGTGGCAAAGTCTGCCACCAACTCTAAGAATCCCATCTTGATCGATGTACGGACGCATCGAAAGGATTTTACTTTTCCGTGGTAATTCTTGGTTTTGTTTAAGGCAAGCTATCTCTTCGTTAAAACTGTTGCTTTGGACGACCCGAATCCAATGGGATAGCGCCTTTTCGTTCTCTTCCTTCGATAAAGGTTCAGTAATCCTCAATTCTGTCGCATTTCGCGAATTGAAGACAAAACGTAGAATGTAGGCGGTGATATGAATGAGTTTTTTAAGCACTGAAAATTTTGAAAGGAGCGTGAAATCCATTTGATGATGTGTTACTAAAGAAATAATTCGTCTTTCCTCGGATAAATATTCATTTGGCTCTGAGAGTTCATGTAGTTCTTGCGTTGTTGCGGCAAAAATAAGGCACTGCGGTCCATGCCACCTGAGACCATGATTTCCCAGTTCGCTAGCGGATATTCCTCGAG
Organism: Leiobunum rupestre; assembly: GCF_980474605.1. Lineage (NCBI taxonomy): Eukaryota > Metazoa > Arthropoda > Arachnida > Opiliones > Sclerosomatidae > Leiobunum > Leiobunum rupestre. The sequence goes on from NC_143392.1 coordinate 2,884,275, forward strand.
AAGTGCAATCTGCAGGGTTGCTGTCTCCTGAAATGTGATGCCATTGCGCTCTCGGTAGTTTCTCGTGGATTTCTGACACTCGATTGGCTACGAACGTTTTCCAACGTGGCGGTGGAGCTTTCAACCAAGCTAGGACGATTGTTGAGTCCGACCAGCAATGAACATCAGCTATATCCAATCTCAATGACTCCCTGATCAGTTGAATCAGAGAAGCCAAAAGTAATGCACCAGATAATTCCAGTCTCGGAAGTGTGATTTGTTTGAGCGGAGCGACTCTTGTTTTCGCAGCGATCAGTTGTATTTTGATTTGTCCGTTGTTATTCACCGTCTTCAGGTATACGGCAGCTGCGTACGCTTTCTCCGATGCGTCACAAAATCCATGCAGGCTAATGTCTGTAGCATTAGCTTGCGAAATGTGCCGTTGAACCGTAATGTTTTCAATTTCTGGTAAATCGGTTCGAAACGACCTCCATTAAGCTTCAAGTGGTTGGGGAAGTTGCTCATCCCAATTCAATTTTAGCTGCCACATTTCCTGTAACATCAGTTTCGCTCGAACGGTTACTGGTGCCAACAGTCCCAGAGGATCGAATATCCTTGCTGTATCCGAAAGAATCGTACGTTTAGTGATTGAACTTCTTGACGCTGGAGAAGTAACCATAAACGAGAAATTATCAGCCGAAGGAGTCCAATATAGGCCGAGAGTCTTGACTGATTCGTCGTTCTCGATGCATAGTGGCTTTTGTAAATCCTTCATGTTGGCTGGTAGTGTATCCAATCATGCAGCTTCATTCGACGCCCATTTCCTAATTTCAAATCCTGCTTGAGATGTAGCTTGAATGATTTCTGACTGAAGTCATAAAACGTTCTCAATCGTTTCGTCGCCTGTCATTAGATCGTCCATGTAGAAGTCATTTTGTAAAGCCGAAGATGCCAACGGAAGTGTCTCTTTCACGTCATGGCCGAGTTGCTTCAAGACTTTAGTTGCTAGGTATGGCGCTGATGCGGTTCCATATGTAACCGTTAGCAAACGGTATTCGAGCAAGGGTTCGTGTGAGTTGTTTCGCCAAACAATTCTTTGAAGATCGGAGTCGTCTGGATGTACTCTAATTTGACGAAACATTTTGGCAAGGTCTGCTTTCATTACAATGCGATGTTGACGAAAGCGAATAAGGAGGTTGACCAAATCATCTTGAAGTTTTGGCCCCACTAGCAGATGATCGTTTAGGGAAACTCCAGTTGTAGATTTGGCAGAGGCGTCGAACACCACACGAACTCTCGTGGTGGTACTGTCTTCTTTGAATACCGCATGATGAGGCACGTAGTAAGATGGATTGGTTTCGATTTTTATTTCATTCGAGGGAATGAGTTCCATATGTCCAAGGGCAATGTATTCCCCCATGAACTTGCGGTACTCCTCATAGAGATTCGGGTTAACACGTAGACGTCGTTCTAAGTGAGAGAATCGACGGATTGCCATTTGTTTAGAATCTCCAAGTTTTGGTGCATCGTTTATCTTTGGTAATCGTACAGTGAATCTTCCTGTAGAGTCACGTGTATGTGATTCTTCAAAGTTCTTTTCACATTGAATTTCTGTTGGAGATAGTATTCTTCGAGGCTGGATGTCTTCTAGCTCCCAAAGATGTTTCCAATCTGCTTCCAATGTACAATGGTGGACCTTTATTTTCGAACTTCTTCCGGCCATCAGCAATGGACCGGAAACTGCCCATCTGAAAAGAGTATTAAAGGCACCTGGAAGACCTTCTTTCCCCTTGCAAATGCCATCTTGTAAGAGCTCTAGATACACGTCAGCACCTAGTAAAATATCCACTTGTCCAGGGCTATGAAAAGTTGGATCAGCAAGTGTTAAGCCTTTCAAGTGTAGACAATTTCCAGGATCGAACGGACTGTTAGGTAAATAATCCGTGACATTTTTCAGGACGATTGCCTCGACGATGACCTCCGACGTGTTAATGATATTTGACTGAATATTCACCATGACACTGCCTTGAGAGGTGTTCATTCCGGTTGCTCTAATTCCGTCAACTGAGACGTTGAAACGTGTTCGCTTCAATCTTAGTTTCCTCGTGAATTGTTCCGTGATGAAACTGGCTTGAGAACCCGAGTCCAGAAGCGCTCGGGCTGGATAAAGTTGCTCGTCAAGTCCCTTGACTTGGACCATTGCGGTTGCCAAGATAACTTGGGTTGATCCAATTATTTCACGAGATGGGCATGAAACTACACCGGAGGTTGCCTTCGTCTTCGTTAATTCCTTCTCTTGATGTAGAAGTGTGTTATGTCGTGCGTTGCATTTCCTACAATGACCAGATTTGCAGTCATTGCTTTGATGACCGGTTCGTAAGCAATTGAAACACATGGCACTCCTCTTGACCATGTTCCAACGCTCGTCCGAAGATGCATTCAGAAAATTGGTACATTTGTATACAGAGTGTATTTCGTTGCAAAAGTGACACGTCTCGCTCAGAGCACCATGATGAGCCTTTGTACTCGTTCTCTGATGTAATGGAGGCTTCGACTTGATTGCAGTAGTTGTAGGCGGAGCTGCTGCTAAGGCTCTGGCCCGTTGTTCAAGAAATGTAACGAGATCCTCGAAAGTTGGTCTTTCGGTCCCCCTCAGGGAAAGTTCCCATTGTCGGCGAGATTCTGAATCCAATTTTTCCTTTACAAGATGAAGTAGTATGGAGTCCCAATGTTGTACTGGTTCTTTGAGAACCTTGAGCGCCCTTATGCATTCGGCGGTGGTATCGATGAGCGTTCGTAAAGCGGATGAAGATTCTTGGATGACGTTAGTTTGACTGAAGAGACGTTTTACGTGTGCATCGATGATTTCCCGGGTATTGTTGAACCGATTGTTTAAGATGTCCCAAGCTTCCAGATAATTAGCGTCAGTTACCGGAATAGATTGAACTAGGAGCGCTGCTTCGTTTCGTAATGATGACTTCAAATACTGAAACTTCTGAGCTCCGGTGAGCGATTCGTTGTTGTGTACGGTGGCCGTGAAGAGATCATGAAATGGAAGCCAATCGACGTAACCACCGCTGAATGATGGAAGTTCCAGCTTCGGTAAACGTACATCACTAGCTGGTCTGACTTGTCTCACTGGAATGTTTGCTGCTTTTTCATTCGATTCAGTGACGAGTAGGATTGTCAGATCTTCGAGTCGAGCATTAAGGGGTTGTATTCATCTTCGTGATCCGCGAAATCGTCGTCGTCGGGATCGATATTTGCAACTACGGCATCTTGAACCTCATCCAAGATAGTTTTTCCACCTTGTCTACATACAGCTTCAAGGCGACGTCAGATAGATTAGTTGCTGTTTGACCCACCGCATTTTCAATCCTGGTGATCTGTCCCTTGATAGCTGCTCTTCTTCTCACCAGAACATCCATGATGAATTATGTTGATTCGTTTACGATCGGGATATGATCGATGGTTTAAACGGTTTCCAACGGAGAATCCACGCTAATTTTCACTGTCTCTCACGGAAAGATAGCCGATTCGATGATTAGTTGAGGAACATAATCAAGTTGACGAATGTATCCGGCTCGACGGACCAAAAAATGTCGTGAAGAGCGAAATAAAAGACGCGAACTTTTCCGACATAAAAACCGGTAAACCTTTTTCCTCTTATTTCAAAACAGAACTAGCCGTTAATTTATTTTTACACGCGCAAAATAACACCTTTTTTAACAGCAACCAAAAACTCACTTTCACGCGCGCGTGCGCTATATAAACATTTGAAAACGAATATAGGTACATGTACTATACAAAATTACGATGTGTACAACCGAACAACGGTCAAAGTACTATCATCGACAGTCAAAGTACCTTCATCGACGGTCAAAGTACCTTCATCGACGGTCCAAGTAATATCATCGACGGTTCAAATACCATCAGCGACGGTCCAAGTACCATCATCGACGGTCCAAGTAACATCATCGACGGTCCACGTACCATCATCGACGGTCCAAGTAACATCATCGACGGTCCAAGTACCATCATTGACGGTTCAAGTACCATAATCGACGGTTCAAGTACCATTGTCAACGGTCCAATTACCATCGTCGACGGACCAAGTACCACCATCGACGGTCCAAGTACCATCATCAACGGTTCAAGTACCATCGTCGAAGATCCAATTACCATCGTTGACGGTCCAAGTAACATAATCGATGGTCCAAGTACCATCATTGACGGTTCAAGTACCATCATCGTCAATCCAAATACCATCATCGACGGTAACAGTACCATCATCGACGGTCCAAATACCATAATTGACGGTTCAAATACCATAATCTCAGGTTCAAGTAACATCATTGACGGTCCAAGTACCATCATCAATGGTCCAAGTTCCATCATCGACGGTCCAAGTACCATAATCGTAGGTCCATTTGCCATCATCGACGGTTCAAGTACCATCATCGACGGTCCAAATACCAAAATCGACGGTTCAAGTACCATCGTCGACGTACCAAGTACCATCGTCGACGTACCAAGTACCATCGTCGACGTACCAAGTACCATCGTTGACGGTTCAAATACCATAATCTCAGGTTCAAGTAACATCATTGACGGTCCAAGTACCATCATCGATGGTCCAAGTTCCATCATCGACGGTCCAAGTACCATAATCGTAGGTCCATTTGCCATCATCGACGGTTCAAGTACCATCATCGACGGTCCAAATACCAAAATCGACGGTTCAAGTACCATCGTCGACGTACCAAGTACCATCGTCGACGTACCAAGTACCATCGTCGACGTACCAAGTACCATCGTCGACGTACCAAGTACCATCGTTGACGGTCCAAGTACCATCATCGATGGTCCAAGTATCATCATGGACGGAGCAACTACCATCATCGACGGTCCAAGTAACATCAACGAAGGTCCAAGTACCATCGTCAAAGGTTCCAGTACCATCGTCGAAGGTTCCAGTACCATCATCAACAATCCAAGTACCATCCTCGACGATGCTAGTTTATCGCCGACGTTATGAGTATCATCGTCGACGTTGTGAGTACCATCATCGACAATGTGAGTAACATCGTCGACGGTTTAAGTACCATCATCGACGGATCAAGTTCCACCATTGACGGTCAAAGTACCATAATTGATGGTCAAAGTACCATCATTAACAGTCCAAGTAACTTCATCGACGGTCCAAGTAACATAATCTACGGTCCATTTACCATAATCCATGGTTTAAGTACCATCATCGACGGTCCAAGTACCATCATCGACGGTTAAAGTACCATCATCGATGGTCCAAGTACCTTCATCGATGGTCCATATACCATATTCGACGGTTCAAGTACCATCGTCGACGGTCCAAGTACTATCGTTGACGGTCCAAGAACCATCATAAATGGTCCAAGTACCATCGTTGACGGTTCAAGTAACATCCTCTACGATCCCAATACCATCATCGACGGTACAAGTACCATCATCGACTGTCCAAATACCATAATCGACGGTTCAACTACCATCGTTCACGGTCCAAGTACCATCATCTAGGGTCCAAGTACATCACCAACGGTGTGAATACCATCACCGACGGTCCAACTACTTTCGTCGACGGTCCAAGTACCATCATCAAGGGTCCAAGTACATCACCAACGGTGTGAATACCATCACCGACGGTTCAAGAACATCACCGACATTGTGAGTACCATCATCGACGGTTCAAGTACCATCATCGACGGTTCAAGTACCATCATCGACGGTTCAAGTACCATCATCGACGGTCCAAGAACCATCATCGACGGTTCACGTACCATCATCGACGGTCAAAGTACCATTATTGACGGTCCAAGTACCATCATCAACGGTTCAAGTACCATCGTCAACGGTCCAACTACCATCGTCGACGAACCGAGTACCATCGTCGAAGGTCCAAGTACCATAATCGACGGTCCATTTACCACCATCGACGGTCCAATTACCATCATCAACGGTTCAAGTACCATCGTTGAAGGTCCAATTACCGTCGTTGACGGTTCAAGTAACATCATCGATGGTCCAAGTACCATCGTTGACGGTTCAAGTACCATCATCGACGATCCAAATACCATAATCGACGGTCCAAATACCATAATTGACTGTTCAAATACCATAATCTACGGTTCAAGTAACATCATCGACGGTCCAAGTACCATCATCGACGGTCCAATTACCATCATCGACGGTTCAAGTACCATTATCGACGGTCCAAGAACCATAATCGTAGGTCCATTTGCCATCATCGACGGTCCAAGTACCATTATCGACGGTCCAAATACCAAAATCGACGGTTCAAGTACAATCGTCGACGTACCAAGTACCATCGTTTACGGTCCAAGTACCATCATCGACGGTCCAAGTATCATCATGAACGGAGCAACTACCATCATCGACGGTCCCAGTACCATCATCAACAATCCAAGTACCATCATCGACGATGCTAGTTTATCGCTGACATTATGCGTATCATCGTCGACGTTATGAGTACCATCATCGACAATGTGAGCACCATCGTCGACGGTTTAAGTACCATCATCGACGAATCGAGTTCCATCATTGACGGTCAAAGTACCATAATCGATGGTCAAAGTACCATCATCAACAGTCCAAATAACATCATCGACCGTCCAAGTACCATAATTGACGGTCCATTTACCTTAATCGATGGTCCAAGTACCATTATCGACGGTCCAAGTACCATTATCGACGGTCCAAGTACCATCGTCGACGTCCAAGTACCATCGTCGACGGTCGAAGTACCATAATCGACGTTCCATTTACCACCATCAACGGTTCAAGTACCATCGTCGAAGGTCCAATTACCAACATTGACGGTCCAAGTAACATCATCGATGGTCCAAGTACCATCGTTGCCGGTTCAAATACCATCATCGACGATCCAAATACCATCATCAGCGGTACAAGTACCATCGTTGTCGGTTTGAGTACCATCATCGACGGTCCAAGTACCATCGTCGACGATCCAAGTTCCATAATCGACGATCCAAGTTCCATAATCGACGGTCCATTTACCATCATCAACAATCCAAGTACCATCATCGACGATGCTAGTTCATCGCCGACGTTGTGAGTGTCATCGTCGACGTTGTGAGTGTCATCGTCGACGTTGTGAGTACCATCATCGACAATTTGAGTATCATCTTCGACGGTTTAAGTACCATCATCGATGGTTCAAGTTCCATCATTGGCGGTCAAAGTACCATAATCGACGGTCAAAGTACCATCATTAACAGTCCAAGTAACATCATCGACGGTGCAAGTACCATAATCGATGGTTTATTTACCATCATCGACGGTCCAAGTACCATCATCGACGGTGCAAATACCATAATCGACGCTCGAGTACCATCGTCGACGGTCCAAGTACTATCGTTCACGGTCCAAGTATGATCATCAATGGTCCAAGTACCATCGTTGACGAATCAAGTACCATACTCGACGATCCAAATACCATCGTCGACGGACCAAGTACCACCATCGACGGTCCAAGTACCATCATCGACGGTCCAAGTAATATCATCGACGGTTCAATTTCCATCATCGACGGTTCAAGTACCATAATCGACGGTTCAAGTACCATCGTCAACGGTCCATTTACCACCATCGACGGTCCAAGTACCATCATCAACGGTTCAAGTACCATCGTCAAAGGTCAAAGTACCATCGTTGACGGTTCAAGTACCATCATCGACGATCCAAATACCATCATCGGCGGTACAAGTACCATCATCGACGGTCCAAATACCATAATTGACGGTTCAAATACCATAATCGACGGTTCAAGTAACATCGTCGACGGTTCAAGTACCGTCATCGACGGTCAAAGGACCATCATCGACGGTCAAAGTACTATCATCGACAGTCAAAGTACCTTCATCGACGGTCAAAGTACTATCATCGACAGTCAAAGTACCTTCATCGACGGTCCAAGTAATATCATCGACGGTTCAAGTACCATCAGCGACGGTCCAAGTACCATCATCGACGGTCCACGTACCATCATCGACGGTCCAAGTAACATCATCGACGGTCCAAGTACCATCGTCAACGGACCAAGTACAACCATCGACGGTCCAAGTACCATCATCAACGGTTCAAGTACCATCGTCGAAGGTCCAATTACGATCATTGGCGGTCCAAGTAACATAATCGATGGTCTAAGTACCATCATTGACGGTTCAAGTATTATCATCGTCGATCCAAATACCATCATCGACGGTACAAGTACCATCATCGACGGTCCAAATACCATAATTGACGGTTCAAATACCAAAATCTCAGGTTCAAGTAACATCATTGACGGTCCAAGTACCATCATCGATGGTCCAAGTTCCATCATCGACGGTCCAAGTACCATAATCGTAGGTCCATTTGCCATCATCGACGGTTCAAGTACCATCATCGACGGTCCAAATACCAAAATCGACGGTTCAAGTACCATCGTCGACGTACCAAGTACCATCGTTGACGGTCCAAGTACCATCATCGATGGTCCAAGTATCATCATGGACGAAGCAACTACCATCATCGACGGTCCAAGTAACATCATCGAAGGTCCAAGTACCATCGTCGAAGGTTCCAGTACCATCATCAACAATCCAAGTACCATCCTCGACGATGCTAGTTTATCGCCGACGTTGTGAGTACCATCATCGACAATGTGAGTAACATCGTCGACGGTTTAAGTACCATCATCGACGGTCCAAGTACCATCATCAACGGTTCAAGTACCATCGTCGAAGGTCCAATTACGATCATTGGCGGTCCAAGTAACATAATCGATGGTCTAAGTACCATCATTGACGGTTCAAGTACCATCATCGTCGATCCAAATACCATCATCGACGGTACAAGTACCATCATCGACGGTCCAAATACCATAATTGACGGTTCAAATACCAAAATCTCAGGTTCAAGTAACATCATTGACGGTCCAAGTACCATCATCGATGGTCCAAGTTCCATCATCGACGGTCCAAGTACCATAATCGTAGGTCCATTTGCCATCATCGACGGTTCAAGTACCATCATCGACGGTCCAAATACCAAAATCGACGGTTCAAGTACCATCGTCGACGTACCAAGTACCATCGTTGACGGTCCAAGTACCATCATCGATGGTCCAAGTATCATCATGGACGAAGCAACTACCATCATCGACGGTCCAAGTAACATCATCGAAGGTCCAAGTACCATCGTCGAAGGTTCCAGTACCATCATCAACAATCCAAGTACCATCCTCGACGATGCTAGTTTATCGCCGACGTTGTGAGTACCATCATCGACAATGTGAGTAACATCGTCGACGGTTTAAGTACCATCATCGACGGTTCAAGTACCATCATTGATGGTCCAAGTGCCATCGTCGACGGTCCAAGTACCATCATCGACGGTCCAAGTACCATCATCGACGGTCCTAGAACGATCATCGACAGTCCAAGTACCATCATCGACGGTTCAAGTACCATCATCGATGGTCCAAGTACCATCGTTAATGGTTCAAGTACCATCATCGACGGTCCAAGAACCATCATCGACGGTGCAAATACCATAATCAACGGTTCAGGTACAATAATCGATGGTTTAAGTACCATCGTCAACGGTCCAACTACCATCGTCGATTGTCCAAGTAACATTGTTGAAGGTCCAAGTACCATAATTGGCGGTCCATTTACCATCATCGACGGTCCAAGTACCATCATCCACGGTCCAAGTACCATCATCCACGGTCCAAGTACCATCATCGACGGTCCAAGTACCATCATCGACGGTGTGAGTACCATCGTCGATGGTCCAAGTACCATCGTTGACGGTCCACGAACCATCGTTGACGGTCCAAGTACCATCATCGGTGGTCCAAAAACCGTCATCGGTGGTCCAAGAACCATCGTTAATGGTTCAAATACCATCATCGACGGTCCAAGTACCATCATCGATGGTTTAAGTACCATCATCAATGGTCCAAATACCAAAATCGATGTTCCATTTACCAAAATCGATGTTCCATTTACCATCGTCGACGGTCCAAGTACAATCATCGATGGTTTAAGTACCATCATCAATGGTCCAAATAACAAAATCGATGGTTCAAGTACCATCATCGACGGTTCAAGTACCATCATCGACGGTCCAAATAACATAATCGACGGTTCAATTACCATAATCGACGGTTCAAGTACCATCGTCGACGGTTCAAGTACCATCGTCGACGGTTCAAGTGCCATCGTCAACGGTTCAAGTACCATCGTCGACGGTTCAAGTACTATCATCGACGGTCCAAGTACATCACCGACGGTGTGAGTAACATCATTGACGGTTCAAATTCATCATTGATGGTGTGAGTACCATCATCGATGGTCCAAGTAATATCACCGACGATTCAAGTACCATCATCGACGGTTCAAGTACCATCATCGACGGTGTGAGTACCATCGTCGATGGTCCAAGTACCATTGTTGAAGGTCCAAGAACCATCGTTGACGGTCCAAGTACCATCATCGACGGTCCAAGTACCATCATCGACGGTCCAAGTACCATCATCGGTGGTCCAAGAACCATCATCGACGGTCCAAGTAACATCATCGATGGTCCAAGTACCATCGTTAATGGTTCAAATACCATCATCGACGGTCCAAGAACCATCATCGACGGTGCAAAAACCATAATCGACGGTACAAGTACCATCATCGACGGTACAAATACCATAATCGACGGTTCAAGTAACATAATCGACGGTTCAAGTACCATCGTCGACGACCCTAGTACCATCATCGATGGTCCAAGTACCTCACCGACGGTGTGAGTAACATCATTGACGGTTCAAGTTCCATCATTGACGGTCAATGTACTATAATCGACGGTCAAAGTACCATCATCAACAATCCAAGTACCATCATCGACGATGCTAGTTCATCGCCGACGTTGTGAGTATCATCAGAGAGTGTAAAGATTATGAGAGGCGTCTCTTCTTATTCCCGTAACGTTAAAATATCGTACAAGATTTTGAGAGCGCGCGCCCATAGGAGATGTTACGATACTATCCGACACACGATGTCGCTACTGGAATTTTTTTTAAATTTTGTAAACATCCGGAAAGTATTTTTCATCAGTCATGACTGTTAAACATAGTTGAATTATGCTAATTTTAATTTAAAATTAATAAAATTCAATTCCATGAAAAATAAAGAAACGTTAGTACAAGAAAGTGGACTATTTATATTATTTTGATACTAAAAGAATTAATTTGTTTGATTAACCAAGGAAATTCATTGGAAATTTTATGAAATGGCCGAGGCTTAACGAGAACAGAGCGGTATAAATTAAAATAATACGAGGAAACATTGAAGTTGGTAAAATGAGATTAATGTTGTATTTTTAACAGTTTCCTATCTATCTTTTCTGGGTTTTCATGTATTCATGGTTGATATCTTGTTTTTTAAGGGAACTATGTATGCAGAATTCTATGAAAAAAGATATCATGTTTTGGTATGCAGTTGCACATGGAGAATCTTCATTAGCTTTAAAATATTTCTTGTCAATTCTTTGAATGATGAATCTCTCCAAACGCCCTTTAATATTTGTCATGTGCGATAAAAGCTTAAAACTGGTGTCAAATACTTCATTTGTCTCCATTACAAATTTGAAGAAACTATCAGTTGGTACGATGAGGCTGCCGAAAGATGAATTCTTTGCTGTTTTGAAAGCTTTAAAGTAAAAGAGCAGATTTGTTGGGTCAACAATTGGATTGTCTTTTTTGAGTTGACTTATGCAAGAAGAGCATTGAAGGTTTGAGTAGCAGCGGTGAATTAGATATCCTGAAATGTAACTAAGAACATTTTGTTTTAGCAGGTTTGGACTTTCAATAGAATTACAAAATTATAAGTTTTCATTGGAACATTGCCCCTGGCTTTGCGAGACTACAAGATTTTCAAAATTGGAGAAATCTTCATCCGGTTCTGGAGCTGCAGTTTTAAAAGTGTCAATGTTTAAAATCATCAATGCAATTAGAATCCGGTGGTTTCAAGAGATTATTCACAGAGGTAGCCTGGTATGCAGCTCAAAATTGTTGTGGATTCGGATGATCACGGTTGCCTCCTTTCTGTCTTATAGATCCAAGAAAATTATCTACAAAAGCTTGGCTAATCCTGTCCGTTAATAAAAACTTAAACCAAAATTATCCTTTAGATCTTCCCAGAGGAGTAGCAAGGCTTGAATTTAAATTACCATTTTCTGAAATTTCCAATGGTGTAGAGTCTTTAAAACTGAAAATTGTTGGCACAGCGGATGGTGTGAGCCTATTTTTAGTTCTAATATTCATGAAACTGGCATCAATGAAATGATTCGCGCAAATTCTATGGTTAACGTGTAAATATTCTGTAGTTTTATTTGTAAGCCCATCATTATTTACATTTTTCAGCCACAAAATAGAACTAAAATTTATATTAAGTTAATATGCCAATAAGCCTATCTAATGAAAATGCGAATTTACCAGTCTTTTTCCTTTGGAAACTTAAAAAAATATAAACAAGGATTTTTTGTTTTCGATATTTTACAATTTAAAACGGAACAATATACCCCAGACATCCTAAATTATTTAAAAACCTTGTAAAACTAGCATTAAAAATCTGGAAAACTTTTGCGTCTCTTTTAAACCTAACATCGAAACGCACGCGCTGTGAGAACGGCGCCACTGGTGGCGCCATCGCTCTTACGGTAGTAGTGGACATTATTGGGAAAAAAAAGTTAGTACGCTTTTTTGAAAGAGAGACGCCTCTCATAATCTTTACACTCTCTGGTATCATCGTCGAGGTTGTGAGTATCATCGTCGACGTTGTGAGTACCATCGTCGACGGTTTAAGTACCATCATCGACGGTTCAAGTTCTATCATTGACGGTGCAATTACCATAATCGACGTTCAAGAACCATCGTCGACGGTCCAAGTACTATCGTTGACGGTCCAAGTACCATCATCAATGGTCCAAGTACCATCGTTGACGGTTCAAGTACCATCCTCGACGATCCAAATACCATCATCGACGGTCCAAGAACCATCATCGTCGGTTCAAGTACCATCATCGATGGTCCAAGTACCATCGTCGATGGTCCAAGTACCATCATCGATGGTTTAAGTACCATCATCAATGGTCCAAATACCAAAATCGATGTTCCAACTACCATCGTCGACGGTCCAAGTACCATCCTCGATGGTTCAAGTACCATCATCAATGGTCCAAATACCAAAATCGATGGTTCAAGTACCACCATCGACGGTCCAAATAACATAATCGACGGTTCAAGTACCATAATCGACGGTTTAAGTACCATAATCGACGGTTCAAGTACCATCGTCGACGGTTCAAGTACCATCGTCGACGGTTCAAGTACCATCGTCGACGGTTCAAGTACCATCATCGACGGTCCAAGTACATCACCGACGGTGTGAGTAACATCATTGACGGTTCAAATTCATCACCGATGGTGTGAGTACCATCATCGATGGTCCAAGTAATATCATCGACGATTCATGTACCATCATCGACGGTTCATGTACATCACCGACGGTTTGAGTACCATCATCGACGGTTTGAGTACCATCATGGACGGTTCAAGTACATCACCAACGGTGTGAGTACCATCGTCAACGGTTCAAGTACCATGGTAGATGGTTCAAGTAACATCACCGGCGGTCCAATTAACATCATCGACGGTCCAAGTACCATCACCGACGGTGCGAGTTTATCGCCGACGTTGGGAGTATCATCGTCGACGTTGTGAGTACCTTCGTCAACGGTTCAAGTTTCATCGTTGACGGTTCAATCACCATCATTGACGGTTTAAATACCATCATCGACGGTTCAAGTACCATCATCGACGGTCAAAGTACCATAATCAACGGTCAAATCACCTTCATCGACGGTCCAAGTAATATCATCAACGGTTCAAGTACCATCATCGACGGTTCAAGTACCGTCATCGATGGTTCAAATACGATCATCGACGGTCCAAGAACCATCATCGACGGTCCAAGTAACATCATCAATGGTTTAAGTACCATCGTTAATGGTTCAAGTACCATCATCGACGGTCCAAGAACCATCATCGACGGTGCAAAAACCATAATCGACGGTACAAGTACCATCATCGACGGTCCAAATACCATAATCGACGGTTCAAGTAACATAATCGACGGTTCAAGTATCATCGTCGACGGTCATAGTACCATCGTCGACGACCCAAGTACCATCATCGATGGTCCAAGTACCATCGTCGACGGTAATAGTACCATAATCAACGGTCCATTTACCATCGTCGACGGTCCAAGTACCATCATCGACTGTTCAAGTACATCACCGACGGTGTGAGTAACATCATTGACGGTTCAAGTTCCATCATTGACGGTCAATGTACTATAATCGACGGTCAAAGTACCATCATCAACAATCCAAGTACCATCATCGACGATGCTAGTTCATCGCCGACGTTGTGAGTATCATCGTCGACGTTGTTAGTATCATCGTCGACGTTGTGAGTACCATCATCGACAATGTGAGTACCAACGTCGACGGTTTAAGTACCATCATCGACGGTTCAAGTTCTATCATTGACGGTCAAAGTACCATAATCGACGGTCCATTTACCATCATCGACGGTCCAAGTACCATCATCGACGGTGCAAATACCATAATCGAAGCTCAAGTACCATCGTCGACGGTCCAAGTACCATCATCAATGGTCCAAGTACTATCGTTGACGGTCCAAGTACCATCATCAATGGTCCAAGTACCATCGTTGAAGGTTCAAGTACCATCCTCGACGATCCAAATACCATCATCGATGGTCCAAGAACCATCATCGTCGGTCCAAGAACCATCATCGATGGTTTAAGTACCATCATCAATGGTCCAAATACCAAAATCGATGTTCCAACTACCATCGTCGACGGTCCAAGTACCATCATCGATGGTTGAAGTACCATCATCAATGGTCCAAATACCAAAATCGATGGTTCAAGTACCATCATCGACGGTTCAAGTACCATCATCGATGGTACAAGTACCATCATCGACGGTCCAAATAACATAATCGACGGTTCAAGTACCATCATCGACGATTCAAGTACCATCATCGACGGTTCATGTACATCACCGACGGTTTGAGTACCATCATCAACGGTTCAAGTACCATCATCGATGGTTCAAGTACCATCATCGACGGTCCAAGTACCATTGTCGACGGTCCAAGTACCATCGTCGACGGTTCAAGTACCATCAGCGACAATCCAAATACCAAAAATAAAAATCGACTGTTTCAAGGGACAAAAGGAAAAACTCGTGGATGTACGAGCTTGCGCAAGAGGAAAAAACCATTTGTATCATCTTTTTTATTCAACAAATTATGGTTTTACTCTCAACCAAGCAGCGTGGAAAAAATTGAAGCATTGTAAATATACAATTGATCAGGAGATTAATTTAATTTTGTCGGCAAAAAATATTATGCGTGACATAATTGTACCCGAGCTCACGGATAAAATGTTTGAAATTACCGAGAATTGTGAGAATCTACATTGTAAATCTTCGATTACTCAAGATGTTTCGTGCAAACACGGGTTTGGAACAAATTTTGAAGACCGAGTTGAAAATATGATATTATTAGCAATTCCACAATTACACTACGATCATATTGTTGTTAGATTCCAAAAGGAATTTGGCCTTGACCCCTTAATAGTAGAAAGTCAATTATATTTTGATATTGTACAAAATGTTTCAAACTTAAAATGTGATTTAATTTATTAAAATAAAAACTTTTACTATAATCTGTTTTTATTATTGCTATACATACATTTAAAGATGGTGGTGTCAAAAACCAACAAACAATTAAGTAGTTTATTACGATGTTGAAAACCCATACAGCTATTCTAACAGTATTACTTTAAGAAAAACTTTTCCCAAAATTTCGGAAAAAGATATTAAAAATTTTATCAACAAACAACCAACTTACACTCAACACAGAGCTAGGAGGTCAAATTTTAAACGTAACAAATTATATGTAACAACTATTGACGAGACATTTATGGCCGATTTATTAGACCTCCCTCTTTTACAAACTTTTAATAACAATTACCGTTTTACGATATTAGTTCAGGACATTTTAAGTAAATTCATTTTTATTCATCCAATAAAAAATAAAACCTTGAGCGAGATTATTAGGGCGTTCAAAGATATTTTTTAAAAACGGGTACCCCTTAATTTATGTACCGATGCGGGGTCAGAATTTAGAAACGCTCCATTTCGTTCTCTCTTAAAGCGTTAAAGCCTCTATGATTGAGAGACTTGTTCGTACGGTAAAATCTAAAATTTTAAAATAATTACCAAGACCGGCGATTTACATTATCTTAATAAACTACCATTAATTGCAAAATCTTAAAACATTCTACAACAGGAATCGCCCCTAAAGATGTCAATAAAAACAATGAATTTTTGCTAGAGCGATATGGCAAGCGTATTCGATACAACACTCATAAAATTCAATCAAATAAAAGCCAAAACTGCGGACCTCATGTAATTTATTTTCTAACCTCGAGATGTATGGGGATTTCTTACAGTAAAATAATTAATGAATTGTATAATTTGAATTTAAAAAGACATGATAGTTTAGCGTTGCTGAATATATGTATTCATTTGATGAAAGAGTGGAAGCGAAATAAAACGATTTGTTTAGAATAAAAAAATGTTTATTTATTTCATACATAATTATTGTTACACATTTTTATTATTCTTGCCAGCGCGGAGGAGGCCTGGTTTGTCGTTTTGGCCTGGGAGCCTTTTTAGGCGATGGTGATTTTAATTTTTTTTGCCGTGATATTAGAACGCCACCAACAGCACCCTCCTCAGAATCTAGCTCTCGATCCCAATCACCTTCCTTGCTTAAGTATTATTCAAATATATCATTTTCTTGATTTAATCGTTTTTGCATTTTATCATCAGTAATTGTCTTTTGTTGCTTAACAATCGGCGTAGATGATTTCCTTTTCCAAGAATCTACAGTCTTTAAGAGACTCGGTAATTTGGCCTCTCCCCCTAGTCTGTTCGTTTTCTCTCTCTCTGAGATAGTCTTTCATTTTGCGTGTCATGGTATTTAGACGCAGCTCTGCGGCTTCCCCAGCGTTAACTCCCTCGGGCGTCTTGAAGGTTGAATAAATTTGCGAGGCGAACGGGGAATTTAAACCAATTTTTAATGGGGCAGCAGCTACGGGTGCTTGAAAGTTGGTAATTTCAACTTTAGGTATTGGTATCGCCTTCCTCATTTCCCTGGTCTCGCTCAGTATTTTTAGAAATTCGCGTAATTTGGAGCGGCTGTTTAAATTAGATAATATATTTTGCATCTCATTATCTAATAAGTTATAATATGTTTCCTGGGGAGAAACAAGCTGTTTATTTTCTTGAGATATTTGTCCGACACTCGATGCGGGAACTAAAATCATTTTTTTCATTTTATCTTTTATTGAATAAATTGGCAATTAAGGGAACGATAGATGCTAGGAGGGCCGGTATGAAAAACCCAGTGCCTTTCTGAATTATTAAAGCACGCTTCCTTTTGTGTGAAATTTTCGGACTGGCCAAATACCGTATTATTTTTACGTATCCCTCCTTTAGATTTATACAATAAATTTAAATATGGATAGTGTGTTTTAAACCTGTCAGAGGGATTTGCAATAGGAGTCGTTTTTTACGTTCTGTCTTTTTTGGAGCCATTGTCTTTAATGAAGTTGATAATAATATAGTAAATTATTTATTATTGAAAAAAACTACCATTTCTGGTTCAATGTGTACGATCTTAATCGTAAGTTATCTGGAGTGGTGACAGATGTGTCTATAAATAGGGAATTGTAAGGTTCGCTAGTAGCCATATCGTAGGCCATTTTAATTATTTTTGTATCATTAGGAGATATTTGGTTAGCTAAATATTGAATTTGACTTAAATCTCGAGATTTAAACAGATTTAGATATGACATATTAAGAGAGATTAAACGATATTGTTTGCCTAGAGGAAATAAAGTTTGTGAGATTAATATGACTGAAATTTCATAATGATGACTGTCGACGGTAACCAATTTAGCAATTTGGTCATTTTTGTAAAGTTGAAAGTTCATCTGCTAAATCATCGATAATAAGTAAGGAATTTCTATTTGCTTCCCAAAACTCGCTGTCCATCGGAGGTAGTCCTTGAATAAACTATATATCGGTTAAAAGTTGACATAAAATCTGGTAACCTGATTGCCAAACCGAATAACAATAAATAATTTTAATAGGAGGTTTATCGATTAATTCATTCCTCCATCTAATTAGTGAGTTCGTCCAAGATGATTTGCCTGACATAGTAGGCCCTGACACCATCATTCGAAACGGTGAAAGAAGTTTTATATAAGACATTACTGTTTAAACAAAGACAACATACTACGTGGTTTGTTGGTAAATTGACTGTTTTATAGAACATATGTAAAAATCAACAAACACATTTTAAATTTAAAAAATTATTTTATTAAAGATAATATGTCTCTTATCAAAAACCATTCCTTCACCAATTATATAAACTTTCAAAATAACATACAAAATTATCATTTTTGAATAAAAATAAAACATAATTATTCCTTCACCAAAAAATTATACATCAATTCCCGTTTTTTAGTAAAAACTCAATTTTAGAAGTTAAAATCTTAGGTTGTTTAAAAATAAAGTATTTACTCGATTTTCGGAAGAGATTTCATTTACAATAACTATGTGGTTGAATGAAACCTGTTTTGCGGGATTTTTGTTACATGTTTTTTAGACTTATAATTAAAAGATGCCAATTTTATTTTACAATTCACCATCTTCATATTCTAAATAACCGTAGGGCACACAAGAGATATTCTCCTTTAGCACACGTTTACAAAATGTTTTTTGAAAGTTTTACTTTTTTTGCCCTTTTATACCAAAAGTAATTTATTTTTTCATTAATTTTTTTCAAAAATATAAAACCTTGAATATTAAAGTGATTAATACTACAAGGATAGAACCTAGTTATAATTTATTTGTATGTAAATGGTATTTAAAATTGCTTGTGAATACCAATTTAAATATAGACATGTATATAAATATAAAATTAAATATAAAGTCCTTCAAAAAATAATTAATAATCTGTTTTTTTATCATTGAATCAAATATTTTCCGTGACAAAAAAGAAAACGCCGTAAGAGTTTTAATATTTTTGCTTTAAAAATCGATTAAAGATGTAAGAATTTTGTTAATTATGGGTTAGATGTTTTAAAATTCTATGGGAAGAAATATATTTCTGCGAGGTATAAAATTTAAGCGAAGGGATAAATTATATTTCTGCAGGGTGTATTTGATAAAAAAAATTGTCTTTTGACTTGATTTTAAACAGGATGTAAAAAATTAAATATTTCTAAAATTTTTCTTATAAAAGAGTGTCTTTACCGTATTCGTTTTATAAACCATGGGATCTCGCGAAGTTTTGACTTTTTCCGGTAAGATTTCTCATCCTCTCGCTATTAACCCTTTTACTCTTAAATACTTAGCTTTACGCAAAGTTAGGAATTATAATCTTTTTAAAATTAACGATGTTTCGATTAGACTTGAAAATTACTGTATAAAACAGTCTTTCTTGAGTGTCAAGCATTAATAGAGTAAGTAATAAATATTTTTATTTAGTTGCAAATTATCTCCACCAAATTCGAATTTAAACGATCGTCGGCGAATTTTACAACTACGACTAAAGGTATTTACAATATTTTTTATTTATTTAATTTAAAAAATTAAATTTTTTTTAAAATAGGACTCAAATCTCATAAAATTTTAATTTTGTGAATTAGACATTTTTTATTTAAAAAAATTTATTTGTGTTTTTTATTTTTTAATTGTTTATTTGGTGAACGATAATAATTTTAAAATGTTTTATATTTTTTATTTAAAATGTTTTCTTTTTAAAGAGTTTGTGTTTTTTAAACATGTTTCCGAAAATAACTAGCTTTATTAATTTAATTCAGGCGGTGGAGGCTCTTTTTAATACTTCATAATCTACTTTTTCTTTTTTAACTAGCTTTAATAATTTAATGTTGGGATTGGTGCAAAGACCTTTTTTTCTATATTAAACATCCTTTGTTTTCACCTTTTTTATACAATACATTTTCAAGAAATTGTATTATTCTTATCTTTTTGACAGGTATCTAATTTTTGGTTAAATTAATTGATTGATATAAATATATTTTTTTGTTTTGATTAGTATTAGAATTTTTTATATTTTATTTTATTATTATTATTTAAAAAACTTCTTGAAAACTTATTATTTAAAACTGATTTAAACAAAGTTCATCTGGGATACAATCTATTGCTCATTTCAAACGACCCATTGGTCATTTGTTATTCTAATTTTTTTGATTTTTTTCATATCTTCTATATACTTTTTCCTATACTAATATCGTGTTTAAACTATAATGTTTGATTTTCTTATATATGGTTATTTTAGTAATTGTTGAGTGTATTAACTTAAATTTTATAAGTACATTTTGTACTATGTCGTTTAAAAGTAAATATAATTGTTTTTTATTAATTTGTTTAAAAAAACTTGTTTAAGAAGGATAGGGATAATTAGTTAACCTTAGGTGTAATACTAAATTAATAATTATTCCCAAAGGCAATATTTTAAAATTTTAAAATATAGGTTAGGTTTAAACTATAAAATCTCAATGTAAAGGATTTTTACCAAGAGAAATCTAGAATCAAGAATTGAAAAATCGCAAAACGTTTGTTCTTTTTCTGTGCATGATAAAAGTTTCAAATGTAATAGACCAGGAATTGTGTACGATAATTTATTATTTCATTGTATGATAATGTTAATCGGTTGGTTTAGCTACGAAATTCTTCAATTATCTAGCAAATATATGTAGATATTTTGTAATACTAGTCAAATTTCGTGGTGGAATCACAAGCATTTAATGAGTCTGAACTTCACGTGTTAGATCAAATTCAACATGTTGGCACTGTACAACATAACGTTCGAACTGTTTTAATTAATTCACACATTCTCGAACTGTATACTTAGGAAGCGATTAAGACCAAAACCAATGTTTTTATTCGTGCGATGGTAGAGCAACAAAAAAGTTAAAGAATTCTTGTGGTAAATATTTTTAGATATATTTGTTTTTAATAGATTAATTTATTTATATTTATAAATTCTAGCCCGAATTTCCAACCCGACATGTCGTTTTGTACCGAAGAGGAAAAATACCTTCTACGAATTGATGTAATTATAATTATTTTTAATTATTCACTTAAAATATTTTTAACATTGTGTTTTTTATATTTTTAGCCTTCAAATTATTTATACCCCCTCTTTAATTCTTTATTATTTATTAATTTAATTTGTTAGATTATATTTTAGTTTTATTTGTAGTGTTTCATATGTTGTTAAGTGTTTAAAAAATATATTGTTTGAAATATCATAGTTATTAAATATTACAATAACTAATTGTGTTTTTGATTTCTTTTACTAAAACTAGCATTGTTTTAAAATAATAAAACTATTTAAATATTTGCGAACAAAATGAAAAAAACTTATTTATATTAGTTAAAAGTTGCCAAGGCTATAAAGCGAAGGTCGCGAATTCGTTTCCCCATCTCGAAAATAACTAATTAGCATTTTAAATGGCGAAAAAACTGACACCAAAAGTGAATGAACGTAAGTATTTGGTGGGGTCACATATTACCGCCGATATCTCGGTCCGAGCTTGTCCGATCGTGTCCAAACTTGTTGGGGTGATAGACCGAGGCTTAGGGGTTGTGGACAGGGGTCAAGCGTCGAGGTCAAAGATCATCTTCAAGGTGAAATTTGAGATTGAAAACAAAAATATTTTGTTGACTTTTTCCAAGGACAAAAATTGGTTTTTGGAAAAAATTTTGGGGGTTGTTTTGGGGGGGTTATTTTGGGCGGCCATCTTGGCGGCCATCTTTGAAAAAATGGTTCATTTTTAGTTATCTACTACTAACGTGTGACCAGAAGTAACCACTAAGAGTGACACTCAACGTGTGACCATAAGTAACAAATAAATGTGATACTCAACGTCTGACCAGAATTAACAAATAAGGGTTAGTGCAAATAAGTATGGCCGTGGATATATATTGGTTACGTCTGCGGCGTTTCAGGTTAATTACTGTGAATAGCACAAACAAACTTAACACATCAGAAGGATTGTGTTTATTCTGACCGTCGTACGTCTTGTTAAAATGCTATTCATTTCTTCTCGGTAATACGATTTCTGCTTTAATTTGATATAAAAAGTTTTACCGAAGCAGTTTAAGTGTGTTAATTACCATTGTTAGTTGATACCCCGCAAGGAAATTAAATGAAAGTTATTTTAGATTTAAAGAAATATTTTGAGAATATTTTGAATAAATTAAGAATATTAAAGATTATTTCTTAAATGTTTTGAAAATAATTTTCGTCATCGTTCCTCAAAAGAATTTAATTTTTTTAAACCCAGTACTTAAATAACCTACGCACGACCACTCTGCCCCAGAATTCTATCTCTCTCAAAGCCCTCTCTACTTGGAAACTTAAAAGTAACA
This sequence comes from Leiobunum rupestre, assembly GCF_980474605.1. Classification (NCBI taxonomy): domain Eukaryota; kingdom Metazoa; phylum Arthropoda; class Arachnida; order Opiliones; family Sclerosomatidae; genus Leiobunum; species Leiobunum rupestre. The sequence continues at coordinate 2,906,940 of NC_143392.1, forward strand.
ATAATGGTGATATCGTCCGCAAAGCTGAAGCAGCGTCATCCATCACTGTCTGGACTCCTCAGTAGTTCATCCATCACCAGGCACCACAGCCTGGGTTAAAGAACATCACCCAGTAAGCAGCCACAGAAAAAACCACTAAAATATTAACTCTGTGGGAGGCTTTATGAGGAACTAAAATCTTGTTCTTATATCGGAAATGTATTGAAGTACTAGAACCAATCATACGAGTCCCATCTGACGTCAGCAGCCGAAAATTGATAAATAATTCCCAAAATACACTTCGACTTCTAATTGCTATAATAAATTAATGGTTTTACTAATTTTAATTAAGTTTTCAGTACTGATTTATTGAAATCGGCTTTATCTTATGAACCAAAAATTTTTAATTATTGGATTTTATGTGCAACTACCATTAAAAGAAAAAAGGAAGTCGGAAAATTTGGCCTAAAACCTTAAACCTAAAAAACTATATAATTCAGGCTTTGGAAAAATAATAAAAGCTTAGTCAATGAACTTATTTGCAAGCCATCGAAAAAGTACAGCAGAGGCCGTCTTGCATAGGTTCAGATTTATCTGTACCACCTTATCGCTTAAATCGATGGGTGGTGTGATTATTTCCACCAGTCTCCTCCACATTTGTTCCATCTAGTCGAGCCACCGTGATGTGGAACTCTTTAGGGTCCGATAGGCTGAAGACTAATAGGTCATCTGTCAGTGTCTCCTCGTTTTATAACAGGCGTGGGATTAACCTCACACTCTGCAATTTTTATCGCTTAAGAATGAACTTAGGATCCTTCGTACGGAAAGCGAACTCAAAACGTTTCAGCGGGTCATTAGTTTTTTGACACAAACTTTCGTTCTCCAACGAATCTGTTTGTGAAGGTCATTTTACACCAATTTGTTTCGAATTAAACCTTACACAGGTAAATTGAGGCAACCTCACACAGCTGGAAGTTCGAGAATCGAGGAGGAGAATTGCCCGAATGCGTGCCATCTATCCGCTCCAGAAATTCACATTGTATGGTGCCAATCTCCTCCTCAGCTATACAGTTCAAGGGAAAGCATGGGCTTTTACAAAGGCCATCCTCATCGAACCAACCGCTTTACTGAAGGTCTGAGCTGAAAGCTTAGAGAGTCCTGATCGTTCTCCCGCTGTGTCTTTTCAAAACGCTAATTTTTCCGGCGCTTCACTTCCTTCAATGAGTTTGACTATTGTCTCTGATGGACCCTTGCGCTAAGTGCTTGTCAATACCAGCGAAAGACCCAAGTGATTTGAGGTCAGTATCAACCAAGTCTAACCCTCGACCTTAGAATATTGATGGGTGGACAGCATTCGAGATATAACCACCCTCTGATTAGAGCCAGGTGCGGTCAAAGGCAGATCCTTGCTCAATTATTTTGAGAAAGGAGGAGAGTAAAAATTAACTGCACCATAATCATCTGTCCAGGCGGAAGGGTACACTATTGATGGGGTGTTGCCTAGTACCTCGAGGGAATCGGTAGCAATAGCGTATTTTCGCTTCCCGGAACTACTCAGTCGTCCAAACGATACCTCACACCTTGGCTTAAGGAAGAAGCAGAGCCTATACAAGCAACCATAGGGAGTTCCTCCCCCCCTGTTACTTCCTTTTACCACGAAGAGGAGTAAGTTTGCAGTTTATGAAATGCTATTAAAAGTTAGAAAGAGGGATAAGGTTGAGGCAATGTGAGGGCATCAATTTCGAATTGATTAATTTTAGTAATATGGTTTTGTCGTCACAATGGTTAAAAAAACCATCCACTCCAAACAATGCCCATGGAACACTGTCAACTAAAAAGTTCTGACTACCTCTTCTAATCTTGAATCTTATCAAAACCAACAAAATAGAATCGTTTACTTGAACAGGTTTCGGATTTCTTTAAGTTTCACCACTTCAGCTTTTGTTTTCAACTTTATGTTCTTGTCCGATATTTCCAGAATTTGAGTGTTACGTTCCGTAACACAGAGGTACTTCATTTGACAATGCATTTTTTACGAATTGGTGGTATTTCTTCGGACAAATCTTTGACATATCGCAGACATCTTGCAAACGATTTTGGGTGCAACAGATCAAATAATTAGCTAGGCTTATACCCAAGGCACCATCCTAGGTCCAAGTCATCTATCGACTTTTAAATGCCTTGAAACAGTTCGCCTTGTTTAAATGCGTGGGAAGGTGAGGCAATCCCATTATGCCACGCGAAGCAACAGCTCCCTACACTTACTATTACTGTTAACCAGACAAGATTGTTTAGATCCTAACCTAGGTATCTAAATGAGTTGGTAATGGTATCAATGATAAATATAAGCTTTGTTACGGTCTTCAATTTTATGGACGATACCGATTCTTTATTTTCGTGATGTTTCGTTGGTTTTTGACTAGTAATCAAAGTAGCTCGAAGCATGGCTTTAGCTTCTTCTGAGAGTCTCGAATGGTGAGGAGCTACTAAGTAGAAATTCGTCTGACCTTCCGGTCGTAGGTTTATGCCAACTAAACCACCAAGAACTGCCATATTCTATTTAAAAATACTTGGGATAATTAATGTTTAAGATATTTCTGTTTCTTAACTATTTAATGAACTTATCTGATTTAAATATTAATAACTCTTTTCTACTCGGGTCGGAGGAGGGTTAAACGAAAACAATTTGTCAGATCGGAAAAATTGTTTCATTTCCGATAGGGTACAAGGTGTCGTTTTGCGCAATAACTGATTAACAAAAGCTATTTTTAGAAGGGCACTTGATGCATTTAGGTTAATAAAAAATAAGATTAGCAGCAATTGAAGGTGAACATGAAATTCCAAGACGAAAATAAAGAATTATGTGCTTTATAATAAAAAAGTCAAGAGCATTTGAGCTGTATGACCAAAATTTAAAGATGTTATTTAGAGTACCAAAAACAGTAGTCTATAATTTAAATGAAAGGCTGACGGCTCACATTTTAGGCAATCATGCCTTGGCTACGCCTGTTGACACAAAGAAAGGTTACACGGACTGTGAAATGGAACACTAACAGATATAATTTTAGGTACTTATTAAGGTACTTATTGCATTGCGGTTTTTTAACCGTTTCAATAAGCTGAAGGTCAGGACCTATTCCTTAATGTTAGCCAGTCGACCGTTTGTCGCTGTATTAAAATATGTAAGCGAAGCATTAGTGGAAAGTATTTATCCAGTCTAAATAAAATTTCCAATTACTGCTGCGGAATAATAAGCAATTAAAATTGTTTAAAATGTGATTGTTATAAAAAATAAGGAGCATATGAATGCCACATTTCTAGTTTATATTTAACGAAACCATTTGTTGTTTAAAGATTTGTGACCACAATTTAAAGTTCATGCATATATGTAAATTTTATGTTTCCGGGGGCTTCTCACGTTTATAGTTTATCAGAAACATCGGGATATCTTGAAGCCAGTTTCGTAAAGGGAAGGAAGAATTCCTGGCTACTTGGTAACCTACCGATATTTATGATAATTCATTAAATGAACCAATACATAATTGCGTGTTCACAGGAAACAGTGGTTATCCTCAAAGGCCTAGGCTGATGACCGCAATTTTAAATGCTGAGCAAGGCTCTCCTAAAGAGAGATTTACTCAAGCTTTAACAAGAACTTGATCTCTGACTGAGATAGCCATCGGAGTTCTTAAAATGGTTTTCAGATTCTTTATAGTTCATAGAACATAACATTATAATCCCACACCAGCAGCAAGGATAATTTATGCTATACTATTATGGTTTTTTTAATTATTTTTGTGATAAAAAATTATTGATTTAAATACAATTTAAAATAAAATATAGTTTGTTGGTGTAGTTAAAACAATTTGACACATCAGCAATATTCTTGGCGGTACTGAAAAATGAGTTCAATTGCTCTGAAAGTGATCCTGTAAAATAGTTTTTTCAAACGTGATAGCTAATTTACTCTCTTATGTATGGTTCTTCCAAAATTTTCTATATTTACTATTATATTTTATAAAAAACATCCTTTTGAGAAAAAAAAGCTAGAACCGTACTCATTAGCTTGGAGTCACGGCGTTTTTTTTAATAAACCAAACATATTTCGAACCGTTTTTGTAAAATCAAAGCTAAACGATAATCAGCAGAAGGAACTAGTTCAATTCATTACTTTTTGTAAATATCAAGCTAACTGTTGAATATTGGAAATTTAATACCGAAAAATAATCACTATTACAAATATCTATTTAAATTTTTACTAAATTTGAAATAAAGTAGTAGAAATCTGTTGGAGGTAAATACTTTCTTAGCATAAAAATAATTGGAAATTATAAATGAAGTCTAAATAAGAACAATTAGGCAAGTTTAATGCAAAGCAGTTCTCGTTATATGCCATTTCATATTTTCATAACTTACATGTACGATATATTAGTGTAACTTCTTTGTGCGAATAAAGTCAAGTTCTGTTGTTAAAATATTTAAAGAAGGTTATATAAATTTAACCTTTATGCAAAATATTGCAGATAATGTTTAAGGCGATGAGTAATATGTTAAGAAAATGGACTACCTTTTACTGAAAGTATCAATTAAAATTTCACTGAAAATAACGAATGTTGAAATGGAAATTCCAAAAAAACCAACATTTGAAAACTGGATACAAAATAAACACGCTAAAAGATTTCACATTTCCGGTACTTGATTATCTCGTTAACTGACATTTCCTGTGAGTGAACAAGTTTCTTCTTTTCATCCGGGTTGCCATTCCACAGTCAAAAAACAGCAAACACCTTTAAATTATTTTATTTAAATTTAAATTTTTGATATGCAAGTAATTAATTCTTAAATTTTTAATTATATAGGCAGAGGAAATTTCAAATGCTGTTTACTTTAAATGCCACTACTAAGTCGTTTTTCACGTAACTATAATTAACCCTGCATAAATCGTTTGTTTCGTTATAGCTCAGAATAAAAATTATTTCTTCTCTGCTTGCTGTTTCTTTTATCGATGCATTTACAAATGGTTGGTCCTTTCTTTTGTATTGATGGATTAAATTTTATTGAAAATCAGATAAGAAAATTTTATATCATATTCGTGAGATCCTTCATGAATTTGAACATTTTAATTCCTTTTTTTAAATATGTTAAATAAATATGTTCCATGTAATTCTTCCCATGAAATATTACACCTTTCTCATCAAAAAGGAAATCGATGACTTTATCCATATCCTCGTGTTTACACGTTCCACTTTTAAATTTGGTTCGAAGTATTTCTCCCTGAAATGGGAAAGGGTATAAACATGTTATGGTTCAGTTTGGGTTTGATTTATTATAAAATTAGAGGTGTGCAAATACCATATTTTGGGGATCGAATCGAATATCAAATATTTTTTTCAAAGCACGGCAAATACCAAATCGAATATTTATAACGTAAAATAATTTGGTCGAATATTTTAAGTTCAAAAATTTAGGCCAGTTAACTGATCAAATACCAAATAGTATTTCAAATATCAAATTATTCGACGTATTTGGTTTTCAAATAGCCAAATAGTTTGCATATTTGTCAAAAAAAAGTAATTGAAATCACTGTTCGTTTTACTTGAAAATGGTAAAATATTAAACCAAATACAGTATAACCTAGAACAAAGTTCCCTGGGTGAACTTTGTTCTAAGCGATATTGTATATAATGTTATTTATCAAAATGAGTTTCCTGATCGTAAACTACAAAAATATAATGCTTATCAACTTATAATACATATTTTAATTGGGTACCATGGCAAAATAATAATAATAATACTTAACTTGGCTAATACCAAAGGTACAACTCCAGGACCAAGTCTTCTAGCGACTTTTAACCTTTAGTAACTACTAAATACAATTAAAATCACACATGCTATATACTTCATAGTTTGCAAACACTTAATTAAAATTTCAAGTTTTTAAATATTAAATATAATAGTTTGCATATTTTTCAAAAAAGTAATTGAAATCACTGTTCGTTTTACTTGAAAATGGTAAAATATTAAACCAAATACTGTATAACCTAGAACAAAGTTCCCTGGGTGAACTTTGTTCTAAGCGATACTGTATATAATGTTATTTATCAAAATGAGTTTCCTGATCGTAACCTACAAAAATATAATGCTTATCAACTTATAATACATATTTTAATTGGGTACCATGGCAAAATAATAATAATAATAATACTTAACTAGGCTAATACCCAAGGTACAGCTCCAGGACCAAGTCTTCTAGCGACTTTTAACCTTTAGTAACTACTAAATACAATTAAAATCACACATGCTATATACTTCATAGTTTGCAAACACTTAATTAAAATTTCAAGTTTTTAAATATTTGTAAAACGCGAAGGAGCAGATCTTTTGTTACAAATTAAAAAGTTGCATTTGTATTAATTTTAAATCAATAACTATTAATTTAGTTAACTCAAAAATTATAAACAGAAAAATCCATAAAGTTACTTACTTCAACTTTCCTCTCGGTTTTTAGTTTTGTTTTGTTAAGAGACCCTGGTTTTAATTTGTTATTCTAGAAAATTCCATAATAAAAGAGAACACGCGAATAATCTAGCCAATAGGCGCTAGAATAAACAGCTTCTGCCTTTCGCTAAGAGGTTTTAACGGTATGGATAATGGACGTGCAAGCTACTCTTTATATAGTCCTTGGCGCTGCGGCCTAAAGAGAGGTGCCAGAAATAAGGACTAGTTCGGAAATTTCACTGCGCTCTCCTGGGATCGCCTTGAAACTCAACAAAAAAGAAAATACCCGCGGTTATTCGACCAGTTTGCAAACTATTTGAAAATACCAAACAGTGTTTCCCTATCTTTTCGAATATTCGACTATTTGATAAAAAAATTCGATTATTCTCGAACTTTTCCAAGCGCTATTCGATTCGACGAATCGATTTGGTATTCGATCGAATTATTTGGTCTGACCAAATATGTTGCACACCCCTATATAAAATGCATGGTTTTCGGTAGAGCCTGAAGATTTTGGAATCACCTTCACATTTTACTCTTAAGCTTATTGGTTAATTTGCAACTTAATATTTGACTGTCTTATTGTTCTAACCAAAATGAGAAGAATACAAGTACTAAGAGTATTACAAGTATTACTATTTGAGCTTTAAAAAATTCCCTTAAGAGTTAGAGATTTTACTTGTATGGTTAATCTTATAATAACAGACTGTTTCGAACACCACTATCAAGTTCAGGCTTTATTGTAGTCATTTATTCCCCAGAAACAAGATTTGGTTTATTGAATAAAGTGAACTGAATTTAAAAGATTTATAATTAAAATTATCATAAAATGGCTACTTATCCAATGATAAACAATAAAAGCTTGTGTGTCAAATTAATTGAGCCTGAAAACAAGACCAATTTCAAAGAGGAACAAATTTTAACCTTGTTGTAAGCGCGACTAAAACTTTGATACATTTGTTTTTGAAATCAAATGAGTGTTACCGAAAACCAAATCGCACATGTATTCAAAATTATTTTTCTCTTTAAACATGTATGCCCATTCTTGGACGTTATGAAATTATACTCCTTTAGCTATATCCCCTTATTCATCGGCCTTTATCATATTAGCAGTTTTTAATTTTTCAATGTGTGGGATCATTTGATAAGAAAGAGGTTTTTGTTAGATTTGAAACTGGGTAAAAGTGTTCTTAAACGATTAAAAAATATATTTTTTTCCTGATATTCTAGGTAATCTCAACAATGTCGCTGAAACGTCCAAAGCCTGTTCCTTTGCTTTTACAGTTAAGGAGAAGTATTCAAAATAATGTGGATGACTAAAACTTGAAATTGACTGTTGTCAACTAGCACGAATTCATTTTTAACAAGATGGCAAAGCCACAATAGTAGCCTATTCCTACTAGCTTTCTTGATTTTACCCTTTTGATTGAAAACCACGGCTTACCACTGGCATAGGTAGTTAGCGAGAATTATTACCAATCAATTGACGTCTGAAATAAATTTATACCAAGTGCCGTTGAAGAGCATTTGTAGATACTAGTGGAAGAGGCTAAAATGTCATGTTTGAACAGAAATGGGAAATGTCGTCTTTACCCCTTTCAACTGGTACGAAGTACTTATTTTTTCTTTCAACCTGAAGGGGGTGTAATCGAGGAAGAAGTGACGCGTTGGTAGAATGCTTGTCACATTATAGATAATGCTATTCATGAACCTCGTTTCTTTCCTTGTGATAATGTTTTAAATGACTGAACTTATTATTACTATTCTTTATTAAAAAACACTTTATAATCTCCAATTCCAGTCCAATAAAGGGCAAGCTACACATAACTCTTTACTCAATGCAGCTGAGATTTTTTCTAGAATAAATGCCCCTTCTTCAAAACTGCACTGTTGAATATAATTATAACTAAAAATTACTTCATTTCAAAATTTAAGGGCTCCAATTTTAAAAAGTAGGTTCGATTTTAGTATTTTGCCCTAAAAGTACTTTTAATAATTTTATATCCGGTGCCCTAAAATAAAATGTCATACCAAGGGAACCAAAGGAACAGAGTCAAGGTCGTCTGGACCCCCTCTTTATTTTAATTGTATTCATTCGGCGCGGCCATCACAGCGGCTGTACTATTGAAACCCTTTATAATCAAAAACTTGTAGGTAATCCCTAAGTGGATCATCCTAGACATGAATTATCCCCCTAATTATCAACACTTTCGATAACAATTACCTACTTATAATGCACACAAAAAACCCTTATAGAATATTGAAGGCTAAATAACAGCGCGTATCTCAATATAAATAATAACAACGTAACCACATTAACCAAAATGTAGCACACATTTAAAGATGATAAGAAAACACGTGAAATACAATATGAAGGTACGAGTGAGTTAAGCAAAACGAAAAGGCATAAGAGCGCGATGTCTACAAACTGATACTGTTTTCAGAAATGACCCAATACACTTGAAAATAAATACCGATAGACCAAAATCTATGTAGCCCCTCTTAACTCAATGTGCTGCCACTGCGCTTAAACAAGATTTAACCTTTATTATTTCATACGTAAAAAATGTAAGACTTCATTAATATACTCTTCCGCTTAAGTGAGTTCCTAATTTTCAGTGAAGCGTAATATGTGTCGATCCGTCCCAAACGTCAATAACCAGTAGAAGTAGGATATCGGCTAAAAGAGGTTAACCGTAACCAATCGGTGGACACCCTGCCATGTGGACGTTCAGACATTTACCGTTACCCTCAGCACTCGGTCCGTCAAAAACCATTAGAAAATGGAGAGTAGTTACCTATTGTATATAAAACTCAAACACACAAATCATACACGAAAATTATACAAGAAACCACACGACACAATGCACACCAATGTATATCGAAAAGCGCTTTCATATATCCAAAACCACGTAAGCGCATAACTATGTACACAAACCACCAAAAACAAGAGATACTTGATTTTGGAAATAAAGGCGTTTTAAAAAACGTTTACGAAATCCCAAAAACTGAGAACGCGGTGATTACACTTTGTCCTGGAACAAAGAATGCAGTGATTACACTTTGCTTCAGAACGGTGAATGCGGTGATTACACTTTGCCCCGGAACTGTGAACGCGTTGATTACACTTTGCCTCGGATCTATGAACGCTTTGTGTACACTTGGCCTTGGAACTGTGAACGCGGTGATTACACTTTGCCCCGGATCTATGAACGCTTTGTGTACACTTTGCCCCGGAACTGTGAACGCGGTGATTACACTTTGCCCCGGATCTATGAACGCTCCTCCTAGGGATAATAGTTCCCTCGGAGAGGAAAAAATAGAATAAAGGTAAATTAAGAAGGGCTATAAAAGTTAGTTTACTATGATAACTTAAAATTAAATATTCGTTACAAAGCAGCATCGATTTATAATTTCATTTGTTTAATTCCAGTATGTAAAGATCCATTTTAGATAACAGGTAGCAGTCGGTCACAATTTAATTGATCTGTTTCGAGCATGCACTTCTGCCATAATGGCGGTGGTGGTGGCCACCAGAGGCTTCGTCCGTTAGTCAATTTATTGGCACTTCTTCCGTTACGCCAGTGATTGCGTACTCCGGGTTCAGCGCTTCTTCCTGTACGAAAATTATCGTGTAATCTGGGTTTGACATTTGTTGACGCATCTGAAGAAATAAAAGTATTAATGAAAATAATATATGCTAATACCAAGGCACTATTTTAGACTGAATAAAATACAGGTAGATAACTAATAAACGATACATGACCAATAACTTAAAATGTGTTTTAATGAAACATTTTAAATTTTCCGTTAGCAGAACGTACAGGGGGTCACTTGGCAACGGAAATTTCCATAACCTTGAACCATGTCAACAAGGTTATTCAAAATTTATCTTGAGAGCTTGGCCAAATTATGTTACCCAATCCTATAATTTGACAGGGAACACGTTTCTAATTGAAACCCACCTTATATTTCCAATGATTCTCGAAACATTTTGAATTACTTTAAAGATAGGGTTCAAGGTCATGAAACTTTCTTTGTCAATCGTATCTATGTGTCCTGAAAATTTCACATTCCTAGCTTAAACACATTTTAAGTTATTGACTTAGTATCTTTTTTTTAAGTTAACGTTCTGCTCATTTTGTAACGCGGCTGGATCGTTTTCAGACCGACTTTATTCTTCAAAGTTTCGAACAATATCTTAGTGTAATATTAAGAATGTCCCATTTGTTTTTTGTTTTAAGAACTGAAATACAATTGAAAGGGTGGGTTTAATGAGCACCACCGCTGTATCTCAATTTGAATAGTGCGAATATTGACGCAGTATCAAGCAACCAAAAATGTTGAGCGAATGAGAACGATTTTCTCAGAACGACTCTGTGATTATGAAATTTTAGAAACTGGGGTGAGCTACATGTGAGCTAATAATGATTTAAAATAAAACCTGATAAACTGCCTTTTTTTGACTTGGCCGTACTAGCTAGAGACGAGCCACTGGCGTAAGGAACAATCCTATTGACATTTGAAATGTTTCCTAAAGTTTTTATAGTTCGTTTTTATTTTGTTGTTGCCACGGAGCAATTTCCTGATCATCAAAGTACTCTAATTGTATTTGATTTGTCCACTTTAACTTCAAATAATTTTTATGGTTCTGTAAAAACTAGGGACATAAATTGGCGTGCGTTATATAAATTTGGCCAATCAAGGCCCCAGAGAAATGGCCAATTGATTTTTCCCATATCATTTGATAAATAAAAATTAAGGTGCATCTTTCTATAAGAAATTTTAATATATCCTTATCATTATATCAAATATGGCTAAAAATGACCTAAAAATGTGGGCATTTGATGTATCTGAAAGGGTTATAGTGCAGTTCATTTAGACATGAAGTTCGCATTAAATGTAGTAGTAGGTTTGACTTTTTTATAATCTTAGGTTTGGTCCCAGTAGTATATACTCAATTTTGCAACTTCGAAATCCCTGTGCTAACTCTGGGGTACGCTAAAAACTGCGAGTTTTTCGGATTTTTTTCCGTTTTTCCTCATAGCTCCAAACTTATGCGTTTTAAACTTGAGTACATGTTCTACAACTTCAGCACCAAACGAGCTCTATAAGTCTAACAGTGTCTGAGATACCGCTCTTCAAAAATAGGCAGGTTTTGCCATAATTTTAGTTTTTAAACTATCATCTATGTTTTGAGCCAAATGTTGTGATAACGACGTGTCCTACGACCCTTATTATAGACAATAGTTTGAAGGAAATTTAATTAGCTTTCATTGAAGCAGAAGTAACTTCCTGTAGACCTACTAGTTCTCGAGAAAATGATCGAATGGTTAAATTACTGTTTACCGCTAAATTAAAGCAAGTGTCGGCCCTATAGTGTAGCTGCGTTATGCCGTCCATGTTTCGAGCCAAATATCGCTACAACGACGTGTCCTACGACCCTTATAGTTTGTAGGAAATTTAATTTGCTTTCATTTAAGCACATGTACGTTCTCGAGAAATAGTTAAATTGCTGTTTTGTGGTAAATGAATCCTATCATTTTCTAGCGATTCCTATGGTTTTATTTATTTCCTTCGATATATTATTATTACTACAGTTTCCGTTTAGTATATCTTATATATTTATTTATAAAAAATTTATTTATTTTATATTTTACTATGATTTTTCTTATGGTTTTTGAATAAGAACAATGCGCCAAACTTGAAAAATAGTGCTAAAAACAAGTTATTCAAGTACAGTCATTAGCTAATTACAGACGATATAGGTACTTACAATTTACTGAAAACTTACATAACTAAACAAAATTACAAAAGTATTGAAAATTAAATTAATCACAAACTGGTTTTAGTGCAATTTAAAACTACATCTTTATTTGTGTGTCCTCAAAATCTTCGGCATCTTTTGGGTGCGCCAATTTTGTAGGAGGCGCTAGGCTTAGGTCTTCTTCGTCAGATTCTTCCATCTCGACGGCTGGTACGTTGACGCAACGCTTTCCTTCACAGAATCTGTAGAGAGCAGAGCATTATGGAATTTACACCTTCCACCATCACAGCCTTTCTTGCAAATGCACGATAGCCCTTTGAGGAGCTTCTGAGGGGCAGAGTCATTCTTCATCGTAGTAGGCATCAGCCTTTGTTGAATTCTTTCCCATCCCCATCCATCTGGGTCTCTTTCTTCTCCCAACCACTTGCGCAGATATTTTCCATTTGCGCTATTTCTCCGATCAAATGGTCCTATCTCCACCTCCGACTTCGTTAAAATTTGGGTTGGATACTGAGCTTCAGCTCAGGCTTACGGAGAGGGTCCCTGTAAACTGGCTGCCTCGGTGGATTGGGTAGCCTGCTGTGGGGTGGTGGGTCTCCGTATGAGGGCATGGCAGTCCTGTTTCCCGGCCTTTTGGGGTCAAACCTGACAGTCAATCTGCTTACCACAATATTATCCGTGCTGTTCGTCACTTTGAAGATAATGGGAACGTGACTCCCGGATTCCACCTACGAGGTCATCGTAACATTAAAATAGAAGACACAGTCATCGCCCACCCTCGAGCATGTATAAGAATGGCAAGCTTCGATTTAGACATGTCAAAGTGTTATATCTGGAATTTCCTTGACCGGCATAACTTTCATCCAGACCGTGCCATGTTGCACCAATGACTTCAAGATGGTAATAAGCGACTTTGATTGAAGCTTTGAAACTGGTTAAGTACCATGGACAATGCAAATGAAAATTTCCTCCATTTGCTTCTCGTGTCCGATGAGGGCTCAGCCCCGAGAGACATCCCGTTTAACGGACAAAATCACCACATGTGGAACGATGAAAATCCGCAGTGGGGATTTCCTCGCAACAATCTGGTCCAATTTTGCTTTAACAAATGGGTTGGATTACAAGGGGACTGCGTTATGGCACCATTTTTTCTACCGAATCGGCCAAATTCGGATAACTTCTTGGCCTTCCTACAGAATAAAGAAGCAGAAGCGTTGGAAGATGAACCTTTGATCGACATCCCATAGATTTGGTTCAAACATGACGGTGCGCCTTCTCATAAGCCAAGATGTATGGTACAATTCCTTAACACCGAGTTCCCTGGGCATTGGATAAAAATAAACGGTCCAGTGCAATGACTTCCTATGTCCCTAGATTTGACACCACCGGCATTTTCCTGTGGGGATTCGTGAAGCGGGAAGTTTATAAGACGCCAGTCACTAATGAAGAAGACTTGCGTCTGAGAATTATTGCAGCGTTTCGACTCGTAACTGCGGGTATGGTCCGTGGTTCATTTCAAAATATGCCGTATCGTGCACGAACGGGTATTGTAGCGGGTGGTTGAATTATCGAACCTCATTAAGTAATAGACGGGTTCATTTGTAAATTTTGTAAGACTTTTTCTCAAAATGAATAACCAATAAAAAATTAATTTAATAAACGTTAATTTTAAGGAGTCATACAAACGTTACAAATTAGATTAGGTTCTTATTAAATTAGTTGTGAAAAGGCTCAGGCCACCTACAACCAAATTTTTATTTTTCGTTATCATATATTTGAGTGACAAATGGACATATTCCGACCAAACCGATTTAATTTAAGGTGTTTGAGTACACTTTACAACTTGTGCATTGACAGTTTTCGTCTACCACCTAGCGTTAAAAAAATCCAACAACGTGCAAAATGTCACGATTTGACTGAAATTTACAAATAACAACGACCTTCTCCGATAGTGTACAACCTGAAATTTTAACATTTCTGGTTATATTGTTTTTGGGCACAATGCCTAGGCCGATCATATTTTAACACCCTGTAACGTTAACTATGGAAAATGCAAATAATAGAGGAAGTTGATTTTAATTAAGGTGGATGCGGTACTTTTTAAGAATATTGTTCTTGTAAGTAGTAAAATATAGAAATGTTAACTTTAGCTTAAACATGAATATTATTTTTTAAACTAAAATGTCAAATTGAAGTATTTTTAAAATATTATATTGTTCCATTGTATATATATGTAGTGTATTTTCCCTCGTAGAAAGGGCGTGGTCATTTTCTTTTGTATATAATATTGATGCTAACTATTATCCTGTGTAAACCTGGGGATTTTCCACGATACCCCATATATACCAGAAAGTGGCTCATTTGTGTTTTGCTAAATTTCTAAGCTTACAATAACCCAGTAAGAGCAAAGAAAAATACGAACAGCAAGGTTCATAAAAATGCTTGCCGCATAGAATACTTTGATGATCAGGAAATTACTCCTTGGCATAACAATGTAACGCTGACTGTTGAAATAGTTCAGGAAACCGATCAATTGCAAAAGGAAGGTTACTTTTGACCAGCCTCTTGTCTCTAGCTAGTACGCCCAAAATGAAAAATGGCAGATTTATTTTATTTATTTTAAATAATTTTTAGCTAACATGCAGCTCATGTCAGTTTCGAGAATTTCATTCTCACGGAGCAGTTCTGATAAAAACGCTGTCTCAAAAGCACTCAACATTTTTCTTTGCTTATTTCCCACTGAGTCTCGCTCAATATTCACACTACTCAAATTGCGATACAGTGGTGGTGCTCACTAAACAAACCATTTCAATTGTATAACAGTTTATAAAAAATTAACCAATTTTTTTCATTTTTCGTATTACATAAAGAAATTGTTCAAACCTTAAAAGTTTGTCTGAGAACGATCCAGCCGCGTTCCAAAATAAGCGAAGCTAACGCAACAATCTGGAAATTGTAAAACGATATACCTTAAGCTCTGATTGTTGGTTTTTAACAAAACGTATCATGTATGGGAATATCACTCTGACGACTTTGGCCCAGCCTACGAGAGGAAAATCCCCTCTACGCTCTCTCCCCTCTCACTAAATAACGATACAGGTTCAGTTAAGCTAAATGTGTTTTGGCTAGGAATTTGAAATTTTCAGGTCACTTAACTAAGGCATGCAGGGCTTGTCACCACCCTCCTACGCATTGTTACCCGGCCACCTGAATTAAGGGCTTCAAAAGTCGCTTCATGACTTAGGCCTAAGGTGGTGCCTTGGTTATTAGCCTAGCTGATTATAATTTTTATTATTTTCATGACCTTCAAGGTTTCAAGGTCATTCAAAATTTATCCATTAGAAATACAAAGTGGCTTTCATTTTTAAATATGTTCCCCGTCACATTTTAGGATTAAATGGCTTTGAGCCTAACCTTTAAAACACGCGGAGATCACGTGTGAAATTACACGAACTGATTTTCGTGTAATTGAACATTTAAAAAGCACCTTCAGGGCACGTGTAAATTCACACCAAATAACCATCTTGAGTTAAAAACCTTTAAGACCCCAGGAGATCACGTGTTAAATTACACAAACTGTATTTCGTGAGCTATTAACCCTAAATTCCACGTTTTCTATACGCGTGTAATTTTCAAACACGTATTATCCACGAAAAATACGAAAATTCCACCATAAATACACGTGTTTTTGCTACCTGGGATATATACCTGAAACATAATTTTTCTAGTTTAGTCCATACATTGAGAGTTAAATACGGATTGTTTTGAGGAACAATAGTTCAGGTTTGCGTAAAAGATTAGAATATTATAAAATAATATGAATTATTTTAGCTAAGATAATATTTATGATTTGAGTGTTGATCGGTATACATACCTTCTAATAATTTTTTTGCTTTGATACTTATCATCATCAGCATTACAAATGTTATTGCCAATTTCAGTTTAAAGAAGCCGCACATTATCTGAAAATATAAAATAAATTTGGACAAACTAATTTAATTCAAACAATAATTCTTAATCTTTTGAATTGTCTCTTTAATGGCTTAAAATATTAACAGTGGGCTAGTAAGGTTATGATAAAATAACCAATGTTTGATTCCAAATTTATTTTCGATTAAAATAAAATCATAAATTTAATAACATGCAGACAGTTTAATGATCTTTTTTAGGATAAGTGAAAATAACGGAATTTAAAGTTGATTGTGCCGTTGACTGGTTTTAAATGTGATATAATTGACGTATTAAGAAAATAGAAGCTATTCGACGTGCGCAATAAATTCGCTTAATTTGTTTTACGAAACTCTCTTGTATTTCATTTAAAATACAGGATTAATTTTAACATATGCTTATTTCAAATCCATTTTTATAATAAATGCGTCTCATGATTATCTTTATTGAGACTTATTTTTCCAAATACAAATAAAACCACTTCCTCTAAAAAGTGTGCACAAATATCTATAACAACATGTATGAAATTTTCATTTTTACCTCTCCGAGGGTACTTTGTACCCTGGAGGGGTTATACAATCACCGTGTGTGTGGGTGGGTGTGTGTGTCCTGCGAACGCGAACGCATTTTCGGGGCAAAGTGTAATCACTGCATACGCTTTGTGTTGAAATCACCGCGTTCGCAGTTGCTAGGAATTAGGGACCGAAGTCTAACGGATGGCAAAACCACCGTTTGACGGTGAGCGTTAACGGATTACAATGCGGTTGGGTGTGTAGGGTGTGAATGTTTAGTTTGTGTTATGACGGTTGTGGGTGTTGAGTGTGTTATGTTAGTGTTGGTTGTGTTATGTTTGTGTTGGTTGTGTTATGTTTGTGTTGGTTGTGTGTACGTGCATTTCATCTCCAACTTTTTCTTGTTGACTTTTGGGATGGACCGAATGCTGAGTGTTTAACAACCTCAAAAACAGCTAAGCGATAGTCCTTTACGCTGTTATAAAGTTATTGACGTCAATTTTTACCTCTCCGAGGGGACTTTGTACCCTAGGAGGGATTATACAACCACCGTGTCTGTCTGTCAGGCCTGCGAACGCGTTCGCATTATCGGGGCAAAGGTTAATCGCTGCGTACGCAGTTTCTTAGAATTAGGGAAAAGGTTTTTCCAAAAGGGCCCGTTTTTTGTTGTCATTGGGTGTATTATAAATATTTTTCAAGTTGCGTTAGTACCGGGCGGGATTCGAACCCGAGCCCTCCTGCACGTCAGGTGAGCATTCTACCACAGAACCACGGATACATTGTACACCTCACTGAAAATTAGAAACTCTTCCGAGGAGAGGTATATTTTGGCTTGCCAACTTGTTGAAATTGGTTTTGTTTTTCGTTGTAAAATTTGAATTCGCCTCAAAAGCCTACGGGCTGAAGTACCACGTTTTTTTCGCTAATAAACCTTTGTATATAATATGGTTATCATCCTTCGTTTTTCGAGTTATTATATAATGGCTTACTATTTTTTTATTGTTGGAATTACCGTTTTTATCGATAACACTCTTGGACAAAGTGTTTCTTTCCGGAAGCTGCTAAAAATCATGTTTATAACAAAAAGGTGCAGAAACGTGGAATAAATTCAACTCTATGAGTGATTATTGTGTCGCCAATACCCGGTGAAAGTAAGGACCATTGCATTCTGAACAAAATATAGCTCTTTCTGCTGAAAACTAATTTTGCCACTTACAAATTCAACGTTTATGACAACGCAAGCAACCCGTCCCTTTGAAAAATTAATTTACGCAACCCTGTCTAGAATGCTTATTGTCTTGAAGCTAGTTGGTTCCTGCCTCTTTAGGTCCGTAAGTGTCTCAATTAATTATGGATATTATACAATTGTATGATTATGAAATAATATGCAATAACTTAAAGACATGCACGCAAGCAATATCACAAAGCTCCCAAAATCGTTTAAGAATTTTAACCTCTATGGTTTTAAAAATTTAAAGGATAAATTCTTATGAAAAATCTGTTAAGGAAAGTTACGTTCGTTTACTTTCTGGTTCGGAGATCTTCGAAAGATGACGCAATCGATGAGAGGGTAATGTGTGCTTGGGATTTGTGTTATGATGTTATGACCTAGAGGAAATTGTTTTATCTAATGACCCCCTGCACCCGCTATATGATCGGAAAATAAAACAAAGGAAAATAAAGGCTTTCAATTATTAGCTTTGGATCGTTTTAGGTGGGCACTCTGCATATATGAAAGATGAAACTACGAAACCAAAACAGGCTCCATCTTATTTTCAACATATAAGAACTGGAACCGGAGCCCTTCTGGTTGGCAGGCGAGTGATCTACCAGAGACCCCACGACGTATATCACGGTATTTAGAAAAACCGCTCTTGAGAAAGTCAATTTTCCTTTACGATAATATTAACATATTAAAGTTAATATATACTTTTATATTTTTGATATTTATTAGTTATATGAAAATTAAAATGTTTTAATTATTTTATTATAAATACAGTCTTGGCCAGGAAATGAACGCGTGCCATATTTTAAGCAGGCATGTTGTTTACCGCTGAAAATTAAAAATATTACAGGCCTACTATTACGAGGCGAGGAAAATTTTGCCTCTGCAACATGTAAGTATGTTAAATACAAATTCTAATTTTCCTTTACATTTTCGTTTAGTTTCCGTTTCCCTAAAATAATCGAAGATTTAGTTATAGGGACGATATATTTGAGATCCAACATTGACACAGCTGTTAAATCTGGTTATACGTAACTCATTATAATACATCGGTTTACTTCAGTTTAGACTTGGTTGTCGTCATATCCAATTCTTAATCTCCTGAAATAGTTATTTTTCAAACTTCCTACTCTAACTTCTCAGTTAGGTAATCGTCCAAAAGAACACCTACTTCACGTCAAAAGTCACAGCGAAACAAACTTAATAACCAGTTAAATGCAATATGTTATTCAATAAACTTGAGAAATTCATAAGAAGATTTAAAAAATTAATTGTCCCAGCTGTAGTTGATATATAAAGTTTGCCAAAATTTATTTTGGTTCTGTTAAAATTAGCTTACGTTTAACTGATTTTTACGGTTATAAAAAACCAGAACAAATAGGATTGAATAGAGATGTCTATTATGTGTAAGCTAAAATAATATGCTTTCCATAAAATCAATGGCTAGATTTATCTATTTTTAAAGTTTAAAGTATGGTTCACTTCTCAGATGAAGCTTTTAGGGTTAGTATTATATCCTGTTCGACGTCGTCAGATATTTACAATTGGTTATTGTTATAGTATATCATCTCACACCACAGTTGATTGTGTCATTAGGTTCTTAAAATATTAATGAAAAATTTTTCTAGCCTGTAAAATAAATGAATTTCCCAAACTTCGAAATCTATTCCGATTTCATTTTTGCTTAAGTTTTACTTTAATTGAAGATAAAAAATATTCGTTCGTTACATTAATATGTATTATTATACATTTTAGTATTAAAAAAATCTAGCATTAAGTATCGCAGCAGTACACACCAAACATTATAAATTGAAGAAATGCAAAGGAAATATCTTACCTTTTCCCAGTGGTCGTCTGAAGTCGACGCTCTTTATATTCCTTTTAGGAAAAAACTAAAATAAAGCTAGCAATATGTTACCAAAGCAAATATACAAAGGACTTTGAACCTAGTAAGCTCTACAGTTGTTATTAAACAGGTTTCCTTGTTAGCCTCAAAACCAGAATAAAGCAACTTCTAACACATAAAATCGTTTTCCTTTTCGGGTCTTCCGTAAAAGGATTTTGAACTCGACAAGCCTCCCATCTGTTATATTCAAAACAATGGTAAATAGTTTTTCTTGTCAAGTATTATGAATATGAGAAAAACAGTTCTTTGAACTACGAAAGCGCTGTTCACGTTTTTATATAAATTACATTTAACACATTTTCGTTGTTGGGTAACAAGAAAAAGGACCAAACAGCTCTTTTTGGCGTAAAACTAAATATTTTGGGAAATTTTAAATGGTTCTTCATCGCGAATTTATAAACAGCGTTATTCTAAATATCTTCTATTTCGAACCTAGATAATAATTTTAATTCTGCATCGCTTTGACACGCGTAGTATAGCTTTGATTTCATCGAACTATATGTATTAAGGTTAAGGGGGGTAAATTCAAAATGAACGCGCCCAGCAAAATTCCCAAAAAAAGAGTGTATTGGTGAAATAATTTATTTGAAAAAAAAAAACCATTGGTGAAATAAATAATTTTCAAAAAACATTCATTGCTTTAATAAATAGAGTAAATTCGATAATTGACATGTACGTATTCTTTTGATTTATTTTGAAATTTGTCGATTTTAACATTTCCCAGCCACAAAATGGGGATAAAAATTTTAGAAAAAATATTGGTGCAGGTCGTAATAAAAAACAAGTTGGCAAGCCAAAATATACCTCTCCTTCGGAAGAATTGTCCCTAGTGGAATTAATTTCTCGAGATAACCCTTAAAGATATATCTCCGCCATTCAGAGTTGTTTGCTTAAAATGTTATCCCAGTTCTATCCCGGCCAGTATAAAATTTTAATTATAATGAAAATAATTGAGACGAAACGACCAATTTTAATTTATTCAGAATATCATAAGTTAAGTAGTTACAACAGTGAGTTAGACGTACTATAACAATGCACAATTGAATTAAACCCTTTTTACAGTAAACGTTTATCAGTTGAATATAATACGAAGCAAATTTTAATGAAAGAAATATCTACAGAGGGTATTTGTATTTTTCTCGCTTACGAAATACTATAGCCACACCTTTAATGCTCATTTTATTTCAACACTTGCCCTTGATGAAGATACCGTAGAATAGCCATTTTCGACATCTGGTAGTGGACGACTCGTAGACTTCCAGTTGACGTTGTGACACATACCGCACGAAAAAGACCAATGCCGTCCAATTTCCAATATCATATATTGACTCGCAAACCCAGGAAACCAATGACTGTATTAGGAATCGTAGATATCCAAATATCCACACCAAATGTATAAACAAGAAGCAAAAACCTTACCATCAACCAAGCACAAAGATCTACTTGACTAAACGCAACCTCGAATATCAATAAACGTTAAATGAAAACCTTCGCTATATTGCAACTATATTTAAGACGATTTGAAAACCCGTAAATAAATAAGAAAAAACTAACAAAGTGGATCACCCTTTAACCTTCTAATCTCTGCTAACTGCGCGAAAACAAGATTTGACTAAACAAGCCGGTACAGAGAAAAATCCAGATAGTGACCAGGAAAGAAGTGAGGCGTCCCAAATTTTACAATATATTAAAGCCATAACTGAAAAAATTAAGAAATTAGATGACATCGAAGTCAAGGTCAGTAAAATTCCACAAATCGAGACTCAATTACAGGAAATAAATGACCTTGAAATTTCAGTCAACTATTGTTCAAATAAAATAGATGATTTTTCGAAAGAGATTAGCACTATGACTAAAACTATGAACCAATTTAAATTATATACTCTTCAACTCCAAAATGATAATAAAACACTAACCGCAAAAGTTAAGGAACAAGGAATTGAGATTAACGAAATTAAACAACTAAACCTACTTCGTAAACTGGAAATTTTTGGTATTGAAAGTACTACGAATGATGACTTATTTTTAGTGGTTAGCAGTTTAGCAAACGCTGTTGGCATAAAATTCGATGCTAAAAAAAATTCTAATGTATATAGGGTACCGAGAGGAAATAATCCGGTACCAATAATTAGATTGTTTTGTACTCGAAAACTTCCGTGACCAATGGTTAAAACCGAGGGGCTGATCACTCCGCGTAATCGGTGTACAAAGCCGTACCTTTGACTGTACTAATGGGATTACGCGTAATCTTTGAAGTCCCTGCCTTTGGCAGTGCTAATCTAAGCGTAATCCGGTGTACAGACTTTCTAAGAGTGGTTAGCCCCTCGGTTAAAACACATCAAAACTACCAAGAATTTGATGGCCAGTGATATTAATAAATCGTAAAAAAATGTAAATATATTCATAAACGAACAACTAACGCCTTTAAATAAGAAAATACTTTATGAAGCAAAACAGTTTTCTAAAGTCAATAATTATAAGTACGTATGGGTTCAGGATGGTAAAATTTTTGTACGTAACCAAGATAATTCGCCATTAAAATACGTTCATTAGAAGATTTAAAATTAATAAAATAAACATTTATCATATTTACAACCTACACAGTATTTAAATTTTAAATAAAATATATGTGTTGGATATTATGAACGATAATGGCGTATATACATCCAAATTTTGAATAATAAACTCCCAACTAGAGGACCTACAAAAAATAGTTCTAATAACTTTTCAATTTTGCATTTAAATATCCACAGTATAAAAAAAAATTTCGATGAATTCTTGGTTTTTTTGGAAAGCGTTAAATTACGCATTGACATTGACATTATAGTATTAACCGAAACGTTTGTTGTCGATAATTTAAATCTTTTTGGAATAGATGGTTATCATATTTTTGGTAGTCAATCGTACTCAAATAGAAACGATGGCATTGTTGTTTATGTAAAAAATGATCTGGACTTTGAAACAAATAATCTAACATTTGCCGAAGCTTCAGTTTTGAGTTTTGATGTAATCTTACCGAATAAACAAAAATATAGAATATTATGTATATACCGTTCACCAAATAACGATGCTAATACCTTTATTAACGATATCTATCAAAAACTACCTGCCTTAACATGTAATTTCAATACAATTTTAATGGGTGATATAAACATAGACATAAATACTAATGATGAAATATCTCTAGAATATCTAGCTCTGTTATATGAATGTGGATTTTTGTCTTGTATTAATACCCCTACCAGAGTGACTGATAACCCAAGTACATGCATAGATCACATTTTTTTTAAAAAAAAAGAGCCAGTATGGATGTTCAAGCGTTAACCTACGAAAATAAAACTGCAGATTATTTTCCGATAATGATTAACATACCGCTTGCGGGAATCACTAAAAAAGACCACCCCATTTACCGTGCAACGACTTTTTTAGACTATAATGTGCTATCTAGATATATCAAGAAAAAAATGTGGTTTTCAGTTATACAGGAAAGCGATATTAATAAAGCAACAGATGTTTTTTTAAAGACTATTGGGGAGTGTACAAAGATCTCAACTAAAACACATACTCTAAAAAATTCCCATAAAAATCGTAAGCTAAAACCTTGGATTACACAAGGCTTAATTACATCTATAAGACGAGATAAAATGGCCAAAAAATTGAAATCTGAACCATTTAATACAGAATTGAGAAATAATTATCAAACTTATAGAAATAAAATAAATATACTAGTTAAAACTATCAAATATATTTATTTTAAAAATAATATTAAGATAAATAAAAATGACCCAAAGCATGTCTGGAGAACAGTAAATGAAGCTACGATGACTGCTAAAAAACCAGAGCTAATTGATAAAATTGTATATAATAATGTAGAACTGTCAAATTATCAAACTTAAAGAAATAAAATAAATATACTAGTTAAAACTATCAAATATAATCATTTAAAAAATAAAATTAAGATAAATAAAAATGACCCAAAGCAACGATGACTGCTAAAAAACCAGATTTAATTGATAAAATTGTATATAATAATGTGGAACTGTCAACTACAGATCAACC
Source organism: Leiobunum rupestre (assembly GCF_980474605.1). Classification (NCBI taxonomy): domain Eukaryota; kingdom Metazoa; phylum Arthropoda; class Arachnida; order Opiliones; family Sclerosomatidae; genus Leiobunum; species Leiobunum rupestre. Next base: position 2,930,834 of record NC_143392.1, read on the forward strand.
TAAAAGAGTGGCTAATGTTTTCAATAATTACTTAACTACGGTGGGACCAATACTTCCAAAACAAATTGTAGACAGGAAGTTATCTAAAAGAGATAACGAAAATGTTTCTTTAAATATAAACAATGTGAACCCAAAGAGTATTTTTATTACCCCCTCTGTACCAAATGACATAGTATTTTTTAAGCCAGTCACAATATTAACTAACTCAAATGGCCATGACGGTATTAGTACTAAGTTTCTAAAATTGTTTAAAAATGAATTATCTTTTCAATTGTCTCACTTGCTAAATTTGTCTATACTACAAGGTTCATTTCCTAATGCGTTTAACACATCTATAGTCGTCCCGATTTTTAAGTCAGGAAGAAAAAATATGTTAGAGAACTATAGACCTATATCACTGATAAGTAATGTATCTTAGATTCTTGCGCTTTACTAATTGTCATTGCGAAGCTAAGATTGATTGGAAATTGTAGGCGTTTAAAATCAAATGGCATATCGGTTGGTATTATGGATATGCGTGGAATGAATACGGCCCGGGCAAAAGTGTCTGCGTGACACAGACAGAGAGGGGAGGGGGGGGTTGATAATAGAGAACGAACGCAAGCGAAAGGGTCGAAGGTCTTGCCACGCAGCAGCTAAGTGAGGCAATTAGAGCCAGAGATATAAACTCCCATGTCTCTTAATACCCGCGTCTCTTGACAGCGTGAGGTCAGGGGTTTCGGTCTTGCGGTCACCGGTTATTGGTCCCGTGGTCAAAAACTACGAAGGTTAGCAATCTCAAGACGCCCCTATAACCTGACGGCAGGGGCCACAATGCCACAGGCCAAATTTCGTGCGAATCGGACAATTATCTTTGGCGTGCATAGAAGGTAACAAACCATTATATATATATATATTATACACTTGGACGGTCGTCCAAGTGTATATATAGCTAACAAGATTTTTAACATTAGATCGAATCCTTCACGCTATGGGAGAAAATTAAAATTTTTGGGGCGAGATTTTGGAGAGTAAAGAGCTCTGTGACGTCACTTAACGTTAAATTATTTAGCCAGGGCTAGAGGAAAAACGGTTGGTCCGTTAAGGTTCAAATTTTAAACCAACGTTCTTTATTGAATTGTCTAAGGACATGTTTAATTTTATTAATTTTAAATGAATTTAAGATATTTTAAATTAATATTAAAGAAAATTATTGTGTATTGTTAGAACTAGATGGCGATAGCGCTACTATGTTCAAAAAAGTTATCATTATTGAACAGACCTCTTATTATACGGAGTCTTTGCGCCATCGCGAAAAATAAAATGGCCGTTATTGATGCACAAGCTCGTATTCAGTTAAGCCTTGGACAAATGCTTAGTTATGGTAAAAGAAATAATCACCATTAGTGAGGTAGGCTAGCGCGGCTGAGTGGTTACGATCGTTGTTTGTAAAGTCTTCTACCTATGTATTATATGTTCGAGCCTCGATATGTTAAGAAAAATAAATATTATAAATAATATAGTTTAATATATTAAATTATTATTATTGTTGAATTTAAAACTAACAGTTGTAATCTTTAATTAAATAAATATAATTTAATTAATATATTAATAATGATATATTTTCAGTTTCTCTTAACAATTTTTTAAATTTAAATAAAAATTATTTTTTCTTATTAATTTTAACTTACAATATTATTTTAGCAAGTGGCGTAGCGAAGCGCGTCGTCGTTTGGTATATACTTTAAGTTACAACATTGTTTTACAAAACCACGTAGCGCAAAATGGAAATTAGGGAACTTATTTTTACCATTACAATCACCGTGTCTATCGGCGTTCGCATTTTCGGAGTAGAGTGTAATCGCTACGTACGCAGTTTCTTAGAATGAGGGAAAAGGTTTTTCCAAAAGCGCGCTCTTTTTGTCATGGGATGTTTTATAAATTTTTTAAACTTCCGTTAGTACCGGACGGGTTTCGAACCCGAGCCCTCCTATACGACAACCACATAACTTGTTAATCCAACCTCCCCCCCCCCCCAAAAATAAGAAACCCAATCCCTTAGTATAATAGGGACTTGGCAGCATGACCTTTGGCCATGGCCGCCATTCTGGTATACTTTTTCTACCCAGGGTAAAAACTATTGAAAAAAAACTGTGACGTAGCACTGCCTAGTCCCTATTGTCCCTTGCTAACACACTAACCCGCAGTGGCGTAGCTGGGAACTCAGAGGCCTCCCCGCAAAACTCCCAATGGGGGCCCTTTTTAAAGATTTTTAGGGTGAGTGGGGGCCCCTGAAGCTCGGGGCCCCCCGCACCATCAGCTACGCCACTGCTAACGCGCTACCCCTTTGACGATTTCCCTTTCTTTCACAGTAGCCCGTTACCCCTTTTACGACGTATTTAATATTTATTATTTTCTATAATTATTAATTTCTATAATTATTAATATTTAATATTTATTATTTTCTATAATTATTAATATTTAATATTTATTATTTTCTATAATTATTAATATTTAATATTTATTATTTTTTATTTTCTATAATTATTAATATTTAATATTTATTATTTACAATTTTTAATATTTATTATTTACAATTTTTAATATTTATTATTTTTGGCGCGTAAATAAATTAGGGGTTTAGTAGTGCTTAGAATATAGAAATATCTTTTATTGTTCCTACCGCATCGTATTCCGATATTTTTCAAATTAAGATAAATAGTCGTTTAGTTTAGGATTTCGTCATCACTCTTATTGCATTCTATTTCGAGATTATTTATATTATTATGGAGTTGTGACGACTCATGAGTCAAGGACATTGAAATCCCACGACGCAATTAATTATTGTGGATAAATAGGAATTTTTCTTAGTTTTTTCTCTTTAGACCCAGGAATGGTAATATCATAAGCAACATTAGCTCATAAGTATGAGATTTTGCAAAAATTTTGGCGAAAACTATTGGCAGAGTGTTCAAAATTAAGACAAATTCTTTCAAAACCTCGTGTTGTAAGTATTAAATTATAATAAATCAATTATATTATAGATAAGCTGTTGTTTATTTCGTTAATTCTAAAGTAATCATAGTAAATTGATAATTTCTTATAGCAATCGTCCTTGAGTAAACACCAAGGTTAGTAGATAAATTCGTTATAAGAGTAAACATGGCTTGATCGACTTTGCAAATTTGGTTATATTTGTGGTAATGAGGAACCAATGACGAATAAAATAAAACTTGTATTCGTGGTAGACGTTTATACTTTATAGTATAGTATATCGAAGTTACACGTGTGTTATTAATTAATAGCCCAAACATTTTACCTTATTTGTCATTGGTTCCTCATTACCACAAATATAACCAATTTTGAAAAGTCGATAGAGCCGTGTTTATCACATAAAAATTAACCAATTTCGTTCGAAGGATTATGTAAGGACGATAGTATACTCGTTAGATTGGTTGTAGGCCTAAGTCCTTGTTGGATCTTTGCATCAGTGTCGTCAGAAGAAATGAACCGAATTTATCAAACCAAGCATGTTAAATGGAAGGCATTTTCCTTATGGATTTCTATTAATCGTTTAGCTTATGTCCAGTTCTATCGTGTCACACTTAAAAAACTACTATGGAATTATGGGTAAATTTAAAATCAATTCTCACTTTAAAACCACTTAAAACTGTGAAAGAGCGTGCGCATTTTCATATAATCATGTTATTCCGTAGTAAAATCATTTAATTGTCATAAATAATAATAAATACATTACCTGTTGAGCTAGTTTTAATAATAGAATACGTGAGAAATTGTGGATGGCCTAACCAAATACGAATTGCTACATTTTGGTCAATTTGGAGTAAAGTGGGATACGCGAAACACAAAATTGCAATTTTAGATTGAGCGCACTAGGAAAACGCATTCAGAGTGGGAAATATAGGAGCCTGATAACTGCGGTTCATTTACTTCTGGTGTCGTAAATAGGTTTCTTTAAGTTTAGTATCGGAACAATAGGCTGTGTCTGTGTCATATTTATAGACTGATGTTACTTATGGTAATATTTTTCAATATTTTAGTTTAAATAAATAATTATCACATTCAGATGCTTGTTTTTATTCATACATTTCACGGTTTTACAATAAATATTTAACTTTGAGAATCATTGCCCCTTCTAGGTATTGTTGTAGTTTTCCTGGTAAAGTTACCTCTATTAATAAACTTTCGTTGTCTGCTGTAGTGATTTTGACCTCTGCTATAGTGATTTTGTCCTCTGCTATAGTGATTGTAACCTCTATGACCAGCACCTCGAAATTCGTAGCTTCTATTTTTGTTGGTGCCATGAACTCTTGCATTGCGACTCTAAAAAATTAATTCATTTGAAATGTTTGTTTTTAACGTAAGTTATGCTATTTATAGAGCTTGAGGATGGGTTAAATTTTAACTGTAGATAACCGGGGAGGCATAATTTTTGGGGATTATTTATCTGAAAACCCTCATAGAGAAGCATTGCAGTCATGAATAATTTAAAAGTTAAATGTTTCACGTTTTTTCATTTAGTGCAGTTAAAGAAATTGGCAAATGAATGAGCAGAAACTCCCAAACTCTAGTTACTTATTTCAATTTACTTTACCAAAATATCTCCTGATGATATGACATTATGTAATATCTCATCAAATTTTGATGAATATATATAACCTTCTCGGGGTTCGTTTTCCCAATTTATACTTGATACAGCTGATTTGATAGTTTCGTTGAAATCTTCAATTTTATTTCTTCGACGTAGATGTTCTAGATGTAGCATTGATTGATATAATTTGTCGCCAACTTTATTAAGAGTTTCTTTCATTAAATCAGGCTGAAAAAAGGTAGCTGTAAAGTAATGTAAAATATATACAATTAATAAAAAAAAACATACACGGTTACTAAATCTCAGGGCATATTCGATCATATGTACTGAGTTGCTTATTGTGTTCTCTGTGTCACTTAATATTTTTTCATTACTCTTTGTAGTTTTTGTTAATTTTCCACTTCCCATTAAACATGGATTTAGTTTTGGAATAAAGTTGTGTTTGCTATGTTCTATGCTCTCCTATAAATGAATATATATAATAATAGAATTAGTTAAATTTTTATGTGTTTTTCAAATATAATTTATTTAAAATAAGAGTTTTTTATTACTGCAGGTGGTGGTAGGCTTAGTTCGATGTTCTGTAAAAATGATTGCTCAAATGAACTAAGGGGTGACAATAAGGAGTTTCGGGAATCTAATTGCTGGTGTATTATTGTCAGATTTTTCGGTAACAATGTGTCCTTGGTTTGTATCATTGTTGTTTATTGAGTCGTCGTCATGTTCCATGTCTTTGTGATCCTCAGAAGGAGACTTCATGTTTCTGGAAAAATTAGGGAATTCAGTGTACTACATAGAATTTAGATAAAGTAGAACACACTAGCAATTATAGGGACTTGGCAGTGCTACGTCACAGTTTTTTTTCAATAGTTTTTATCATGGGGATAAAAATATGACCACTATGGCGGCCATGGCCAAAGCTACTTAGTGCCAAGTCTCTATTGTTAGTGAGTTCTACTTTACCTAAATTATTATATAATAGGGTTATATGCTCTACCTTAATTTGATTATAAACTAAATATTAAATATTTAATTCCGCTTAAAAAGTTGTGGCAACAAGGTTCCCATTAAAATTATACTCTTTTTTGTTGTATAATTTAATTACAGGTAAAGGTAATATGTAACCCTTAGGAGTTATAACAGCTTTACAATTGTATAAAGAATGAAAACAATTAGAAATAAAATTAATAAATCACTATATCTATTTAATAAATACTTGAAAATGTAAAATATAATTACATACCGTGTTGTATTGTGAATGAAGTTATTGAACCAGGCGTCAACAAAAAGCCATAGATACTACACGGTTGGTGTTTACAAGTAAATTGTTATTAACGAGGCGCGAGATCTACCAAACCGTGGTAAATATAGGAGGGAAATCAACTTGCAGTATTTAGTTTCGACACTAATGAATCAAATGATAATTATTATTTGAATTATTTAATAAGATGTTTTATGCTATTCCCCTCTTAGAAATAAAAGGGTCTCAGAAGCCTTTACTTTAAACGTCTATCTCCACGCTTAAAAAAACAATTGGACTACTTTATGCAGGGCCGTCTTTACCTAATTGGAGGCCCCTGGGCAAAGCTTTGGGTGATCCCCTGTAACTCCACCCAAGTTTCTAACCTCCAGTGCGAGGTCCATCGTCGCTCTAATCTACAGCTATCGGTTCAAATAGTTTCACTTGTCCTACTAAAGGTTACTAAACAAGAAGCTTATTCTGAATTTAAAAATACTAACAACCAAAAGTCTTTATTCGTTTTAGATTTACCCTGTCTATAGACGCGACTAAATACGGAGTTTATGACTTTCGAATAATTTTAAAACATTTTTTTGATTAAACTTTATTTTACATTTCACGATTTGAAAAATGGGGCCCTCCGGAATCTTGTGGCCCTAGGGCAGTGCCTTTTTTGCCCAATGGGAAAGACGGCACTGCCTTTATGTTGGTATTACTGCGCGTAAAGCATAAAATGGCTTCAGCATACACGGACCAAACCACTACTGTCAATATATCTTTTTTTTTCTTCACTGTAATTTATTTAAGTCTTGTCTGCGCTAATCATTTACCCACTCGACGATTAATTCATCTTCAAATGGAAACGAACGAGTAAGTTTTCACTTATGACCGTTCTATATTTTGCTCATATTTTACGTCATCAGCAGAAAGTATAGCCGTTTAATAGAGAGGTTAAGCAAACGCTGAAAATTTGTGTCGTTTTTTATTTCAAATTTTTCTCAGCGGATATTTCATATTTAAACCTCAAAATTAATAAGAACTATACCCTTAAACTAAACGTGATAGATGAACGAAAAAAAAATTCATGGGGTTCTAGAAGTTGCGTTGGAACTTCAAGAGCGTTTCCTTAATCTCTCTAATAATTCCTGAATACACAACTATAATTGTTTCTGCCTTTGGTGCATAAGAGTTGATCACGATTCTTACGAAGCTTGGGAAGCAACTCTCGAATACAATTTGGAATACGAATTAGAACAATTAAGAGAAATGGAAGAAGGAAGAATGTTCGAATAATGGGAAAACAGTGAAGAGTGGCAGAACGAAACGCCAAGGTTTGAACGTGAACGCCAACCACAAAGATTACAACAAAATATAGAGCAAAGACTTAACGAAGTATTATCTAAATTTATTTTTTTGTATATATAATGGCTAGATTTTTGCGCACATAATAAATGTAAGAATAATAATATCGATGCATTTCTATTCAATATATTCAACAGATTTTCTGCTCACACAATTATATAATTTTAATTTTGAACATACTATAAATCTCAAAAATCATTAGGAAAAATGTTTATTGTATCACATAAGTGTTATAAACCACTCGAACCCTGAATTAACGACATTGTAGTTACTAATTTTTTTCTCTCCCGATAGTAGGTTTATTTTCTCCATAACGTACACCCTGCGAAAATTGTCCAGTGTCAAGGTCAGGCTAAGGTTTTCTTAGGCTAGTTTCAGTTAGGCCTTTGAGATAATTCGAAATCACGAGCTTTCAGAACTTTGACATGGTTGCCAGATTGCAAACCGTTACGTAGTTAAGCCTTGTAAAGTCGTGCGTGTACAAAGAAATCTTATACTACTACCTAGAATGGTCCCGTCTACGGGAGAACCTGACGCCAAGACATTTTGTAGCAACTACTAATGATTATATAGTCTTTGCTTAAGCTTCAGCCTATCAGTGGCCATCCATTGACTACGGCAAGCCGCTAGCGTCATAACATGGCAGTTAAAAATAGTAGTAGCTCAGACGATTCTTACAGGATTCCGAGGGGCTAACCACTCTTAGAAAGTCTGTACACCGGATTACGCTTGGATTAGCACTGCCAAAGGCAGGGACTTCAAAGATTACGCGTAATCCCATTAGTACAGTCAAAGGTACGGCTTTGTACACCGATTACGCGGAGTGATCAGCCCCTCGCAGGATTCATCCGATCCAAGCTCGCGGAATTCCCATAGGTTTTTGTTGTAATTTTTCACATGAACCAGTTCAACGTTTTTGGATTTTTATTTATTGATAGTGTTAAGATTTTTTGAACTTTTAGTTTTGTTTTCATATTTACTTATTGTGAGGAAGATAAATATGATTTCGTTTAGGTTCGCTTTGAAAATATTTAGGCCTAGGCCTGATATAGGCCTAACTTTTAAAATAGCAGGCAATGTCAATGGCAGTTTTGGGAGAAGAAGTGACTGAAGGTCCTTAGTATTAACCTTTATATTTAAAGGTTATTTATCATTTAAAGTAAGTAATATTATATTTATAATTATGTTTGTAGAAACTTAGAAAAACAAAAACCTTATGAAAGAGTAATTATATCCCAAAAAAATACATCACACTAAAGAATGACACTTATGACGAATTGTCGACAGTCATTGAATTAAACAGCAACAATCATGCTGATTATTGTTTTATTTATCAAAACTTTACCTACTATTTAATAATATGCTTTGCTCTTAGAAGCTTAGCCAAGATAAATGTTTCGCACTCTGCTTAAATTCAACATTCCACTGTTAAACAACATAAGAGATAGTACTCAACGAAGACCGATATTTACAATGTTAAATAAAGTGTTTTAAAAAAAAAACAGATATTGCAGTAATTATAGTCCTGAGTTGTTGTTCCACTAGGCTCACTGAACTTCCTGAAGTAACTTTTACCAAATCATCAATTTGAAAGCCCACCGTTTGTTAACATTTCAAATTGCCCCGAGGCTTAAGGAAACCGAAACTTATACCTGTACAACGACCAAAGGTGGGCATTTCGTGACATTTTGGTTTTCATTTCATTCACTGGCTGGAACAATCTGACCTTAAATACCCTATAATGAGACGTTCATCTGTGAGGGAAATCATCTACAAAATACCTGGTATTAGTACAAAGCCCTTGGTTATTACCATCTCATTTATAAAATTGATCATATATTTGAATACTATTCACTGGAGCATCGGTTTTTGTATGGATCCTCAATCGAGATCAAGGGCTGAACTGGTGGTTTTAAATATTTCAGTACAAAACTTACGTATCTTTCATTCGCGACTGTATTTTATAGGTGAAACCCAGTTTATTTTGATATTTTAACGAAATATCATCGTATGAATAAGCTATCGGCGAATCTGAACAGCGGGTATCGGAGATAACATAAGCAGATTATTTCCGGTCAATATTTCTACTTATTTTGTTTTGCTAACGTTCCATTTCGTAGCTTGAAAAAATATCGTTTTTTTACCATAATCGGTTCGTAAAGGATTTTTTTACTGAACACAGGTATTTTTTCAAAGTGTTGAATAACCTTTTATCCAAACAGAGCACTAGAGTAATGAAAAAATGTATCGGTCGTCGTCGTTCAGGTTTTATCGAGAATAACGTCCAGCGCCGGTATTCATTAGAAATCGAAATCGACACTACGAATATTTTTCATGAAATTGTTTGTTCTAATAGTTCCAAGCGAGATCGACCTTGAAATGCATTCAAGGTTGTTCAAGATATTTATCATAACCTTAGACAAATCCACAAACACTAAACATGAAAATAATCCGACAACGGTTTGGGGACGTCAGTTCTGGGATGGAATACTAGACTCGACACAGAAAGCTATCGAATTTTACTTATAGAATCAGAATCGGAACTTAATTAAAACGTTGGTAACTATTAGTTCGGTTGAGTTATAGTTGACACTGGGGAAGGTAAATAATTATTGGCCAACATATCTGAAATATTGGGTGTCCTTGAGTCGTTGACCCTTAAATCAATTTCTTAGACAGTGAGACCCATACAGTAAATTAATCAATTTGATTGTAAATGTCCAGACATACCCGAAAATATTTATTTCCTTATTATTAGTTTTTTAAATATTGCCAAATTCGAATGATCCTAAACTGTGTCTCCACGGTCATAAGAAATATATATCGAGACCCGATAACTGAAGGTATATATGGCAATAGCACGTACTAAAGAAATGTTTTGTAGTATCAAACATCTTAGTACGTATAATTTTGTGGTGTTTATTTTTTGATCAGCCGAAAGATTTAAATAGAATAAAAATTAACATAAAAACCCAAATCTTTTGAAATTGGTAATAACTAGACGTCTTCCGTATGACTAAAGTGTTTCATAAATGAAATCTTGAGTAATATTTTTGTTGTAGGGTGTATTGGCCACCTAACAGCTAATGACATGTTATCAGTAATCCAAAGGTTAAAACGTTAACTAAGACAATGTAAGACAATGCCAAACTTACCTACTTATACACGCCGGCCCTAAATGGGTTAGAGTGTGCAATAACCTTTTGGCTTTACCGAGGAGTCGGGGTCCGGCTCTTGTAACCCATAAGGGCGGTGGCGCACTGGGAGATGTTAGCTCTGATCAAATGGTCCTATCTCCACCTCCGACTTCGGTCAGGTTTGGGCTTGATACTGAACTTCGGTTCAGGCTAACGGAGAGGGTCCCGGCAAACTGGTCGCCTCGGCAGATTGGGTTGCCTGCTGTGGGGCGGCGGGCCTCCATATGCGGGCACGGCGGTCCAGTTTCCGGCCTTTTGGGGCCCTCCGGGATCTCCGGTGCAAGCTGTGCCGGGTTACTTGGGATGCTGTGTGCTCGTCGTTCCCCTTAAGCAGCTCTCTCCAAAGGGTTTGGCTACTTAGCTACGTAGGTAGGGTGTCGGCTGGAGTTGCTATAGCATCCATTCTAAATCCCACTGCCGTGTGTGAAGTGGGGATTGGTCCACCCATTGCTGCACCTTCTGCTGGGTTGAGTGGCATGCGTCAAAGGTGCGACCATCAGTAGTAGGGTTCTGCTACCCATGCTGGATTTGTCACCTGTCCGGGCTAGGTGGACGCTGGCGTAGGACACTATGATGATAGGCCTCCGGTGGTATGGTCTTTGTTACTAGGTACACCGGGCTATAAATTCTGACACACTTATACACGCCTACCTACTTATATATGCCTACCAATTGCTACACGTAAACTTACTAACCTTTACCTAGGTGCCTACCTAGCTACTTTATCATATTTACCTACCTACAAACACATTGCTACTATCGTATTCATAGCTAAGTACTAAACCATAGCACATTAATATGTACACATTTATAGTTGGGAAAATATATATTATTTTGCATTTAAAAATATTTCTCGAAATAAATAATCTGAATGTGGGTGCGCTTTGGTTACCTTACCCACATTTTCCATGATATAGACACAAATAGGTATATACATTTGTTTTCACGTACATATGGTCAATTCTAATATAATGCAATCTGATAAACATTCAGAGTGCCCTACATGTGAGCAGTCCAATGCAATTTATAATGAAATTCTTCACAACTTCTTGCATGGCAGTCGCTATTCAGCAGACATCTTTTACGCTCGGGCTTCCGTTGAATTCCAACGTTCAGATATTTATATCAAAAGTCAAATTTTGACTTTTGATAAGGTAATCTGAATAACACTAAAATTAATTAAGCTCTTCGAACTTTTGTAGGTTCTCTCAGGAGAGACCGAGTTTTTTTCATTTCCCACCACTGCTGCGCCGTTCTTTGTCATGATTGACAACTCGGGAACAATGATGTATCCGCCACAATCTATTCATTGTTTTACCCTTTTAGCCTTAGTAGATGTTTTTATTTTTTTAAACAAACTGATAACATTTACGAGGAGCGTATAGCGGAAATAAAATATTAAAATCCCGTGACAAAATAATAGGTCCCATATTTGTTACTAAACTAGAAACTTAATCAGAATATTAATAGAATCAGAATATTGTAACGGCTAACGAAGAAGCTACGGTCCGAAAGCTCCCAATCATTTTATTTTAATAAAATCATTTTTTTTTTAAATTCCATGAAGTAGCAGTACTTTTTATTATAAATCATTACAACAAATATAAACTTACTGTCTGGATGCAGTTTTTTAATATGATGGTTCGCCCAAACCAAAAATATTATTATAAAACTAAGTATCCCCAATAAAGATATTATTTTGAAGATAAGAGCGGAATTATTAGATGAAAAATCTATTTGAAATGATTTCGCCGGGAACGACCTTCGCAAGTTATTATAATATCTGATTTCGGTAGTAATTTTCAAACGGATCGGAAAATATATGTTCAAACAAAATTTATTTCGAAATATCTGATTAGTTAGTGTTTTGACGTAATTTTTCTTAACGAATAGATTTCTAAAGAATATTTGCTAGGTTTCATATCTGGAGATATTCATGTTTTAAATTCAAGCTCGTAGTTTCGGAAGTAAATATTATTTTCTCCCATTATTGTATTTTCCCTGTTCAGATAAAAGTTTCGAAATGTGAATGAGCACAAAGTGCCCACCTTTGACAACAACACATTACCTTCCACCGAAAATCGTTTTCTACATGTGGAAATGAAACATTGATGAGCCATAACAACAAACAACGCAATATTTATCCAAAACGTTTACATATAAGAGAAAAATCTTTACGAAAGAGTCTACGATGTTTAATAACTACATTAAACTCGATCACGGCCCCATGCACGCGCTCACTCAAGTGAGCGCGTGCATGGGGCCGTGACTCGATTGACGTGGGCTAATCAAATGCCGGTTCTTAAGGTGACGTAATCCATAATCGAATTATTAATTTCAGTTACTCAAACCAAGGGGCTAACCACTCTTAGAAAATCTGTACACCGGATTACGCTTAGATTAGCACTGCCAAAGGCAGGGACTTCAAAGATTACGCGTAATCCCATTAGTACAGTCAGTCAAAGGTACGGCTCTGTACACCGATTACGCGGAGTGATCAGCCCCTCGACTCAAACTAGATGGGTCACTCTTTGAATCATGATTGTCTGATAATAACGAAACCTCCGAAAATGTAATTGGCCCATTTTGTATTTATACGGAATCATTCTATGTTATAAGATTTCTATATTCGTGTATAACTTTAAGAAAATAAAAAACTAGAAGGTTGCCAGATTGCAAAACGTGAACTTTCTTAAAGGAACAAATAAGTTATTGAACTTATCGATTTTAGTTTTGTAGGGTCATTCATGTAGGGCTTAGCAAAAAAATCGATATAACTAGGCTTTTTAACATTGACATGGTTGCCAGTTTCTAAACTGTGAACTTTCTTAAAGTAACAAGTAACGCACTGAACACTGGTTGATTAAAAAATAAATAAACATAAACAGAAAGTCTCGCATAGGAGGCAAAGTTCGCGCCATGTAATCTGAGAAACTACTTTAACCCCTTTCGGCGGTACCGGCCCCCTTCGCGGACCGCTATAAATTTAGGGCATTGCACGAGGTAAATGCGAAAACTGCTTTTAAAACGTCGCTCTCCGCGAAATAGCTAGCAGCTAAGTTCGTAGTCTCCGCGCGCAAGTGTGTACCAAAATCAAAACTTAACGTTTTAGTTTTGTGTTATAACGTTGCCTACGTTTGTAACGGGGAGCTGTGTCGGGAAGCCTCGGCGGGTTTGTTTATGTTTGTAGATGGACCACGTGTGGAGAGATGACGCCACCAGTCCTGCGGCGGATACCTTATCTAGAGTCCGAGGGTCGGTGACAGCGGATTTGGAGACGATAAAAGGGACGTTCTCTGGAGGCCGAGGGTCATTACGAACCTGGGGTCCGATCAACGATCGACCTACCTCGATGGGTCTTTTGTACTAATTAATCGGCTGGTTAAGTAAAGAGGTTTAAAGATAATTATTTGGTATTGTGGTTTTTGATTCGGTTGGACAACAAGTAACTCAGTGACCAAACCTTGGTCCCCCGTACCCCTACAAGTTAGGCAACGATTATAATGATGGAAAATTCTCGGAGAGTTATGGATGTTATTATTAAGAATTATGCTGAAGACGTAAACCTATTTAATTCATCCCATTTACTTTTAGGAATTATAAATCCGAATCTTCCAGTGTTCGTTTTTTTCTCTTCCACATATTTTGGATATTCTGTAACTAAGCCTAGGTCTACCTCTTCTAACGCTTGCTTTTTTTTCAAAATATCTACATGGTTTTCAATTTCAACGAGTTCAGTTGGGACTCCAGTCGTATGCAACTCTTTTATGTAAAAATAACATTGACTTACCTGGTTTTTAGCATTTTTAGGTATTAATTCCACTTGAGCTGGGGTTGTTTTTTCAAGTAATCTAGAACTGAAAATTAAGCGGGCGATCGAAAGAGCTTAAAGGAAACCCCGCCAGGGTGTTCAGGATCGCGAAACACTACTTTTACAAATTTCCGACCAATATTTTTCCATGCTTTACAGGCGATCTGATTGGTTGTCACTAAAAGGGTGGGAAGCATAAGTGGGTTTGCACCTTAGAGACTTTCTGTTTATGTCTATTTTGGTTGATTTTAGAATTGAATGGTCGTTTGTGTATAACCCTAAGAAAATAAAAAAATTAGGTTCCTGAACTCCGACATGGTTGTCAGATTGCTAATCGTGAACTTAATAAAGTAACAAATAAGTAACTGAACTTTTACTTATTGATTTTAGTTTTGTCGTTCGTGTAGGACTTAGAGAAAATTCGAAATAATAAGGCTTCTTAACATTGACATACTCGCTAGTTTGAAAACTGTTGACTTCATTAAAGTAACAAAAAAGTTACTGATTTTCCACTCGTTTAGTTAAGCTTTATAGGGTCGTTCGTGTATCCTAGTAGCACAGGCCCGTTGGCTAAGAGACAGGCGCGAGCCGCAGAGTTGGAACACTGCCGTGAGTTAATTCACTGCAAATCTTGATGACACCTAATGAACGTAAAAAAACACCTGCAGAACGCAAAAAAGTATCAAGAAATTAGAGCACCTAAATAGCTATGCTTTAGGTGTTCATCAAATGTACTTTTGTGTTCTCATGGGGCACTATAGGTGTACTCTTAATGCATTTGAACCGTTCCCACAGGTTTTCTTTTCCGGCCAATGGAAACCTCCACCCAAAGGCTGAGAAGCTCGTGGAGAAATACTCGCTTAACGTAGGAACGTTCGGCCGGACTAGCTTTCAACCAAAATGTGGCTAAAACGGCTGAAACTTTCGGCCGGAATAGCTGACGAATTGCTGGAGGCTATTCCGGCCGAAATTTTCCAAACCAAAGGTTTTTCGGCCGGAATAGTCGTCCATCAGCAACCAGCTAATTCGGCCGACATTTTCCCGTAGTAAAAGTTTCGGCCGATTTATCCAGCCCAGTGAGGGCCGTCTAATCCGGCCGAAACTTGCCTTTTATAAAAAAAATTACTAAACCTTAATTTTAATGGTAAATCGTGTATTATTGAGAAAAGAAGCAAACTTATCGAATCATTAATACTAACCATTTAATTTAACTGACTTTTTGCCAATTATCATTTTTCTATTTCACCTTGGAGAGTAGAGACACGAGGCGATAAATTCCCAACGAACTTTATCTCAAATAATATTACTCTTCCAGTAATCCGGGACAGACGAAGAAAGGTTTCGTTTGGATTACAGTACACTCGTTTGGAATCGTTTTGTTTCTAGTAATGGGATAAATTGTTACTGAATATGAAATAAATTAATTGTTTTCTAGTGGCCTCTGTAACCGCTTGAAAGAGACAAAGCAAAACTAAAGCCCCACGGAGAGCGAATGTCTGCCTATATGTTTGGAGTTAAGACGTTTCGCCTCTATACGGAAAGTTTCAATTGTAGATGAAGTTTTTCTGACTCCCTATCTATGGAACCTTCCCCTGTGGGTTGTATTTTCATAGGGCATTTTTCATTACTACTTTCCATATAATTACCCCTTGGAAATTAATTTACAAGCGTGACGTGTCACCATGTATATCATCGGAAAAAAAGCCCTTAAGATTTCAGTACATATTTAATACTTCGTCGTCGTGTTTATATTGAGTGAAAATAAAATAAAAAAATTAAGGTTTTCAATTTATATTTCAATATTTATATTAATATTATAAATATATTGCTTGATTGTTTATTCTTGATAACAATTATACCGTAGTTTTCGGTCGCGAATTGAATCGTAATATAAAAAATAACATTCCTTAATTTCAGAAGGTACATGTAGTTATTTTCGAATTTGAAACATATAGTACAGGAAAAATAGGTTTTGACCCGCAACAAATTAACACAAAGCTGATAGTTTCCTACTTTATAGAATTTGGGGCGCTCTTTCACTCGGTGTGGTCTCCGGTGTTCATGATGTCGAATGTGATCTTACGAAAGCTAAGCACACGTCTTATATACCCGTTAGCTTCTCTTTTTTTTGTACTTGGACCTACGAAGCAATAACGAGCTTGGTTTTTTATTTACAGTCGATTCGCTATCGCTAAGTCCATTTTGTGTGTGTTTATGTCGTTGTCGCACGATCCCCCGTCCGGTTCAAGTTTTTCGAGATATCGCGGCAACCATACATTGGAGTTGCGTCGAGAAAAGTCGAGAATCGTTAACCAGGTTCGACGGACGAGCGGTCGAAGGCGCTGGTTGACGGAACGCCGGGTCACGGGTTCGATTATCCACGGGGCCGAGGAGATAGAATGTAAATTATTTATTAAACAATATCAAGGAAGGTGGCCTCATGTTCCCAATGGTTTCCCTTTTGTATGGACAAGTCCCAAAAACCAAAACAATTAAATAGAGTTTATTTCCCATCGAACGCAGCAAAATAAAGATAAGGCTTAGGTTTGTTTTTTCTTAATAATTTATTCTTCCTCGTCTAAGGCAATACATTCTTTCAGAACGGTTTAGAACGAAAAACAAGGTGTAGCTTTGATTTTTTTTAATTTTGTTACCGCGCGGGGGTTACGGAATATTTTTTTTGCAATGGCGGAACGAAGTCGTAGTCCAAAACAAACAAGAAGACAATGTAAAACGAAGTTTTGGTTATAAAATTAAAGAGTAGGAACGTTCGCGTTGTTTTTTGGCGTCAAATATACATACCAGGGAACGATGGCGGCTACGGCCCCCCGCCCTTATCTCCCGATGATGGGCTTGGGCCACGAGATGGGCTGGCCGCACGTACCGTAGAAAACGGGTGCGCGCGGAAACGAGGGTACGCCTGGTTAGCCAGCCTCTATCGGCTGCTAACACCATGACCGACGCCCAAAGAACGTCCCCCGAAGTGCCGGGGCCGTGCGAGTGCCCATCGTTGCATCGGCGAACGAGGGAAATAAGGCGGCGTTCGTCTTTGGGCGTGAAGACAGACCGGAAAAAAGGAGAATCGGCGTCATCCGAGGAAGTTTCGTTATTTTTTTAATTTGTCTACTCGTCGATAGCCCAGTCTTTTTCCATCATCTCTAGGCTAAATTAAGCGTATTTAACGCGTTTGGGGGAAGACTCGGGCGTCTTCGAACTCGAATTCAAAGTTAGCCAACGGCGGACGATGGACGATTGGCGGGTGCGGTTCGTCGCTATCCGGGGTGGGTGCTTGGCAAATCTTTCCGTCATTCGCCGTTTCCAGCTTGAACTCCTACTTATCGTCCTCTTCCACCTCCAATTCGAAGTTAGCTAACGGTGGACGTGGGACGATAGGCGATTGCCAGTGGCGTAGCTGATGATCCGCAGGGCCCGCGGTGCAGGGGGGCCTCGAGCTTCGGGGGAGGGGGCGCTAAACCACAAAAAAATTAAAAAGGGGAGCGTCATAGAGATTTTTGTAGGGTGGGCTCTGAGTTTTCAGCTACGCCACTGGCGCTTGACGGACTTCTTCCGCGGCGTCGGGGCAGAAACTACACCCCGGCTCGTTAGACCCACCAGCTGGAGTCGCCGCTTTAGTCCACGTTTGGACGGTGGTCCCGGCGATCGTTATTTTTGAGGCAAAAACCGCTCCCCCTCTTTTTTCCCGTAATAGCACGAATTTACATTGGTGTCCTCGCTCAGAAGTTCCGCCAACTCTAAACTAATGGCATTGGCGCAAGCAAAATTAACCCGCGCGAACTCCTGGGCGGCGTACCAATTAGTAATTTTTAACTATTTTTTCGTTATTTCTTTGTTTTTCACTCTATTTAAATTTACTCGCGGAAAATGGGTGGCCTTTCACCCATATTCCGCGGTTTTCGCCCGCTTATCGTTTGATTCCGACGACGGCCAAGTGTCGTCGCCGTCGGTTTGACGTTCGGAGGCGATTTCCGTGGACACAGGCGCGAAGGCCTCCAAGCTGTCGGGGGAACCCAGTTTTTCGGGAGCGGCTAAGGCGGCGTTCCATTTCGCCGTGCGCTTAGACTTCGTCGCTAGCCGACGACGCTTCTTTTTCGGTATGGACCCGCTTGACGGCGATCCCGACGCCGTAACGTGAAAGAAGAAAATTTCTAAGGTCTCGGAGGGACCGCCCGAATCGTCACTTTTCTCTTTTTCCGGGGCCCCGGAGAGGACCACGTTCTCCGGGCTTTCGGACGAAGTGGCCGCCTTTTGCGGAGTGGGTCACGGCGCGTCGGAGGAGGAAGGCGGGAATAACGGCGTCATCCGAGGAAGTTTCGTTATTTTTTTGTATTTTATATTTTTATGTATTTTGTTATTTTTTTAATTGGTCTACTCGTCGATAGCCCAGTCTTCTTTTGTCATCTCTAGGCTAAATTAAACGTACTTAACCCGTTTGGAGGTAGACTCGGTCGACACCGCGCTCTCTGGGATGGGCTGTTGGTACGTCTCCCAATCCTCCGTTTGTCTTTCCGCGGACGGTCACGAAACCGATCACCCATAACGATAACTATTCGAATCAGCAACCGGCTTAGCAAACGGATCACGAACTTTATCTCCAACAAAGTATCTTTGGCCCGATCACCTAACGGTAAGCGAAAAATATCTCCGACAACGTATCTTTTAGCCGATCACCAAATTGATTAGCAAACGTTTCACAAAGCCGATAACGAAAACAATCATCTAAAAAAATCAGCAAATCAATCGGTTCACCGATCACCAAACTAATATCTCGCAACGTATCCTTTAGTAGAGCTTGAAACGGATCACCAAACCGTTCTCTCCTATCGCGTCGTTTAGGAGAACACCGAAGGATAAGCGAACGGATCACCAAAAACATCGCTTAACCGATCACCAAACGGAGCAGCCGAAACGCCACCATCGGGCGATCACGAACCAGATTTATCGCGACGTATGTTTTGGGAGATCAGCGAACTGATCTCTAAACGTATCTCTCGCGACGTATCTTTTAGCCGATCAGAAAACGGACCACCAAACCGGATCTAGAAATTGATCGACAACCAGCTCAGCAAACGGATCACCCAACTTACGGCCCGCAACGTATCTTTTGTAAACGAGCCGCGTGAGTCGCCGGAAAAGATACAATAATAATAGTCTTCCTCAATTTTGAGTTTAAAATTATAAAAACCCGGTGGCAGGCTATGTCGGTAAAAAGATGTCTTTAGTGTTAGTTTAATTTATAGAATTTGCTAGGTATTTGAAGTATTGCCGCCTCACGGCGGCACGCACTCGCTTCGCCCGAGCGCTGGGGGCGCGCAGCGCCTCCCCAGCCCCATACTAAAAAAGCGATGGGCCGTCTTTAACGCGACCTAGAGGACAGCACCGAGTATAGTCGGGCGTGGAATGTTTTCATTAAGTTTTGGCGCCTCCCCAGCCCCATACTAAAAAAAGAGATGGGCCGTCTATAACGCGACCCAGAGGGGAGTACCGAGCCTAACGCGCTAAGTATAGCCGGGCGTACTCTTTCGGTACTATACCGAGACGTAACAGTGCTAAACGTTCCCGAATAAGGGAGAAAAATGTCGCGTGACCGAGTACTGGCCGAAGGAACGCGTTGCTTTAAGATTCGAGGATTCTTTTAAACGCGCGTTGCATTTCTCTAAAATACGTTGGACTAACTTTAAACGTGTTCGGGTACCACGAGAGTTTGCCAATAAGACCGGATCAATACGAAAACAACTTTAACTTGTTCGGAAATTACGATACAAATTAAAAGATGTTTACGCCAGATGACCCGGAAACTTACCCACGGATAAGACGTTCCATGACGAACTTATAGATGCCGCTATATTTAACTAACGCAAAACTTAAGCGTAAGAAATATACGCGTAAAAACTGAATTATAAATGCAAAAACAAAAATTATATACTCAAAACTACGTATTTACAAAAAAAAACGTCGAAATTTAAAATCAATTACAAAAACTTAATGATGTTTAGATTTTTTCCCTTTTTCTTTCCGCCGTCTTGGCTTGACAACTTCTTCTCGTTACCAAAGAGTATAAAAACTATGTAACCTAGAGATATAATGACGGTCGAAAGCAGTAAAGGAAGTTGTAGCAACCGGGGGGAAGGCACTCAGTGAATTTGCACTTCAAATTTCGGTACCGCAGCGCCACTACGGCAGTTTTTAGTACAATAAATAATAATACCGGAGAAAAATGGCAGTTACGGTGTTGCGGAGGTGCTAAATTTGGCATTTTGGATATTTAATTGTCTAATATCTGTCAATTCAAAAAAGTGACAGTAATTGGTTACTGTTTCGTGATTTTTTTAGTAAGAATTTGTGGATTCGTTGTTTCGGTGTTTATTTTCAAAAAGTGAAGAATAAGGCGTTTGTTCTCTACCGTTGCCAAGTCCTAAAGGTAGCCAAGTCCTTAAGGAATTTTCAAGAATGTTGAACTAAATCAAAATGATTGCCACTTAAAACTGCCGTAGTGGCGCTGCGGTACCGAAATTTGAAGTACAAATTCACTGAGTGCCTTCCCCCCCCCCCGGTTGCTACAACTTCCTTTACTGCTTTCGACCGTCATTATATCTCTAGGTTACGTAGTTTTTATACTCTTTGTCGTTACCATCTTGGGAAGAAGACGGGAGATGTCTTTTCGACGCACGACGGGGCCTTTAGTGGAGAAATTAACCTTGGCAACGGCGAGGACAACATCTTTTATAAAGCGGAAAGTTCTTTAAATGGCGCCGTTAAATCGTCCTCTTTACCCATCGCGACGGACGAACCTTTTAGGAAAGAAACGTTTTAGTTTCCAAAAGTTTAAAAAAAAGAGAAAGACGTCTAAACTTACTATCTATCTTGGCCCAAACGGGCATCTTCAGATCCAAAGTTATTTTTTTAAAGGCACGTTCCCGGAACATATTGGAATAATTAAATCACGGATCACTGAGAAGCGTATCTGACACTGTCCACGTATTTTTAAAGTTTTCGTTCATAAATCGTCGACTTTCGCGATATAATATAATATGAATCAAAACTTGGTTGTTTTTGGTTTAATCGAATATAATTTTAGCCCTTGGCACGATGACGTCAGATAGTTACACCATTGTTTTCCATTGAAAAAGAATACCTTCATCATTGCTACCATCAGAATTTTTATAAGCTAAATCGTTTACGAAAATATTTGCATTAGCCTACATTCGAAATATTAACTTACATATTAATCAAAAGGGGACAATAACTAAAAATACAAATCTAAAGAATATAAAAATTTTCGCGTTTTTAATCTTAAAAAAAAAACATTTCCCGGGGGCTGGGGGCTCTGTCCTGAGGAGGAGGGAGGGAGGACCAAAAAAGAAGCAGCGTGAGGAGGTGGAGTCGAGGGTCATCGTCCCCAAGAGCCTAGGTATACACGATTTACCTTTGTAAGCTATAAAGAAAATTGTAAAACACCTCAAGAAAAAAAATATGTCGATGTGGTTCCAGATCAGGTTTTAAGTAGTACTATTACATGTCTCACCACAAATGAATTATAACTTTACCACCCGAGCTACACGTGATTTACAATTTTTTTATTTGAAAAGTTGCGGAGCTGCCTAGAATCTTAAAATTTATTATTTTAAAAACACATACAAACTACTATGCGTGCCACCTTAATTGGAAACAAGCGGGTTTTTTGCGTACAAACTTTTTCCAGAAGTAGTTTTGAAAATTTAAATTAAGGTGTAGAGAGTATAGTTCAAGGCAGTTGTATATCAATTTTTAGGGCTGTATACCAAATTCGAGCAATTTATCACCATGCGCCGTCACTAAAGTAACTTTGAGCAACATATGACTTCTAAAACTTAGAAAAAATTGTGCAAGGTTATAATATATATATATTTATTATATTGGAGATCAATGTACGTTTTTGCATTCATCATGTTAGTAAGCATATTTTTCTTATTTTTAAATGATATTTATTATATGGTGTATAGGTTAAGGTAGGTATATGGGAACTTGATACCGTAGTTGAAGAAGTTGTTTAAAGATATGGTCAATTTCGAGGTTTTATCCAAATATCACGAGTTAATTGCGTGTTTCTGTTTCAAGAATTCTATTGTCTCGGGCTGTAAAATTATTGACGAATACTTCAAAATAGACTCCTTTTCGATCATAACTGTTCCAATTTTCCTGATCCGATGTGCATTTTAAAATTATCCTGCAAACAACGCTTTCTTTAGGAATAATTTCTCGACCCTACGACGAAATTCTTAATTGCGTGATAAGCTGTTAACAATCATATCGTTTTGCGATCCTAAGTTGTCGCACTTGGAGGTTGATCTTGTACTAATTTCTTTATTATTGAAGTGGTTTAAAGGGCACATTTTAGATGTATAATTTTCGATTTTCTACCTTTCATTTCTTTCATTTTTTCAGTTAAAACTGCCACGGGCATTTGACAGGATAATTGCGCCGTGACGTATTTCTTTAAAGGAGTTAGCAAATCCAAGTAAAATATTTCTCTTAAAATCGTTTTTCTTCGTCAGTAAAATATATTTTAGATTAATTTTTCAATTATTGACTTATCAAAGTCTGGAAATCGAATTAACCAATTCCATATACTTAGTTTTATAAAATCGATTAATCTAATCCGTAAGAGGCCCAAGTGGTAACTATAGAAATAGATTTATTTTAATTAAACGAGCTCTTGTTTGGACTGGTTATTGTGTTATAATTATTTTTATATTCACTAAGACCAGCTTCAATCTTGCTGAGCGTTTTACTAATTGTTTCAAAACGCTCTTTGAAATATCGTTGTTCCAGTTTTAACTGGCCGATCTGCGTATACTCTTTACGTCGCTTACCATTTTATCACTCTTAAAGGGAAACCAAATCCTTCGATGATAAGGACGACTACTAAAACACGGTAATAAGGAATTCGATAGCCATGCTTAATCTAAACTTACATGCACCCTTCCATAAACTGCAACCTTGTACCTCTTCGTGGTGGAAGGTGCGACACTTCAAAAATTAAATGACATATTACCTTAATGAGAGGGGGAAAAATTAATAAAATCGTGTCTAGGGGAAGTTAAATTAAAGTAAAGTGTCAGCATTGAAACTAAGAAATCAAGATTCGCATTACGTTATTAGAAAAGATAAAATCCGTTACTTTTATTGCTTGGTCATTACGATTAGAATAATAATAAAACATTAAATTGACAACATTTATACGGCGAAGTTTTGGCTCTCTGGTTCCCATTTACTTAAAAAACGTTATTTCATCTTACGGAACTACCAATTTATCCAATATCGAAATTTGTAAATATAACATAAAAACCTGTAAATCGAGAACAGCTCGTATTTCGAAAATAGGTTAAAATCACATCTTGTTAGCAGGGTTAAGTTATCTACAAATTTATATCTATTAACAGGAAGAAAATGAGGTCTAGACTCGGTGTACATTTTACAATGAATAAGTAAGTGGCATAAATCTTCAGCACTATTTTCATTACAAGCGTGACAATTGTATGTATTATCTAATTTTATCCAACCAATTTTTGTAAATATGTTAAACGGTAAGAGGCGGATAGAGGCAATACAGCGCGTAATATGTATTGGCCAATTTTTTAGAAGGTCATTTTCATATATTATTTGTAGATTTAATGTCTTTGTAATAAGGGGACACCGAACTATCGCGTACTTTGGCGAAGTCTTCAGAAATACATCGATCAGCGAGTCTCTCCAAAATAGTAGGGATAGCTTTTCGGATAATGAACGGGGATTGAGAGTTTCAGATCTTGCCGAGACCAAGAGCGTGAAGCTGGTATCGCACTAAGGAGACCCAATTTTTGTGGGGTCTACTGTTGGATTGTAGTACCAGATCATCTAAGAATTTTAAGAAGTCGTAAGAAATTTGAGGGAGTCTGTTGTCGGGCATTTTGAGGATGTAAAATAGATCGTTAATTACGCGTTTCCAGAGGTTGAGTCTAAGACTAACTATTCCGCATTCAAGACGCATTGTATAACCTGGTACGTAGTAAGTTAATAAGAGAGTCCACCTAATGAAGGCCAGAAGTAGCTTGTCGAGACACTCGGGGATTCCACGAGGAATTAAGTAGATACGCTTACTGATATTTAAGAATAGATTAATATCATCGAAAATGGAACTGACTTTGTACTTTTCATAACGGATCTGCTTAGCATGTATGTGTGGTGCGGATTGGACCCTCCCAGGTAGAGCGTTAAAGTTTTGCCCAGACTGAAGTTTATACCGAGATTGGATGACCAAATATAGAGGCGGTCAAGACCAAACTGTTGGTTATGACAATCGCTGTCAAATTTGATTGGATATCCCAGTTTGGTTTCATTGGAAAAGCTAGGGATTTGTAATGACAGAAAAACAAGAGTGGACTGAGCACCGTTCCTTGTGGCGCTCCACTCAAAGAACAATGAGTATCATAAGAAATCCCTTTAAGAACCACTGAATGAGAACATTTCACTATTTATTCACGAATCAGTATAACTTCAGCAGAGTCCAAGTCGGCGAGTAAGAAAAGATGTTTTCAGGATGGAGGAATGTTTCAATGGCGATATGCTTTTGGTGAATGGAAGTCATCAATTCTTAAAGAAACAAAGAATGGATAGAAATATAAAAGCTAGTAAGGAACGTTTGAATAATAAGTGTTAAATGATTAATAATCTCGACTGTGTAATATTGTCAATTGAAATTTATAAATTTAAATATAAAAGCGAAATATTTGGAATTCAAATTCCAGTAGAACCGCCACACAAACAGAGAATAGAGGGACAACACCAACTTTTCATATTAAGAAACCTCCACCGAAAAGAGATGTAGAGTTCACTTTGTCAAATGCTGGATTGAAGAATCTGTAAAATATGCTCGGAAAAAGATCTTGTAGTGGCGAAAGCCAGGTACCACAAAAATGTACATACAACATTTTACAGAAGGTTAACCAAAGATTAAGATATACCTTTAAATGAGAGACCAGAAGATTTTATCAAAAAGGTTTCTACAAATTTACAATGTTCCAATCGATGCCTGTTCCCTATTGCTGAGGTACTTGCCGACTGCCTTTTAAATAAATCCTTGAAAAGTAGCTTTTCGAATATTTTGGACACCAGTAATCATAACTGGATGACGTCGAGGTGAAAACAGCTATCTTTGTGTCAAGGGTTTCATGGATCAAAATGTGCGTAATAAATGGCACAACGAAAAAAAGTAAGATGATGAGAGATAAAGATTAAGAAAACTTAAAATTGCAAATAAAATATTAAGAAGAGAGATCAGATTATTATTAAGGTTTAGCTTTATTATCCCTTTTCATAATGGACTAATCCACTTATTCGCTAATTATATAATCCTTTACAATGCAGTCCATAGGTGGTTCCTTTTAACTTAACATATTATCTGAATACGACTACGAAACTTACCCTTCGACAGAGTAAAATCGGCCTCCAAACCATCGAAAAACACCCAAATGTGCAGTTTCTTTAATTTCTTGAACCCAATTGTTTCCTTTCACCAAGCATTCATTGGTTTTTTTTGATACAAACAAAACTTTTATCAAAAGTGCGTTTATTAAAATGAAAGAAGTTGAAATACGTTTTAACAATAACAAAATTTTTCTAAGTGAATACGCCTATTAAAAAGGAAATTATTGAATTTCCGAACACACGTCCAAGTTTGCCTAAACGCCAATGGCGTACATTTCGAACAACTTTTGTAAATACAATGATCAATGTAAAGTTGTTAGGTAATAGAACATGTAACCTCTGAGAAACCAAAAAAACAAAGAAATACATTTTTTCTGTGTCTTTTGATCACTTAAATCACCTTGCCATTACTCTCAATCGTAACTATAGCGCAGCGGTTCCCAATTGGTTTTTGCTATGGAACCCTAAATTATCCACGTAATTCTGGCGGAACCCCAAATCATTTTTTAAACTTATCCTAAAAGACTCTTGACACAAACAAAGATGGCTGCGCTGCGAATTCTCAGAACCCCTGTGACACTTCCATGGAACCCTGGAGTTCCGCGGAACACCTTTTGGGAACCGCTGCTATAGCGAACGCATAATAAGCTTTTGCTAGTAGAAATTTTTATTCACTCATCTCAAATGACGGTTTTACTACTTGTTACTCAAAGAACGCGAATTTATACCTTTACAGAACTTTTAGTTCTGAGGACATCTTAAAAAATTGGTACACAAGACTGAAGTTCGCAACATTGACGACCTACGAGATCACTGTGCAACTATTCGCGTCCGAAACGGGTCTCGATGACGCAACTGTGCCAAAGCGTATATGGGGTCATCAGAAGTTTCTTGCTTGCCTCCACTGTGCATTAAATTTGACCTCCGACGAGTAGTTCCCCCGCCACCGTTAGGGAGCGCAACCATAGTTTTCGGTCCTGAATTCATAACAACCCTTCTACGGGTTCAAGTATGATTTTCGTGTGCACCAGGTGATCATTTCACAAATTTTGTGTTATTCAGTTAAATTTGTAGATATTGCTTTTGATGAAAAAGGAAATTCAATAAGTAACTTTGTATCAATTGACGTGGTCACTATGAAATACTTTGTTATTGTTAATTTCTACACTTAGAATACTTATTTCAATAAATCAGGATTGTTTGAGTGATCGTTTTCTTATATTTTTTTATTAAAACAAATTCTTAGTGAAAGGAAACACTTAGGTCCAAGAGGTAATCGAAACTGCACATTTGATCGTTTTTCTACGTTATGGAAGCCGATTTTTGATGGCCAATTACTCGGATACGGTTCAATTTTGGAAAACGTTTCTTAAAACCTTTTTCACGCCTTGTTTCCCAAACAACACGCTTGCCAATTTGTGGCAGACTCCCCTGAAACACCAGATATATCACCAATTTTTAACTCTCTCTCAGTAACTTAACATCGAAAGTTCCCTCCAAAAAGTCCTTTGGCCATTCTTTCTAAATAAGGATTTATCTGTTCCGACCGCGAACCCATTAGATTTGAGACGGCCGTGGTGTTGAATTCCAAAATTGAATACTACATTTAGGCTTATTTTACTATGAAAATAAAGCGTAATAAATAACTTTACAAAAACGTAACTCGTGGAATTAACTGTACTTACAATCGTAAGAACAAGGATAATTGCTTGAACCCTGCCCTGGCGAATATTTCATTTTACGGGGTAAATGGCGTCAGAAACATTTCCAAACTATAAACATGTCCTTCAAATTTCGATTTCGCCAATTCAACTAAAATTTACCAGCTCTTAACCTGTGGAAGAGTCAGCTGTACCTATCACTTCAGCCATGTTGGCAGTGAAACAACATATTTTAAAGTATATAATTAAGATTGGAATTGAGTAAGACCCTAAAAAGTAGGGATGGATAATCATACGAAATGCTCTGGTATCAACTTATTTAACAATAATACAAAATAAATTGTTTTTTCAAATTGATACGTGGTGGCAGCAGGAGTAAGCTATGACGTTCTTTTTATTTTTCTTGGGGCTTTACGAATTTATTTCTAAAATACTCGGAAGAGGCTCCTCCCGGAAATTTGGAGTGCTCTCAGTCAGGTTATTTCTCTTCAGTTACACTTTAAGAGTCTAAGAGATGACCAAATTTCGCCAAATCTATTGAACTTTAACTCTCAAAGTTAGTGCGTTTGTCAAAAAGTAAAATAAACTATTTATTTAACTCGTTATTTTTGATCAACCATTTTTTCTTAAAGCTGCAACAATGTTAGAATTTCCAAAACTCTATATCTTATTATCCTTCTGACGTTCTATAGGCTACGCTTTGGCTTGCAGTGGAATTGAGGAAGGTTTCCAAACTGTTTACGCTAAAAACACCGTAAGACGTGGGCCATTTGCTAGCCTGTAACGGGTGCCCAAGTTCTTGCGAGATAATTTCCTTATCATTTGATATTTAATCAAACTCAAGAATTAATAGGGAATAAACTCAGTCCAGAGCATAAAAGTGAGGATATTATAAAAGCAATTCCCCCCCCCCCAAAGAATTTTAAACTTCATATTTTGTAGATGTAAAGGTAGTTTCGAATATTAAAGTTATAACTTTTCAACCAAAGTAAAGGTAGTTATTGCGGAAAAGCCTCTATTTGAGGAAATATGGAATGCACTGTTCGGTTAGGTCCGGAAACTCCAACGGAAGCTCTTTCCATTATGCATGATATGGCAAACATTCTACAGTTAGTTTAGGACACTTTTCTGAACACATTTCCATTGAGAAAGTATTATTTTTTAATTCCCAGAAATTTAGCTAGAAAATCTTATAATACCGCGCAATTTATTTATTTTTGAATGAATCTTGTACGATTTTGAGTCGTTTTTTTACTAACCACTGGGTGGCGGAAGATAAAGAAATTTACAACATAGCAAAAGTTATGTGGCTTACAATTGTCTTTCATTTAGCTGTAAAAAAATGCAAAATCTTCGACCGGTGGTGAACATATACAAAAATAAATACCACCATTGGCGCCATTATAAAACCTGAACAACACAACTCCACACCACTCTTTTTCCTGTATCTTAAGAAACCATTTAAACTAAAAATATTGGGCGTATGGAATTTGACTGTTACATTAATAATTCTTAGCTTCGTTAATTATATTTCGAAATCTTGATTCATTATTTCGAGGAATTAGTTTATTTCTATCCACAGGTGATGTAGTAATAAACTCCATTTTTGACCGTTCCCTAAGATCCCCATTGTGTTTCGGGAAGTGATGACTCCGCAAGCTTGAGGGTCTCCGCTTTCTTCGCACCGAAGTCGTTCACTATGGTCTGCTAAAAGCGGAAGCTGACACTGTATGTCCCCGTCGCGTAAGAAGTAATGCCATTGTATGTCCAAAGTATTTCTACCGTAAAATGTGGCCATCTCTGTATCTTTCCTTAACCCCACGAATACTTGTTCTTTCTTTAACTTTTCTGAATATGGTTTGCCAGTGGATTTGTAAATGTATCCCACAAGTTGAAAGTGTCGCGAATGTTTCCCGAATGTTGAAGTTGTACCGCTGGTATTGTGCTCCCCATATGCCTTGAATTTCCTAAATTGGAATTCAGTCGCATCATAATCTCGATATGAGAATGTCCACGTGTGTGCTCCAGGTGTAAGGGGTGTGACCCCTTCGCCAATTGGGTATTGAAAGGTCAGACCCTTGCCGAAGATTTGGTGATGTGAATATTGACACTTTGTTGATGGACAATCGGCTCAAACAAAACTTAAGTATCTATGCAGCTCACGCACTGCTAGAAATCTGGAACAAGCCAGCAGCTACGTTGTCGGTGGTTTAATAAATAAAAAATCTTGCACATCTTAATAAGACCAAGAATGTATTTATTTATTCTCAGGGAGAATGAATATGTCGAGACGATCGACGGACACGTTGAGGCCCTAACCCCCCCACGCTAAGGGGGGGGGGGGGAGAAAAAGGAGGCGGTCTTATTTTTTGCGTCCTCGCAGCAGAGTTAATCGCGTCGGAAAACGTAATTTTTAAGAACCAATGAGATTGCAGTATTATTTGATTTTATTAAAGCGGAGGAGCATACCGGGGGGCACAACGGGTGGAATTAGAGAAACGCTAAAAATAATCTCAACATATTCATTCTCCCTGAGAATAAATAAATACATTCTTGATAAGACTGAAGCATTTTCTGTACAATTTTTATATAAACTGCACTAATAGTATAAATCAATGGTATAAATGAAGAACTAATAGAGTTAAAACGCGGGGGAATTTTTTTAATTATTAAAAAAAATTCTGAAGGCTTTGGGTTTGCTAGTGGCATCGACAATCGACAATTCCGAAGATTACTGCTTCGTCTTCGTCATTCGCGTACGAAAGTCATAGGAAAATAAACAACCCAACCCTGCATTCCTTTCAAGCAAACTGGAATTTGGATATTCAGGCAATGTTGCAACAAGTAAGTTAATTTGTGAAAATTCATTTGTATGGATACCGGGATGGCTATTCAGTAACAATATATAAGATCGTTTTTCTGATATCGGTTCCGTTTCGTAGAATTTTGATATAAACGGTTCCGGTTCCAAGAATTTACCCGGTTTCTATTGGTTCCGGTTCTGGTTATCATTAGTACTGGAACAGTACTCCGCAGTTGGGCTCTAATTGACAATCTTTCGTTCCCTTTTCGATTATTTTTTTAGGAAAACAATCGAGCTTTTGCGTCAAATTAGGAAAAATTGCCTTGAATTTTCCGTCCAAGGGCAAGATTTCAATTTTATACTTCCGCCTAAATTTAAGTGAAATGTTTAGCAATTTAAAATATAACCGCGAAATGTTTGGCCAAATAAATTTTGTGCCCCTCTTTAAAATTTGATAATGGGGGCTGCTTAACTCGCCGCCACTGGTTATTACCGTTGGTCGTATCAAAAAACTTTAAAGCGCATGCTTCTTTTATTTTTCGGGCGTGAGAAAAATCACTCGACCCACTTTCCGATTATGCAATCGCTCTACGTCAGACTATCATTAACCGCAATCATTCAGTGCCATACTTATGTCTATTATGTTACTTATGCTTTATCTGATTCAAATAAAAATTGTACTCGAGATACAACTGATTCCTTTAATAATAATACCGCCTTACATTACTGCGACACCAAATTTAAGTTTTAATAAAATTATGTTAAATGGGGCAGTTCTATCGCTCCTTGTGAAGAGGTTCCTACTACGATTGTGGAATTTGAAGAAGTAAGACCGAGAGCTTTAATTCAAAGTACTGCCCATTTTAAAAGAAATCGTGTTATTCTATAGGAATACGAAGTTGAACCTTGGGAAGTTCTAGAAAAGAGCAGATACAAAACCGGTAGGGGTAAAAAGAAGACGAAGCCCCTTGCAAAAGCCAACAAAATACCACCGAGAAAATCCGACCCAAAAGCAACCGGAAACAGAGCCATAAAGGCTGCTATGGTCCAGATTGATAAAGATTACGAATCGTTCCTGGAAAGTTGTCTAGCAAAACGGAACCTTAGTTTAATCGTAAAAGCTATATATAGAAGGCTAAGCAGTAGCGAATTCCGAAATAATTGCGGGGGGGGGGACTTGTTTTAATAATTTTAAAACAAATAAGTATAAATCCGGACGTTATTGAGGTGCGCCACTGTGGCTAAATCTGTCGAAACACCATGCGTGAGAAGATTATTTTGTTTTAGAATGTTATCAATACTATGACGGACAAAGCAACAAATTTGCTCATTAGGAAAATGACTCAAATATTTCCAGAATTTATTAGTCTGCCTAATGAGTCAATTGTAAAGAATACTGCGAGCAAAATCGCGGACATGAACATTCAAGAGCTAAGCCAAGGACCAGATAAAGCAACCCCAAATGCGACATCCGAAGCAAAAACGAATGTAAACGGAGCTCCAGAAAATGGCGCGCCTTTTCCTAATCCTTACCCCCATCCAGAAATTTGTGTCTGTGGGAATTTCAGGCCAATGCCCACAGACATGGAAAACCAATGCTGTAACCAGCAGAATTACTTAATTGGAACACCACAGCTCCGTGTATTATGTTTAGAACCGTTTAATTTAATTATAAACATGCGTATGCGGAACGAGCTGCTAATGGACATGCTCCAAATAGCAAATGATCGCTTGCGCTTCGCCGCGTACTCTAATTTAGCACTGTCGCTATATGGACGTTTGGGCGTGGGGAATCGCTTGGTACATCCATCTTGCTCGGTACTCCGAATTCGCCAACGGTTCCCTAGTCCAAACGGACAATATAGAGGGTTTAGAAGGGGTTTTTATCCGGATTAGGACGGCTTGCGATTTTCATCGTCCTATTAATTCTATAGGTTAAGTAGCATCGAAAATACGAAATTAAATATATTTCAATAATGAGTCGTTTCGGAGAAAATAAACAAATTATGTACGGAAACCTTAAATTTAATATTCAATTAAAAATTCGATTGCTAAATAAAAGGGGTGATCCTTACATCAAGTGTTCCTTAACTCGGAAAAGGCCAAATGTCACGAAATATTTTCGGTCTAATTGGCTTGAAAAATCATTAGGACGCTCTCCTAACACTATTTTTCATATACCTTGTATTTACAAATCGGGGTTGTTCTCGGCCCTTATGTTTGTGTAATTTTACTAAAAAAAATATTTTCCAATTGTAAAAGTTGAAAAAAGTTATTAATTTGTATCAAAAATCCATTAGCTTTACAAACCTGATTTTGTTACACAAAATTAAAAATTGCATGATCTGTAAAAAGTTTGTAACAGCGTTGTTCAAAAGTCAAGCGCGACGTTTTTGCTAGGTTATTTGTAGAATGTTTCACTGGTTTTTTACAAACAGTTTGAGCTGTTCTTAAGTGTGGAACTCCGCTCGTCTCATCTGTAGTTTCCTAGTAGGTGGTATTTAGGTGGATTTTAGACAAGCTGTTGGCCATAACTATAAAACAGGGAGTTATGGGGGAAAGGGGGGTGACACTAGCCTTCCTCTATAGCGATGATAATGCAATTGGGGGGCAAAATATTCCCCTTTGATAACAAACGTGGCTCAGCACAGGCATAGATAGAGATAACTAATACCAATCGAATGACGAATTTAATTTATATTTAGGGACGTTGAAGTGAAATCGTTGTTTCGCGTGGACCTATACGGAGCTATAGCTCGTACTGTATCCTAGCTTCCACTGTATTATTCACCAACACATTAGGAGAGAAAATAACGCCTCTTTCCTCTACACTAGAGGAAGAGGTTAATAAATATCTTTATTGGCACAGATATCGGCTACGCGTATCTGTTTTATTCATCGCTTTTAAAAACCCGAAACTATTCCAGTGCCGTAGGAACGGGGGTACAGGGGTACAATGAACCGATTTGAATTTGGAAATGGCGCCTTAATGGTTTGAAAAGGGACACCTAATTAAGCAATTGACATGTACCCCCCTATCTTACACGTTCCTATGCGCCTGAACTATTCGAATATAAAGTGCGGATAAGCTAGCTAGGCTAATACCCAAGGCACCACCTTAGGCCTAAGTCATCAAGCGACTTTTTGAAACCTTTAATTCAGGTGACCAGGTTATAATGCGTAGGAGGTCGGTGGTGCAAGTCCTCATGCCACGTGAGACAACAGCTCCCTACACTAACTATTACCGTTAACTTTAACAAGTTTTTCAGCAAATCAGATAAAAGTAGGGGCAGATAACCATACACATCTGTTTAATCGATGTAATTATTATCTGATAAAAACAGATAACCATTTTCAAATAAAAATATTCCTGTATAGACCAAGGAAAGTTTTTTTTTATTCAGGGGGAATGAATATATTCCTTCCGTCCGCGAGCTCCATGAAAGTAAGTTCAAGGGAACCAATGAACTTCCACCTATGGTGGCATCATTTCGACGCGGGACGGAGTCGAGAAATCTCGTCGGAAGATCGTGGGGGATATGAGGCGGTATGCTAGTATACGTGAGGTCGGATTAAGACAAAGCTGAAAAGCGTCTCAATAAATTCATTCACCCTGAATATAAAAAAATACATTCTTGGTAAAACCAAATAATGATGTACCTCTTTTTAAAACTAGGCGGTTAATTAATAATATTCTTTAACGAAATGATATTGTGCCTTAATTTTTAAACTCAAACCTTTGGAGAAACTAGTCGGTAAATTAATATTTTTAAACCAAAATTTTTAGGAACTAGTCTTTTGGTTTTATTGTAAAATGATGTGTGTATTATCCCTTTTTAATTTCGAAACATAGTGACTATGTTTCTATGCTCAGGTGGAAATTTATAATTAAGATGTATTTCATAATTTAAAATTACGTTTAAAACTTTTATTCCAGTCGTGTTTTCGACACTACTGGTACCGAATCAGGGGAAACCAAACGCACACACGAGAAGGTCGTAGTACCGTAAGTTTTAACGAAGCGGGAGAAGGGTTAAACCCGTAACTGCACACACGAGAAGGGCTTAGTACCATAAGTGTAAACGAAGCAGGAGAAGGATTAAACCCGTAACTGCACATGCACCCGAAAAGAGCGTAGTACCGGTAGTGTTAACGAAGCAGGAGAATGGTTAAACACGTAACTGCACACACTGGAAGGTCTTAGCACCGTAAGTGTTACCTGATTGGAAAGAACTGGAGCCGTAACCGATTTTGAGATGTGAATTAAATGGCTTGACGACAAGAGAGAGGAGAAAAGAAAGAAGGTCAGAGAGAGGATCGCGGCTTAAAGAAAAGGCGTTCTGAAGATGTTGAGCCCGATTTAAACCTTCCCTCTACAAGCGCTGATATATCAGGGCATAGTGTTAGCCCTGAGAATAAGAGCATGTATGACTTGGGCGTGCAGCACCTGGTACCAACCCTAGATAGTCAGGCGTATCCGCTTATGTCGCATATGTTACCCAATACTGGCGTAAGCCGTTTTGAAGAAAATAGGGACAGTAGCAAATTTCGCGGTCTCCTCACCGCTGTTCAGCACGCTACGTTCCAGTTTGCCTCGGTGCCTATACCACCGATCTCTACCGAGTCTCTGTTTACTTGGAGGTTTCGTATAATCCCAGTGGCAAGTCTGCGACCACTTCGCTCCACTACGGCGCTCTTCTGACCTCCCTTTGGAAGGCTCCTCTCAAACCTAACCAAAAATTGGTCATGCTTCGGATATCCTTGCTGCCTCGCTTCATCCATGCGTTGACTCTCTCGCTCATGTCTCGCAAACTACTTTGTCGCTTTGATGCTCTGACTAAGTCATTATCCAAACGCCAGCTGGGCCTTCCACATTTTAAATCGGATGCGTTTTTCTTCTCACCCTCGATGCCGCGGAACTTTGTCACTAAACTTTAAAAATTGGTAAAGTTAGCAACCGAATTAAAAACGAATTTTAATTTTACAAAAAAAAACTGGTGTTAAATAAATTTGAATAGGGTTTGGAACTGTACCGCAACCTGGTAATCGACCAAAAAGTGTAATATGGCCAAATTTAACTTTACGCTTATCTCATCAATTTTCAAAGTCGTCTTGTTTTGGGAAAAAATTGTCAAATATTAAAAAACCAAAAATAAAAAGTTTTTAATAATTCTCTAAAACTTTCTTATTGACAAATGTTTTCTATGGCCTAGCGGTCATATAATAGTGTTTCGAAATTTTAGAAATTATGTTTAAAGGCCTAGGTTTTCTTCTGCCTGTCCCCGTTTAAATTTACTTGCCTGGAAGGCAAATATCCTGGTGCTAGGCCAACGTGTCCTGCGGTTCGCCTACCACCAGTATATTTGCCTACCAGGCAAGTTAATTTAGGGCGGACAGGCAGAAGCAAACCTAGGCCTTTACATTTATTATTATTATTATATATTTTTACATATACCGGTTCAAAAATCATTGTACCGCGGTATCAACTTATAAAATAATTTTAATAATCTTCCTTCCCAGACCTAACGTGAGATCTCCAATGGACTGGTATCTGAGCTCTTCTTAAAATATTTCATTGTTTCCTGATAATACTTCGTATAAAGTTCCTAGTGGTGGCGTGAAAACAACTTTCAGCAATCACGGATTGGTTTTGTACACTGTTAAGTTAAACAAAATGTGGAATGCAAATGAACTTCGTGAACAAAATTATTCTTTTTCCTGGAAAATTACAATAAACGATGAATAAGTTATTTGGACTTTAACCTTGCTATTATACATTCAGGAGTTTCAGTAGTAGTTTATGGAATATCGTATAAACTAACAAATGCTTTATATAAGATAAAAAAAAACAATTAAAATCGGAACTATATATATAACTCATATAGTATATTTTAAAAGATAGTTTTATCCGTGGGAAACTTGGTTTTTGTTACACAGAAGGACCATCAAAAACGATTAAATATAGTAAAGGGCAAAAGTCGTGAATCCCCAGTTTTTGGGTTCGGGCCTAAAACTGGAAGCATTTTATTTAATACCAATTATAACACTATATTTTGTCATGGTTTCCTACTGAAGTAAAACAGCCTTATATGGCAACAGAAATACCTAATATCCGCGTTAGATAGATATTCAACAAGTGAACCTCATTGAAAGAGTGAATTTTGTACCCTTATTTCATCAATATTTGTGAAGTAGTGAAAGTTGTTTTTGTTTCTTTTTTAAGAATTAAATTTCTTAAGGCATCAGGAACATCGTTGGTGGTACCAAAAATGGCACGGGGTTTATCGTTCACGGGCGAAGTAGTACACCGTTGTTGGGGAAAAACGACAATGTATATTCGGCCCAAAATTTCCACAAATGGTAGAACTTCACCTAAATTTTCGATTTCCGAATGTTACGACGATGGAGAGCTTCCGGATATCACAGATTCCCTAATAGGTATATAGTTTTGAATTACGAATTCGCAGTTATAATCATTTCCTGAACTTCCAAACACTTCAAAAAGACCACATAACGCTATAATAATTAGCTAGGCTAATACCTTAACCAGTGGTTGGGTCAGCTCCCTACACTTCCTATTACCGTTAACCTCAGCAAGTACTTATGTGATGGGGAAACCGAAGATCTCGAGGGAAAACCCCCTTTAATCAGTGGGAAGGTAACTTGCAAACTCCAAATATTCACCCAGTGCCACAAGCTGGGATCGTATGTGGCTCCTCTTGCTGTAAGGCGAAAGTCCTTTGGTACTAAAAAATCTCCTTATGTACAGTCCTATTTGGTTGCTATTTTCTAAAAGCGTCACCCATTACGTCGATATTTTTAAATGTAGCCAAGGCATTATCAATGAGATATTGTTAATTCACTATTTACAATGGTTTGTATGAAAGTATAACCGTTAAATGAAGAGGATTTCGATTTAAAATCTACTTTTAAGCTAAAGTTGGCAGGTTTTCCAGATAATAATTTTTAAGCCTCCCTGATTCATGAAAAAACGAGCCAAACCTTTTACTTCTCTATGTACAAAAGTAAATATTTAGTAGTATTTATAGAAGGGTCTATTAGGGACAACAATCAAATGAACTTTTATATGAAAATTAACACCAGGAACATAGCTACGTTTCGGATAATGAGAGGGAGGCAAATGTTGTATTTAGTATTTGTGAAGGTATTTTGTACCCATTTTGAAATTCAATAATCATAAATCCACGCCCTGTTGAGGGTCTTTATACACAAATCAATAAAGCACTATGCAGACTTATAATTTTATAACGAAATACATGACATATATTTATTAAAAAATTAGACTTGAGGCGCTGTATTGGTACTCACCCCGTTTTCTCTTGTTTAGACTCTATAGAAGCGGCAGTCGTACTGAATACATCGTTTATGCCCGTGGAATCTTTAACTGCAGTAATATAAATCTCACGGAGGTATTTCAGCTACAGAAATTCGAAACAAATGACGCAAATAATGAAGACGAAAATACAGCCTGCATCGCAGTAGCACCAACCTCTGGCGAAAATGCACTAGATTTAAAAGAAGAAGAATTCATTCAAACCAAATTACAAGTTGAACGTTGTCTTCACGGACAACAGTGATCAGGGAGAGGGCGCCGTTGATTTGCGTT
Organism: Leiobunum rupestre; assembly: GCF_980474605.1. Lineage (NCBI taxonomy): Eukaryota > Metazoa > Arthropoda > Arachnida > Opiliones > Sclerosomatidae > Leiobunum > Leiobunum rupestre. The sequence continues at coordinate 2,968,589 of NC_143392.1, forward strand.
GTCCAACAAGATAATTTTTCAGGGGTTTACTGAAAGAAATTGTGGAGTACAAATTTTTTTAAGGTCCTACAAACGCCCGTAGCCTAGAAATGAGTGCCGCTGCGGTTAGCGCAGGCTTAAACAAAATAGCGGGCACTTTGATAGCGCAGTCTTAAGTGCACGGTGGCCCAGGATCCCATTGCCTTTCAAACTAAAAATTTAATGTTTTTTAACGATCCCAATAAGGTGGCCGCATGCCCTACTTCAATTAGCGATGCTGAACTTAGGGAATGGGTGTTGCGTATAACACGGTCCTAAACTATCGAGGATCTCGATTTAGCGGTAGAAAAACTCCTGAATAGCAACGAAGTTACTCCCTTTGATCTCCGTCTCCGGTCGCTGTATCGACGGGATTTCCAAACTTTTTTTTTGATGTGAGCAACCACCATGTGGATCCAGCTCTTGACCCTGCAAATTGACCAGAAGGGGTTGTTATGTCCATCAGCGAGAGAGTCGCCAATCGCTGAACTACGGCGAAATGGTGCTTAAAACCAGACCCCAACCTTTCTCATTTGGTGGCCAAGTCTACTAGATCGTTGCGGATTTCTAAGATACACCTCACTACCACAGCCGACCAAGTCTGCGCACATCTTTTCAGCTTGGCCTTCATCCCCTCTCAGTGGAGACTGTAATTGTTTAGGCGAGTCGCAATTTTTCGGATTTCGTTGCCACTACTGCCGTCTCACGAAGCTTTCCAAGCTTTTAACCCTGACAACTGGGTTAGTAGGCATTTCCGTGGTCTTCCATCGGCCTCCAGGTCCAAAACCTCCAACCGAACCAGCCAAAGCCTATGCCAGACTGTGATCTGCAAATTCCACCACCTCTTTCCTCTACACAAAAATTGATTCTCTAAAACTAAAACATACGCCGCTGGAGCATTCATTGATGCTCACGGCCCATCCTTTTCATGATTACCGTAACTAAACTCGATGATTTAATCTCATCAGTTGAGCTGTTTGGCTAAGGCTTCGAGGTCAATCGGAAAAACAGAAACACGCATGGTGGCAGTGTTCGCCTCGCTATCAGCAAAGATTTCACATCTTTTCCCATTGTCCTTACTACAACCATTGAAGCACTAGCTGCTAGGGTAAATGTTAGCTCTTCCTGTCTTCGTTTCTGCTGTGTGTATCGCCCACCATCGTCAAAGCCATCGTAAACAAAACTATTTATTTCTTTCCTCATGGAACTTGCGAGTGCCCAGTCTGATCTGATCGTTATTGGAGACTATCTTCTCTAAAATTTATTGGGAGACCCTTACCAGACCCTCCTCTGACGATACGAGTTTCAATCACACGCTGTTGGCCTCACATTTGACGCAAATAATAACGGAACCTACCTTCGAGAGGGGTTCTGTGTGTAATATTGTTGACCTAGTGCACGTCTCCCATCCTGCTCTAGCAGGTCCTGTCAACATCTCCCGGGACTCGGTGATTATTATCTCCTTCTCCTGGACGTGCACGGAATCATACGGCCCCCGCGACATCTGCCACGCTCTGCGCCGAACTTCAGCAAGGCGGACATCCCAGCCATATCTTCGCTCTCGTTATTCTTCTGCGCTTCGATCCACGATACTTGGACTGCGCTCACAGTGACGATTAGCACGGCAGTTTTTGCTTGTGTCCCCTCCAAGAACACAACCCCCGTCACAACCTTCCTTCAGTAGGTGCGCATCACAAAGCGTCACTACATTAGGGCTCGAAAGTTCCCCACATAATCTTCCATTAACAAAGGTTCTTAAAAAATATCGCGCCTTGACATATTTTCGTAGTAAATTAGCAACTAAAGCCGCTAAACAATTGCATGACGAAATAGGAATGGCCCAAGGAGCTGTAGAAATTATTGATATAGCTAAATTTCAGAAATATTTATTACCTAAATAATTATAAATCAAACGGCAGAAATATTACAAATTTATTTTAAAGGTTTTCCAGCTTCCGAAAACCAAATTCTACATGTAAAAATTGGCGAGCATGTTCACCTAGCTAAAAATTTACACGATATTTGGGGCGGCGTGGCCTTGTGCATAGACTGTGAAAAAGTTTATATTCGACCGATCAAAGGAATAAGCATCATTGTTTCACCTCTCGCTAACCACCGGAAAGTTTCCTTCACTTTGGAAAACGGTAGTCCTGTTCCCAATTTTCAAATCTGGATTTGCCGGGGACGTTAAAAACTACCGGCCTATATCATTGCTCTGCTGTTTTGTCAAAATCTTCGACTCTGTAATGCACTCCTTTATTTATGATTGGTTCAAGCCGTGCGTTTCTGAGTCACAGCATGGCTTCCTACGATCTCGGTCAGTCGAAACTAATCACGTCGCGTTTCTAAACGATGTAATGCAAGTGTTAAACCAGAGGCAAGTCGATGTTATCTCCCTCGACTTGTCTAAGGCATTTGACCGGGTCTCTTACCCTCTACTGCTACAGAAGCTACGCCTCTATGGTCTGTAGGGGTCGCCCTTGAATTTAAAAAAATTCAGTACGGATTTCACCTACTAGATCAACTTAAACATGTTAGTGTTTTTATCCGCACAATAATCCACCATCAAGAAAAAATCGAATTTTTGAAGTAAGTATTTTTTTAAAGTTTATTTAAACAGATTAAATAATATTTCTTTATATATTTTAGCCCAAATTTTAAACCCGATACATCGCTGTGTAGTAAAGCGGAAAATTACCTAATACGGATTGATGTAATTATAATTATTTTAAATTATATCGTTATAATATTTTTAATACTGCATTTTTATATTTTCAGCCTTTATAATTTCTATATATCTTTAATTAATTCGTCCTTATTAATTACTAAGTTAATTTGTTAGTTTTATTTGATGTAGAAGTGAAGAGAAGCACATTGTGAAAAACTAAACCCTCTTAATATATTGCATGATTCTATTAAAGGTAGCCTTGTTATACCCTCCAATTTTCAAAAAGGTGTAATGTACCGCGAAAAACCTTCACTGGGTTCAGTGCGACAACCAGAAGCCGGATATTCATGGGATATCGCACACATCATCCCAACCACATGGAACGCAGCTCTGCGTTTCCCGTGAATATCTGGGTGGCCATAGGAGCCCCCCGCCAATTAGCCCAAGTAGAAGTGCGGAATCTGTCCCGCCGAAGAAACAGGCCACGTAAGCGATGCCTGTAATCTTAGGGACAGATCCGCTGAAGATCACCCCAAGAAGCAGCCTGTGATACCCCCGACCTGCTCAGTATAAGTCGACATCAACTCTTTAACAAAAAATGGTGTGGACGCCCTGAGTAACGTTTAATTTTTTTCTCTTCAACATTCAAGTGTAGTTTTTTTAATCCAACAATTCAGTGTTTTGTTTTTATTGCGGTCATCCAACAATCAAGTGGGTTTCTTCTATCAAGTGTTTTTTTTTTCATCTAACAATTCAAGTGTCGACCGCGACTACAATAAACGCTTCAACCACTACCACCTCATCTATCGTGACAACAAACGCTATCACCACCTCCAATAAAATTGGTTCTCCTGACAATACGCAAGTAAAAACCGTGTCATCGCCGTCTATTACTATGGCTTCGACTGTCACGGAAACCTTACCAGCGCAATCGACATCTTCAACTATAACTCCTCAGTCACGTTTACGGCAACGAAATTTATTTTTTACAACTCTGCTTTTTTCACGGTTGTCCATCATGTATGAAAATAGGTCGTGATGCCCCGATATATACTGACCCTAATGTCACGTATAATCACCGTTATCTACAGACGCTCAAGTCCGTCAAAATTCTAAGAAAAATGAATAAAACAGTGACAGAGATGTGGGAATGCTGGTTCGCTTGTATTGCCAATGACCCAAAAAACAAGACTTTTTCGAAGACGTTATAAGGAAAATCGTTTCACCCCTCAGTCCGCGGGACAAGTTTTACGGAGGTCGGACGAACGCTACGCGTCTATACCTAAAAATTACCGGGCTTGATCGTATATTTTTCAGAGACTTTATTTCCCTGTATCCGTCGGTGAATCGTTACGCTAAAGTCCCAGTTGGGCATCCGAAAGTGTTGATTGACCGGGAACATTTACAGTCTCTAGTCTTTAGACGGTTTGGTTAAAAGCGGAGTTCTGCCTCCCCCTAAACTTTTCAACTCTGTTCTCCCTATGCACGTGAATGGTAAGCGGGTATTTTCGCTATGACAGCGATGTAGTGTAGAAATAAATCCGAGGACTTGTCGCCACAACTACTTCAATCGAGCTTTTATCGGTACGTTCGTTTCGGACGAATTAAAAATTTCCGTCAAAAAGGGGTATAGAACTTTGGAGATATACGGAGCGTAGCATTATGAGAAAACGACTTGTTGAGAGGGGGGCTATTCGCGCCCTACATCAAAACGATGTATAAAATTAAAGCGGAAGCTAGTGGTTTTCCACCGGGTGTTAATACCGAGGAGGAGAAGCAAAAATATGTCGAAGATTTTGAAAAGGTCGAAGGTATTAAACTAAACTTTGACAAAATTGAATACAATTGGGTCTAGACCGAAGGAATTCGAGTTACAGAAATTTTTTTAGAATTTTTCAGATTCAATCATTTATCACAGCCCGGAGGGACCCTACTTAGGTCAAATAGCCGATCAATTATCGGAATAAGGCCCAAATTGCTATATTACCGAGTACTGTAGCGGGAGTCCTAAGAACTACGCGTATAAAGTATTCAACCCCGATACCGGTGAAACCCACGATGCCGTTAAGACTAACGGACTCCGTCAGAATTATTCTACGAAAAATAAAATATGTATGGACTCTTTGGTATACTAGGGGTCGATGTTGACGCTCCTACTCTACCAATCGAAATTGAAATAACACATCACATTCGTCGGTTACGAGATCGTACGGTAGTAACCGTTAAACAAGTAAAAAAGTATGAAGAAGTCGTTAACAAATTAAAAGTGATCGATAACGTTTTAACTCCACCCTTTAGCTACCAAGAATGGAGAGAATGAATAATCAAACAAATAGCGCACACGAGAAGGGTCATACGCGAGAATCGCGATCGCGATATTAAAATTTCGCGGTGGCGTCGCACCACTTAAATATTTTAAGAATAATAATTGCTTGATAACAATACTAGGGGGGACGCGGACAGTATAATGATGGACCTCCGGTGGTGTGGTCTTTGTTACCAGGTACACAGGGCTATAAATTCTGACACACTGTCGTTGCGGAAGTTTAAAGCGGGTTAACTATAGAAAGTTAAAATGGGAAGTATATGAGCTACAACCAGTGTCATTCGGTGTTGAATATCGTTAAACGGGGTAAGTGTAAATGGCAGAATCAGTATATGGGACAACGACTTAACGCGATAGAAGGGTAATAGTGTATAGACGCGAAAACGATTATACTTTTAAAATAGATCGCAAATGGTAATACGCCAAATCATGCCCCGAAAATTTTTACAGTCCATTTAGTATTTAATCATCTTTAGTCATGTAACCTCTTTACGGTCCGTTCTCTCTAATTATTAGTGGCCCTTCGGCTTCTGGAAAAAGGTCAATTTTAAAAGACTTGGTGCACCAGAAAATCCATTCGAAGCGGCTAAACGTCAAAAAACGAATTCAGATAAAAAGTTAGAAGATAGGGCTGAAACATCACATGTGGTTTCAGAACAATTGGCTGTGGTTGAAATGGTGGATGACATAATAAATGATCTGTTGATCGGGGAAAAGAAACTTGAAAAATTAGAAAACGAAAGTAATATTCATCACTATGTTCAGAGTAATTTGGACGTGAAGAGGGCTTCGGAAGAGAATGAAAATCAAAACGAAACAAACGACAAAGTAGTGGAATGGAACAAGGTTTCTACTGACGAATCGTCGTCTCCATTGTCTACGAATGTTCAAGAAGTAGAAAATAAAGTACTTCGTGATTGTATGCAAGAAATATATCAGAATTCGGAAAGTAATAAAGAAACGAGGCTTACGATGAGAGACAACCAAGAGGAAGAACCTGTTTTTTTTTCGAAATGTGCTGGGAAATTGCCATATGTTACGGACCAGTTCACAATGCGTATACATTTACTTAAAGACATTGAACAGAAAACCATAGTTAGTGAGCAAATAGCTGTTATTCAGATGTTTCAGTACGCTACATTTTTGAAGGAGATTTGTCAAGAATCACTATCGTGTTCCGAGAAATTTCTCACTAAAATAGATTCAAGAAATATTGAAATACTAGATGGTAATCTAAATCGAAAGAAGATCTCATTGCACACGATCCGGGTAATCGAGAGGAGATAAATTCAGAGTGTATAGTAAATGTATTATAATTTGTTACATTGGCCATGAAAAGTGTAGATGAGCTTCATTAATCTGTTAGGGCTTGAGAGTAAACAGTGTTTCTGATTTTGGTGCTGACTTTAATTCTAGGCGGTCATATCTCCGCAACTATTAGTCCCAGAGATCCGCGGTGGGTCTCGCTCGACCCAGCGTCCACACATACTACAGAATCAATACCCAGCTTGACTCGATTGCTAAATTTAACATTTGGACCTTTGTTTTTCATTTTAGAGAAAAAAGCACGTGATTCAGTACAAATTCGGCCATAACTCGGAAACGGGTTGTCCTACGGGCATGTGGTTGGTCGCATTCGACTCAGGGTGAAATTTACTACCGGGAACAACACCAAACACGGCCCAATTCGGTGAGAGCAAATTTCGGGGGCAACTGCCCCCTCGTAACCCCTTGCCCCCCCCCAAAACTATGTTGTCCACCCCGCATCGCTGCGGACTCATCGGATCCTCAAAGTAGACACCAAAATGGAATTTTCAGGCCACATTGCAAGTTGGGACGAATTTTGCCGCTGGAGAGCCCGTTTTGGGCCTCTTTTACCCGTACTAGTATTTCGTTATTGGTTTCGTATTACAATTAGCGTTCGCCATCATTTAACGATAGTACTCGGGTTTTTCCGTTTCAAAACACGCGGTAGATTAAACCGAGGCTTAAGACTGGGCAAGTTTCACCAGACATGGGCAAAATCACGAGTGATTCTAACAAATCACTCTCGCTCAAGAGTGGGAGTGGGTAAAATAATTTAGTTCACTCTCGCTCAAGGGTGGGAATCGGTAAACACAATTTAGTCAACTCTCGCTCAAGAGTGGGATTGGAACAATTTTTTTATTGCACTATCACTCTCGCCCAAGAGTGGGAATAAAACATTATTTTTATCGCACTTTGAATTTTTTACCACTCGTCGAGTGCACTTTCGTCGAAAGAGTGAATTTATACAAGGTCATCATTTCCACTCATTTTCTTGGCAGGACATCTGCAATTTCCCGGCGAGAAATTCGAATTTCGTGTTGGAAATAATCTCGGAAATTATACTTTAAGGGAAAGGTCATTCGAATTTTTATTGCCAGTGTTACCAAATTAAATAAACAAATGGACAAACATTAAACGTTTTATAAATCAAATACATATAGTTTGTAGCATTTCTATAAAAAAACAACAAAAAAAAACATAAAAGGTTGTATTGCCCCTCAGCTCTTTTTTGTAATTTTGTCTTGTACATGTAAATTTGGGAGAGGCTCAAAATTATTTTTTTAATCTTGTTTCTTATTTGATCGTTAATTTAGCGATATTTGGTAAGAGCACGTTGAGACCAATCGAATGATACCAATATCAGGTCATATCAATTTTCAACGTCACCGGAAGTGACGTCACGTGGTTCGTTTTTCCGGAAAGCCCCAACTTTGCTCCGTAAGACACACAGTTCTTTATGACAAATCACTAACCTGATTTAAAAATATATTGACCCACTGTTTACATTATCACATGCTTATTTTGCCATGGGCTCTGGGACTATAAGTATGACGCTGAACGATTTAAGCTAATGATATTCTGTCACAGAGTGAATCCGTAATTGGAGATTTCGGAACCCAAAATTGATGTCTGTTTGTATATACGAGGCAAATCGAGAAAAATAGGATATTTCATACTTATATCGTCGAAAGCAACTTATGCTAAAAGTATATAAATGTACTACTATACTTATCCCGCGAAACAATGTTATTTTATAAAAAAAATGTATTCCTTGGGACCCGGAAAAACCTTTACTGGGGCGCCGGCCCGCTCTCAGCGGCCCTAGCTATAGTATAACCTTGCACCAAAACAAATACCTTGTGACGCTTAAGATTTCATCAATAATAGTTGAAAACCCGATAAAATAAGATGGTTAGATTTCAGTCAGATTAAATAAAATTATTCGTACTAAATTAAAATATACCGCTCGGAATTTCAAATTTCCCGCGATACATTAGGGGTCGAGAAAACAAAATAAAAAGTGAACTCCGTGACCTTGGCCAGATTCAATTTTACTCCGAGGCCGCACTCCGCGAGTGTTTCTTATTGTCGAAGAGTAGAATGAGAAAAGTGAAGGGCAAAAAATATAAAGAGTGGAAGTCATGACCTTGACCAGATTCACTCTTTTTTTCCGAGGCGCACTCGGCTTGTGAGGAAAAAGTGAAAACTCCACTCTTGCGAGTGGAGTTTGTTTTCGAAAAGTAGAGTGAATAAACTGAAGGGCAAAATCACTCCCAAAATTTCGCTCCGAGTTTCACCGACTTAAAATTTCCTCCACTTTAGAGATACATTGTGAATAGAGATCGGCGGAACAAATAAATTAACCGCAAAAAATTAAATTAATCATTAAAATTAGTATTGTTTGTTTTATACGAATAAACAACTACTTAACATGCAAAATTAATCATTTTTTTTTAATATTTCTGAATAATGCTTGGTTACGGATAAATATAAACAATCGTATAATTTATTATTCAAACGCCGACCTCTAATTGTGAACGAAACTTATTTCAAGTCATATTTATAATCCACTGATGACAAAATTCTAACTTGGCAACGCAAACTTAAAGAGATAGTGACAGAGTTTTTTTATATATCATATTTTTGCATTAAATATATAAAATGATCATCGTACGTACAAATATTTTTAATTTTTTTACTTTTTTTTTCAATGGCGTTCCCCCTTCCCCCCCCCCGAAACAAAATCCTGGCTACACCACTGTTAAAAAGTAACTATTCACTATTAAATGTAATATTAAAATGAAAGAATCGGCTTCCCTGTAAGCTCCGGGTCTCCTTTTGCTGCGGTCATTCACGGACAATATGTTTTCTCTCTGACGCTGCCTTAGCCGAATATGACTAGAATATAAACAAATTGGCGGGGAAGCGAACATTTCCTAAATAATTTATAGATATTTTTCATAAATAAATACTAATTTAAAGTGGTATAACATGTATATTTTCGGGTTCAGGACATTAAACTCTATCTAATGAAGGTCATAAAGTAAAGAAATTTAACTGTGCTCCAAGCTGGCACTATATCTTTAAATACCTAGACGGTTATCTACATGGCGCGTTAAAAATATTATTCTTGAATGTTATAAAGCGATAAACGATTTTTCAAGACGATTTTATATTACAATTAAGTTCATATAAACGGGAAAAATGGTCCGTGGAATATTTCTTATCATTTGGTAGGTTAATTTACTTTTAATTATCACCAATTTTACATTAATTTTAATTGGGCGGGAACAAACTCTTAAACCAAGTTACGCGCGAGCTCGCCGCGAGAGGCGCTGCGTGTCATTTTCGTTTGAAACCGACAAAGCCTATAGCCACAGCTTATAGTTAAAAACCTTTTGAAAATTAAAATGTCATACTTATGTTTACTATGTTACTTATGGTGGATGAATAATCTGATTAATTGATTTAACTTTTAGTTTTCCCAGTAAAAACATTCTTCAGGGCACATTTATGTCCAAATTCTTCAACAGTCGTAACATAAAATAAACAACTCTGAAATTAATTAATTTGTGATATAGAAGACTCTTTGCGGATATAAGATGAAGTTTTACTATTTGAGTCTATATAAGCCTTGTTAAAAGTAGGCTTAATATGTAAGTCTGATTATTTAAACACGAACCAGCTTTTAGCCAGCGAGTTATTTGCGTATTAAAATTGTCAGTGGAATATTTCTTATATCATGGGGCGCGAACAAACTCTTAAACCAAGTTATACGCGAGCTCGCCGCGAGAGTCGCTGCGTGTCATTTTCGTTTGAAACCCAGTACATTTTAATTTATCGGTACTGGGCTATTTAAACGATGACAAATTTTGAAAAGGAAAGGCAAAATTTAAAGTAACTGAATTAGAATAAGAGCAGAGCCCCCACTCAAATCTTAAATCTTTATAGAGAAAATAGGATAATATTTCTAAAAATAAAGGATGTTATAGGACATTCTGTAAAATATAGGATTTTATAGGAATTATAGGACCTCTGGGGGCCCTTGAAAATAGTACATTATTTGCCGATTAAATTCATAAAAATATGGCATATGTAAATTCGCAATAGTTGTTTTTATAAAGTAAAAAGTGATCTTGCCCTACTCATTAAAACGTTGCGTTTACGTCACAATACCCCGCTTTATTAGTATATTCCTCGCACGAGCGATTTCACGCGCGCTAGAAAACTTATATTCGTCATAACTGTAGCGCGCTTGTATAGCCTTGTGACGTAAGAGCAGCATTTAAACAAGAAGGCCCCTCTACTTTATACAAAAAACTATTGAAGAATGAAATTTTTTCATTGAATTTTTTATAATTTTATTAAAATTTAAATTATCAATTGTTTTTTCATTATATTCTTAAAGTGGTAGGGAAATTTTCGACTGCTGCTTTTCCTATCTCGGAAACGACAAGCTCCATTACGAAAGGATCAAGTCTTTTTAAAGTTTCTCGTCTCTCTTCGTCCATTAACTCTTGAAATTCCCTCCGCCGGATGAAAAATGCCGTTAGCGAAGATTGAATACTAGTTAAGGATGATAAATAAAATAAAAATTTAATTAACAATGTTAATCAAACAGTATTAGCTTTTTTATACAGAACATACAACATTATTAGTAATAATACATACGCAAAACCAGCGGCATTCAGTTCGATATATCCATCCGGCGGAGGGAAGTACACACCCTCCGCATTTCGGGATGGACTAAAATACGAAAATAAAATTTATAGGAAAGTACAATATATATTTATATATATTAATTATACATACACAGGGAACATATGCGTGGCAATAATATCTTCCACCGTTCCTAGTACAACCCCGGTATCGTACCAGGGAGTATTAACGGGGGGGGGGGGGGGGAGAGAGAGAACGGACCGCAATGACATCATAATTCTAAATAAATATATATTGATAAATTAAAAATCCTATTATAAATCATATCAGAAATAATAAAGGTGGTATATTTACGCAAAACCATTGACATTTAAAAATTGGAGGGCATTTCTTCTATGAGAGCGCTAACTGCTGTTGGCCACTCCGGTTGGTCGGCGGTATCCCTAATCAATTAATTGAAGAATTAGAAATTTACGGAATATACCCATCATAACTTTATAAAACATAAATAAACTTACGACTCGTACTCGGTATCCGAGGTGGAGGATACCGAGTCGAAGTCCAAGCTATACCCGCTAGATACCGATGGGGCACTTAGCCATTCGCTTGTTAGGGGCACTTTTCCCAACACCATTTTAAAGGTATTTAAAATCAAGAGTTGTACTTTACAGTCATCCGTTAGCCCCTTTTATACGCGTCGAGCGGTCATGGGGAGTACTGCCCATAGTTGTAAAAAATGAAACGTCCAAACTGTATAGTGTAAATCATCCTAACGATACCAGGTAGTTCCAGTGGATTTCATGACGTAGATAGTACAAATTTAGTGAAAAAAAATATCCCCCAACTATAATCTACAGTTGCGGAAGGGTGTTCTCTACTACCTGAAGACACCCATTAGCCCTTTGATTTCGGGGACTTTATTTTACCCAATCAGAATCAGGTTGGAGATGCCAGTCAAAATTGTCCTCCCCCACGAGCATCTCCACTTTTCCCCCTCCCTCCTATTTAATCTACACGCGTGCACAAGAAAATCCAAAAGTGTAACGGCTTTTTCGATAATTATGAAAATCTCAGAATCTACGCAAATTTTGAAGGTCATCGAAAGTAGTCGCGGTCACAGCGTTGGCCGATTTGTCGTGGAATGACCGGTTGGCCATATAAAGAAATAATATCGAGCTCGAATAAGTAATTCGAGAACACTCCTCGATTACCGAGTACCAAAAAATTGCATATTCGGTTATTTGTTTTTTTCTATTCTCGTTACTTCAAAGAGACTCTTTTACAACTTTTTTGGGGGCAATTAATTACTCGAATAAAACCAGCTCCTATTAAGTACTCGATAACCCGAAAGAACTAAATATAAATAGCAATATTTTGAAAAAGGTGCCATTTTGTTTTGGCAAAAACTAAATGTAAATATAACTAATTATTTTATAAAAAGAGACATGCCTGGATATACTTTTAACAATTTATTAGGTTGTAAAAGACCCAATATAAATTGTTAAAAGTTAATCTATGTGTGTCTTTTCTTTTTTATAAAATAATTAGTTAAGCGTTTTCTATGGATAAAAGAAATTTTAAAATTTATAAATGTAAATATCAATATTTTGAGGAATTGGCAATTCTTTGTGGCAGGAACTAAAAAGCAATGTGATTTTAAACTTCTTAAAACTTTGCTTTCCGGTGTTTGAGGCTTTCAATTCCCTGAGGTGTCTAAAATTACGTGAATATTACATTGTTTTTTTTTAATTTACACATGTTACGGCCGAGATAAGATTAGCTTAAAAAATGTTTTGGAGTGAAAACGTATTAATTCACCTCTGGCCGTAAACAGCTAAGTAACGTTTCGCGGCTTGTAGTTATAATTTTAAAGGTATTTGTATTATCTCACTTTAACGAGAAAATATATGAATATATATCCAATTTAGTCTAAAATACAATTTTAATTACCAATTATTTAAACTATAGTGTATAATAATATAATCTAAACTTTAGGTTATCAAATTCAGAGGGTATATTGCATATATTATACCCCTGTACCATGGTGCCTACGCCACTGAGCGTTGGTATAATACTTATGCTTTACGTAGAAATTTTATTTAGGAAACGAAACACCCCCTTTTATTAATATCTTCAGTGTCGAACTACTATGGTTAAATAAGCAACGCCTCAATTTAATTTTAATTGAGTGACGTTGTGCGGAAATCATCCTTTCGTTGGAACCCATTCGGAGCTAGCGCCGTAGTGTATGCGGAACACACTAACACCAACATCCAAATCGAAAATAAGACTTCGTCCCTTTATATTTAGAAGGGAGAAGGCTAAAATTGGTTATGAAAATGCTCTTGAAAATTCAGCTTCTTCTTTTTGAATCTAAAATCGTTAATAAGTTATAAGACTAGCGTATACTTTCTTTAAGAATTTTCGTTGTCTTTCATGACGTAAAATGAGTACCGAAATCGTTAAAAATATTTTCTGCTCATTTAGCTATCGTCGTGGAATTCGACCACTAGTGGCCAAAAACGATTGCCGTTATTTATTCATTAAAGCCAATAAATTACTTATTTCTTTCCTTCTGTCACTTTTATCTTAACCGTTTAAAAGAGTATAACACTAGCCACGACGGTCAAGTCTGAAACGCGATAGAAAATCCTGTTTCGGGCGTTTACATAACAAAGATAGTTCGGCAAACATCGCTCCAGGAATTAAAATGGAGATCTTTTACGCCAGGTCGAGTGATTATCGAAGCTTAATTCCCTAATTTCGGTTTTACATTTTGAGACATCTGGTTTTTGCCAAAATGCTCGATCTTTAGTACATGGCGTTTTCGATCTCAAAACCATCGCTAATTGATATTAAGATTTCACTTAGTGTCATACTTATGGACCATAGCTTCATTCGGGGTAATACTTGTGGATATTCTTACTTATGATTGAACGTTTCACAGCTTCATTTAGTGTCACACTTATTTATATTTTTACTTATGATTGTACGTTTCACAGCTTCATTCAGTGTCATAATTATTGATATTATTACTTATGGTTTTCCTTTAATACACCGTACTCAACTTCGTTTAGTGTCGTATTTATGGATATAATTACTTATGATTTTACGTTTAACAGCTTCATTTAGTGTCATATTGTTACTTATAATTGTACGTTACACAGCTTTAGGCTATTGGAAAAAGGTGTGTATACACCTTTTTAAAAATCGCCGATCTCTACCGAAGATTGAAACAAAAAAGTGTGTCGTGTGTGTACGGTATGCCGTTTAGTTAACTAGAAAAGGCGATACACACCTTTTTCGAATTCGCCGATCTCTACCGAAGACCATAACCTCTACACGGTCTCGTAAGAGAAAGCGAAATCCCCAAAAACCAGGATTTTTTTAACTTTAAGGAAAAATTTAAAGGTGAAGTAATATCAAATTCTAAATGGATTGTTCACAAAAAGCAATGCAAATTATGAAAATGTACATGAGAAATGAAATTAACGATGCTGTGGAATCAAACGTAGTGTCCTTTCTTAAAAGAGGAATTACCTTCCAGACAGTTGCATCTCACAAGCTAACGCCTCCTTACAAAGTTGACCGTGGAAAGGTAAAAGATCTCTTAGAACTGTGTCGTTACATGCCAACGACGTAGCCCAATTTTATTTCAGTTTAAGAAGATTGGAAGATCGAGAACTTCGGTACGAATAGGTCGCTATAGTATATTTAATCAAACTTCATAAATATTTAGTTAAAATTTTTAAAATATTTATTGGGATTGTATCTTAAACTCGTTATAAAAATGTTATTTTAATGAAAATAAATAAATCATTCTGTTATTTGATCAGTTTTGAATACCACAGTCCTGCCTTTTTGACTATTAATCTAGGAGTTACCACTTTATTACTTATAAGTAATAACTTAAAAGTGATTCGATTTAAAACTATACTAATGCTCCAAAGGTTTTTAAAATTGGTCTACATGTTCTAAGAACACGTCTATATTAGTTAAATACCAATTTCAAGGCCCAAATGTTATTATTTGATATTTCGCTCTACCATACCTGAAAATGCCTTTTCAGAGAAAATGGCCGATTTAAGCGACTTACACACCTTGGTGGAAAAATTAAAATAGAAATTTCACTAGAAATCTTATGTTGATGTTCTCAAGTCGTTAATGCAAAGTACGTTATCGCTTTCTAGATTGTGGGCCGTCCAATATCTTATTAACGTGTGGTTGACCACTGCCTTATAGCGAAAGGTAATTGCGCGCACCAATTACATTGCACTTAACAAATAATATTAAATTTGTTCTAGATTCTTCGAACACCGACTTACGGACCTTGTGGGAGCCTGATGAAACAATGGTAGGACGATGGTTAAAAATGTTTGTAGTTTTTGTAAACAATTATTTCTTAAAAGCCTTCTAAAGACTTATCGGATGAAAATTTGGACGACTTCAGTTCACGAGAAAAAAGGAAGTAAGTGGTTTCGGTGGCTCCAGATTCGTTAGCTCAATCTCTAGGAGCTCAACCTCAATTTGATCCAGCTCAGAGAGATCCAGCTCAGAGAGATCCAGCTCAGAGAGATCCAGCTCCGTATTCGAGAGAACAAGTTGTTGTTGCCATCAAACATTTCCAAATATTGATTCAAAATATTTTTAAGTAATATTTTTAGCTGGATATAGTTTACCTGATGATGTTAGTAAAAAGCTAAAGAGCCAGCGAAAGACAGTTTACGTGTAATCGTTATAAGATGGTGTTTCGACAGAAAGTTTCAATTTTATTTTAGAAGTGGGTGATCTGTCCTGTAATATCAAAATATTATTATTCTTAAGAATTTTTAAATTATTTAAGGTTATCTCTAGTTGATTTGAATGTTTTTGTCGAAATTGTTAAAAAAGGTTTAATTTATTTTTTCGTATATTCCTGATTTTTTTAAGTTTTTAAGACATATGCTACCATTTTTTAATACTCAGGTAATGATTTAGCTCCTAGAAATAACCAACTGAAAGATGCCGGGAGTAGTGGCTCATTCCTGTAATCCTAGGCGTCCGGGAGGCAGAGTTTGTGGATGGTCATGTGAGGACGACTACCAATTCCCCAACGGGTGGTCGGAATACTTACGCCACGGGTGTCCCCACCCCTGTCCACACGTATCCCCCCGTTGGCGTGGCCGTTACACATATCTCGCCCTGTTTAATCAGATGGTGTTTTGCCGGGCTCGCGGTCTTCTCAGACTCAATCAGCCTGTCTTCCTTGAATAAAAAAAAAACAACTGGAAGTCTAAAGCCCAGTTCAGTGTGAACAGAAAAAGTTGGAACAATGGTTACAATTTTTCTGTTCACACTATTCAATTTTCTTGCTTACAATTAGTTGGTTTCAATTAAGTGTCCCAATTAATGGCATAGTGCGAACTGGGCTTAAGTTTTTGATTATTTTTGTTATATTGTGAATTGTACAATCTATTAACTTAAACTTATCCCTTTGCATCAAAACCAAACTTTCATTAAAAATTATATTTGAATAAAAGTTCAAAAGAATATTATTTTATGTGATAAAATGCTCTTATTAAGTAATTAGTTTTGTAATAAATAAATTTTAATATTTGACATAGTATTATTAATTTCAAGATACGTCGATAATCTTAACTGTTATACTTTCGTGTAAAATCAATAAACATATAAAAAGGGTAATTGCTAAAGCCTTTACAACTATGTTGCGTGTATTGACTGGTCAGCGTTGTACTCAAGCACCGATGTTAATATCACTGATAAGAATTGTCGCACTCTAAATCGTTTAATGAACAATTACAACAAATATGGGTACATGTGCGACTTGATTAGCCATCGAGAACTGAATAATCATCAAATTGTTTTCGTAAATATGTAGTAATTTTATATTTATTCGTTTGATTTTATAATGTCTTATTAACGAGGCATCAAAAACAAGTAACTTTATTTCTGATTGAATTTTTGTTTTTGCGTCGAACACTTTGTACTAGAAATCGTTCTAAATAATTTCCAATGCTCTGTCTAGAGTGAAGAAAAGGGGTTTTTTGTCCTTCTCTAATTTTACTGAAACAAGTTTAGGGAAATTAATTAACTTTACTACGCGCCTTCTCTAGATCCTAAGTTTTAGGTTAGAAATAAAGACCACGTTACATTTGTGTTTTCAAGGTTTTTTTTAACCTTATACGGTTGAGAAAAAGTTTTATTCTGGTCTTCTCCGGGGAGGAAACGAGTGCCAATATTCTATGGATTACTACTGACGCGCTCGTTTCCCAATTTTCCCGAGGCGCGGAATCTTTTGAGAATGTCCAGAGAGCGTCGAAATGTTTCAAATACAATACATACATACAAATAATTTTTTGCTTCGAGTTTCACAATCATAAAATATTTTAGTTACACATTTCTAAAGTTTAGGGTTTTACTAGTTTAATTACATTTATATCTATTTATTTTAGAATTTAATTGAATTAAATTTGCTTTTGCATTAACATTTATTTAAGATTCATCGCGCAATCACTTATTTTACACACCCCCCGTAATACTAAAAAGTATTACTATGGGTTATTGTGCCTCGCCTTCGACGTCAGAAATTTCTAAATTGCATAAGTGCTGTTTTGATCGCCTTATGCTGTTCCCATTTGTCGTTCACACTACGTAAGATCTAATTTTTTTATCTCGAACAATAATTGTATCCGTAATTAACCCGAGTTTCCACATATGACGTGGAAGGTTGTCGTCTTGGATTAACACGACGTCACCAATTTTAAATACACTCGCGGTTTTCACAGTCTTGTAATGATGAGCGGATCTCACTTCCATAATGTAGTATTTGGTCCATCTATTCCAAATAGAGTTCAACACACGTTCGCGATATTTTAATGTATCACACAATTCGCATCGCGACATTGGAGCATGCTCAAATTCCCGTTTATTTAAACTAAGAGGGGGAAGGCTCGTTAGTCGGCGACGCGTAAAAAATTCGGGAGGGGAAAGTGGGGCAGGTTCATTAGCGTCATTGTAACAATAGCTTATGGGCTTCGAGTTTATTATTGCCTCAGTTTTGGTTAAAGTTGTAAACAATTCAGAAAACTTAAGAGAGACCATACCTAAATTTTTTTTAGACAATTTTTGGTAGCTTTTACTAGAACCTCCCACCATCCTCCATGCCAGAAGGATCGTTCAATGATGTATTTCCATTTAATTCCCCGAATTCCGAAGAACTCTTTGATACGATCCGTATTGAGGTTTTGCCAAATCTTATTTAGATCTTTGTCCGCTTTCTTAAATGATAGCGCGTTATCGCTCCATACAGTTTCTGGAACTCCGCGTCTAGCAACGATTTTTCTAAAAGCTAAGAGAAATTATGCGGTACTTAAAGACAGGATTAATTCTAAATGTATAGCCCTAGTTACCGTGCATGTTAGTAAACATATATACATTTTAGTCGTTTTGGATTCTCCTTTGACTAGCAGAGGGCTAGCAAAGTCTATTCCTTCCACTGAAAAAGGCTTGGATTTTTGTATCCGGTCCTTAGGGAGGGGGCAACCGGCATATCGCCCGTTTTAGCTTTCACTCTCTTACACGTTTCGCAATCTCTGACAACTGCGCGAGCTAGTTGCCAGGCTTCCGGTTCCCAGTACCTTTCTCTAAATTGAACCAAGGTATCGTTTATACCACCTTGGTAAACGTGTTTGTGACTACGGACCGTTTGTAATTTAGCTAATCTTTGATTTTTTTTTACAATCATCGGATGTTTTTCCGCGTATGAGAGTTATGACTCTGGAGTACGTCTCCCTACACAAATAATACCCTTTTCATTAAGAATGGGGCTCAATGTAGCAATTTTTGAATTTATTTTTATTTCTTTTCCCGCCTGCAATGCTTTTAATTCCTTTTCAAATTCCTCAGCTTGGATCGCTCTAACCCATGTTGTTTCCGCTCGCTCAATTTCTTCCGCGCTTATGGGGCCCTTTCCGATAGGTAATTGTTTAGCTCTATTTGCGAAAAACGTACGCGGTTAAACGCAGGACTGGATCTAAATGGTAATATTTACCCAAATCGATTATACACTGAATGCTCATTTGCGGAGATCTGTTTATTACTGCGGCTGTTATTTTGCGCCTTTATTGTTTTTTTAACGTCTTAATTTGGCCAATTTTCTTTCGAATCTTTAATAAATGTCGGTCCTTCCACACAAAGGGTACTCTTAGCTAATTCCGTAGCGGACAAACCTCTTGTTGGCAGTTAGGCTGGGTTTTGCTTTCCTGGACAGTGAAACCAATTTTCTATTTTAGTCAAGCGCTGAATTTCAGCCGCTCGATTAGCTACAAAGGGGCGCCAATTTTTAGCTGGTTCCTTTAACCACCCTAAAGCTGTCGTGGAATCCGTCCACAAGCAGGCTTCGGTGAATTTTTCTTTAAAAAAATCGCTAACGTAACTTATTAAACGAGCGCCTAATAAACATCCCATAAGCTCTAATTTTGAAATTGATAATTCAGGGTCTGATACTTTGATTTTAAGGGGTGCTACTCTGCCTTTCGTGGTTACGAGCGTGACACTCACCCATCCGTCTTTTGGTTGCTGTATCACGTACACTGCGGTAGCGTAAGACTTAAAACTCGCGTCACAGAAAGCGTCAAGTTGTACGTTTCCCATTTCTTCCTCCAACCCTCTAAAAATGTGTCTGCCAATTTTTATTTTGTTTAAAAATTCTAATTCTTCACACCAGGTGTCAAAAACGTTCCTGTACTCTTCGGGAAGCTGAGCGTCCCAATCTAACTTCGCCCCACACAGTGTTTGAAGGAGCATTTTTGCTCTTACCGTAAAAGGGGCTAGTAATCCTAAGGGGTCAAAGATTTGGGATACGTAACTTAAAACCTGTCTTTTAGTTTTTTTAGCTTGCTTAATGCTTCAATCAAGTTTCAAAGGTCAAATGAAAACTCATCGTTTAAGGGGTCCCATTTTATACCTAGAATTTTGAGGCCGACGTTTCAGCTATATTAGTTCTTGCGAGTTAGTCCCTCATTTACGGAATTTCATTCCAGCTGTTTTCATTAGTTTAGCAGCGCCCACAGACAAATCGTAGGCCTTTTCCACGTTTTGTTCCCCGCTACAAAAATCATCGACATAGGTGTCATCGGAAAGCCTGTTTTTTGTTACGTCATCGACGCGTTCCGCGGTTTGAGCGTGATAGCGTTTAGTACCCGCTAGTAAGAATGGGGACGGAGAGACCCCAAAGGGGACCCTGGTCATCCTTAAATGAATGAAGTTCGTGGGGTCTATTTTGCCATCTACCTCCCGAACCCAAAGAAAACGAACGGAATATTTATCTTCTGTCCACCTGTAAAAACGCCTTTTCTATATCGGCAACTACCGCGATCTTATTTTTTCGAAATCGTATGAGTAGCAATAACAGGTCGGGATTTATATTTGGGCCGGGTGTTAAGCAATCGTTTAGAGAGCACGCGCCATAGGCGTGAGATGACACGTCGAACACCACTCTAAGCTTCGTGGTCATCGAGCTTTCTCTCACAACCGCCTGGTGGGGAATTTAGTAAGTTCCCGGCTTAGCTATGTCTAACTCTTTGAGGAGCTCCTGCTCCGCCATCCTTTTTAACTAAGCCCCGCATTCGTTTTAACGCGACAGCTTTATTGTCAGGGAGGTTCTCTCTCGACACTTACGAAGGAAACTTGACGCAATATCAGTCCCCATTGTGTTTAGTCCCCATTGTGTTTAATGGTTTCATTAAAGGAAACTAGGGTCGTGTCATCGGTTGTTTCATTCAACTCATGACTATTTATTCCGATTCTTTCTAATTCCCAAAAATTTTTAAGAGTATCATTAAGTTGTTTTTGCCCCAAAGTTACGAGCATAGTACTAATGGCATTAACTGAGACTTCATTAACTAAGCTAGCAGTTACCCCCTGTAGGCACCAACCTAACGTTGTTTCGACGGCCACGAGAGAGGGACCAAATCTCATTGTTTTTCCCGAAGTTAATTCCCAATAATGATCCGCGCCTATCAAAATGTCTATTTAATTTTTCTCGGTGGACAATTTTTTATCATCCGACAGTTGCATATTTTTCGGCAACCTTAAACTATTTAAACCGATGTTAGTTAGGTTATCAAAGGCGTGGCATACAAATGGGACTTCAGCCGCGATGATTTTTACAGTTTGATTCGCTTTTTCTCTATTTACTAGATTTAATTGCACCCTCCTACTCATTTTTTGCGACGGTTTGGTTTTACCGAAGCTGTATACGTCTAGTTTTTGTTCCCCGATGACGGGCAAATCTAAGGTGCGGGTAAGCTCCTCTCCGATAAAAGTAATTTGGCTTCCCCCATCCAGCAAAACCCGCGCCAACTATTTAATTGCACCCTCCTACTCGTTTTTTGCGACGGTTTGGTTTTACCGAAGCTGTATCCGTCTAGTTTTTGTTCCCCGATGACGGTTAAATCTAAGGTGCGGGTAAGCTCCTCTCCGATAAAAGTAACTTGGCTTCCCCCATCCAGCAAAACCCGCGCCAAACTTTGAAATTGATTTTTGATTTGGGTGTTCGACTAGAGCTACCGCGGTTGGCAGCAATACTGAATCTTCTACTAGTTTAACTGGCGCCGCAGCCATAGTTACCGACTTCGTTTCCTTAGTTTCTCGTAAATGCGACGGGTTTTGTTCGCATACGGCGTAATTATGCGTTTTCTGACAGCGCTTGCAGTTTCTAAACTTCGATCAACAATTTTGTTGTTCGTGGGTCCTAAGGCAAATTGGGCATCTATTGTGATCCTGTTGATTTGAACCGTACCCAGAAGAGATTCCACTTTTCGTACTCTCCTCGGAACTTGACGATCGGGAAGGGGGCAGTTTCACCTCCGCGCCTTCGTTGGATGCGCCGTATATGACCGACGCGGTGGCGACGGAGTCCCTCCTTGTTGTTGGATGATCCGGTTGATTTTGGTTTTCAGCAGAGTGATGTCTTCCCGGTACCAGACTGCTTCATCGGCGTGAGCGTCCATCTCCTTTTCGTCCGTGATCAGCCATTCTAATTTGGCGTCGATCCGCGAAAGCTCTTCTTCCTTTTCGAGCAACGGCGTCAGCTCATCGTCAAGGTCGTCGAGAGTATACGTTTTATCCTTCAATTTCTGTTTGACGGCGTTGATGCGCCTTCTTGCGGCGGTTCTTGCGCTCTTTCTCGCTGCTTTTACGGCCAGAAGTTCCTGGCTTTGCTTATTTGACCTCGCAGACTCCGTGGAAGTTTTCCCCGTAGTCGTGGTTCTTTTAGTTGACTTACCAGCTTTCTCCTTCGCTTTCTTCGCTGCGTTTTCAGCGTCCTCGAATTCATCTTCGGTTTCTGAAGATGCATGCCTTTGACCGCATCTGAATACATTTGTGTATAAATATATATATATATATATATATATATATATATATATATATATATATATATATATATAGAATAGAATTAGTGTTTATTATGCCACAACACAGTTACAAAAACGAACAAGTTATGACACCGTACAGATTGGCTTTTCTCAAAAGTAGTCTTAAAGATTAATACAGACATACACTTCGTTTAGATTACATTAAGCATGAGTGGTATCACAAGCGCTAACATATAGCAAGGAACCACACAAGTTTGCTGGGATTACAAGATATTTATATAAAGTAAAAAACATAGGAATAATTAAATTCTCGAGATATTCGGTAAGACGCACACTGTATTTGATGTACTTTTGTTCTAGTTTGTACTCAAGTGTATATAATATAGGGTCATTCCATATGATTTCGACCAATCATGACACCATGCGTCAATCGTTTTTTTTAATTTTAAACACTGATAGATTTGTCCAAATAACGATGATATCCAAGGTTTAAGAAGTTTTTGAATAAACACAGTTTAACCAAAACCCCACATTTTTTGGTATATCGTATGTTGATTTCAGTACCCCTTCGCTTTAAGTTTAACTATAAATGTTTTATTTTAACAAAATATCACAATCTAACGCATTTCGGCAAGGCCAATTCAATGGTGGAGTTTATATAGTCCAAACTGGAATTAATACCAGGTTATTGGATGTCAAAATGTACATTTTTATTTTTGGGGGGTCTAATTCGAGCGGTTAAAGGGTCATGTGGGCGATTGAAAACACGAAATATAAATACACTATTAGATAGCTCTAGAAAAGAGCTTTAAAATAAGCCCTAAAAAAGGGGATATTTTCCTTGTTTGATAAATCTAACTATTTTCTTGAAATTCTACACTTTTGAAATTTTATATTTTTGATTTCATACAAAAAATGGTTTAAATCTATTAGAAATTATTACTACGTATTTAACGATGTGTGATAAATAATTCTCGAATATTTTCTAAATCATAATCTTTAAGAATAAAGGATCTAGCTCTGGAAGCAGTCGCTGTAGGCGTTGATATCAGTCCCAAAATCAAGTAAAGAGGTACATAGCATTTGTCGTTCCGTTTAGGCCTTGACAGACTGTTAACTTATAATTAAGGGTTGAGAAATATATACATGAGTAGTAAATTAATTAACTAATTATTTTAACGTTGACGTCATTTTTAATCATTTTAAACTGGTGCCTCACAAATCATTATATAAAGTCATCTCTTCCATAAGCAGGTATAAAAAGGTGAGTTTTACGAAGTGAGAAACATGAGCCGTTCAGTATTATTTTAACACAAATTTAGTTTTGTGATTTTATACGTAGTTAAAAGTAATATTGTTTTAGGGTTAGTAATTGAAAATATTTCAAAGAACCACTACGGACTATGCATATAAATTATTTATATTTCTTTAAATTGTGAATTCCACCTAAGATTCAGTGAAAAATGAACTGGTCACAGCCGAGGCTGCCGCCTAAGAAGGTTAAATTGAACCTACTACACATTAGAGATGATAAAAAATGAATATTTTGCAAGTGTTGATACTTTTTCGAGCTTGGTATTACCTAAGGTAAAAATAAAATTCGGAAGCATGTATTGTACCATGTGTGTCTTTATTTATTTTCCAAGCTAACCAAAATGGGGGATTACAAAACTGAACGGTATAAGGTTTTTTCTAGGTATTCATTAAGATTAGATTTAGTTTTCAGTTACAACAAACTTTAAGGCGACAATTAATAGTTCAATGCCTCTATTTAACACGCAATTATTTTCAATTTAATATTTTATCAATTTACTACTCAAAATTAAGGGTTGAAAAATATATACATAAGTTAACACACTGTCATGGCCTAAACGGGACGACAAATGCCATGTACCTCTTTACTTGATTTTGCGACGGATATCAACGCCTATAGTGACTGCTTCCAGTGCTAGATCCTTTATTCTTAAAGATTATGATTTAGGAAATATTCGAGCATTATTTATCACACATCATTTAATACGCAGTAATAATTTCTAAAAGATTTACACCATTTTTTGAATGATATAAAAGTGTTGAATTTCAAGAAAATAGTTATTGATTTATCAAATAAAAACCAGGAAAATCTCCCTTTTTTGAATGCTTATTTTAAAGCTCTTTTCTAGAGCTATCTTATCGTGTTTTCAATCGCCCACATTACCCTTTAACCCATCGAATGAGACCCCCTAAAAATCAAAATGTACATTTTGACATCCAATAACCTTGTATCAATTCCAGTTAGGACAATATAAACTCCACCCTTGAATTGGCCTTGCCGAAATGTGTAAGATTGTGTTATTTGTTTAAATAAATTATATTAATATAAAGTTCTTGAACTTAAAGCGAAGGGGTACTGAAATCGAAATACGATATTCCAAAAAATATCTATTGACCCATGGTGACATGATTGGTCGAAATTGTATGGAATGACCCTATAGTTAAAAGGGAATATAGCCTCTGGTATTTTTGTCACCGTCCAACGGTTTCGCTGTGAGTCGCTCACACTTATGGCTTTAGAGGTTTCGGCGCTGCTTAGTGGTTTAAGGGAGAGGTAATCCCAAAAAATGGGGGGGGGGGTCTTCCATAAAGAACGCGTTGGAGGTTATATTCCCTTTAAACGAAAATTGAAGACTTCTGGCTCAGTTGGTAACTTTACAAAAGGGTGTACATTTTGTGTGGCGAAGTTTATACCTTTAAACTGGCACATTAATTATTAGGAATAATAATAATCAGCTAGGCGTATACCAAAGTCACCAATACAAGCCTAAGTCAACACTAACAAAGGCCAATTCTCTTTCCTTTTCTTATTCTTTTTACCGTGAAAATAAAGATTTTGTGGCCTTAAAAACTATAAAATCACAATTTTATGGATTGAAGAGTTTCGTAGAAGTCAACCTATTTTGCAAAATCATTCTAATGACACCGTTTCCAGCCCCGAAACCTTCCTAAAATTTTGGAAACAAATATTTTGCTTTGCAAATCGAAATTGAGAGAATGTTTCAAGAAAGTAAAGAATTCACACTTACAGTCTAATAAACCTTATTTCTAATCATGAAACTTCTGTTATAGCTGAACTGTGGTGAAGGCAACCGACTTAATTTCAAAAAATAAAATTCCTTAAAATTTAATTAAGTAATTTTTTCTGTGGCACTGATTTAAATTATGAATCTATTTAACGCATGAATATTATCATGACCTTACCGTGTGCACTTTGTAAGCAGAGGGCTGGTCATACTTTTTAAGTCAATGAATTCACATGGGTTAAAATATATTCATGATAATAGCAATAATTATCATATTATGATCTCATACCTAAACTCAATTGTAAAGTGTCAACTAGTATCAGTTGCTGTTGCTTAAACCTTTCATATATGTTTTTTTTTTAATTTTACCTTATCCTTTAATTAGTTTAGTTCTGGTCTTACTGAAGTATTGATTTACTTCTTCCGATTGGTCAACTTCTGAAATATCATTACCCTTAATACGTTCTTGGTAATAGTGTTGTTGTATGCCAGAATTGCTAGGTGTAGCATCCTA
Organism: Leiobunum rupestre; assembly: GCF_980474605.1. NCBI lineage: Eukaryota > Metazoa > Arthropoda > Arachnida > Opiliones > Sclerosomatidae > Leiobunum > Leiobunum rupestre. The sequence continues at coordinate 2,994,519 of NC_143392.1, forward strand.
TTTAAAATATAATTGAGCACTCGGTAATAGTGTTGTTGTTTGCCAGAATTGCTAAGAAAAACATCCAATTTAAAATATAATTTAGCACTCGGTGAAACACCATCCTATTATAAAATACTGGTTAATATGACTGACTTATATGAATGGTTTCGAGAGAGGAGCTAAAGCAAAAACAAACTAGGAAAGATAAGTGTCTGTCAGAGCAGTAGACCCTTTAACTTAAGTGGTGCCAGTACAAAAATTTATAATACCAAACCACTGAGTTATATATTCTTAATTAAAAGACTTTTACAGTAACGGCTATCGCGAAACCTCTGTTACCTCTCTCGCAATTAAAAGATACTTTTGAAAATCGGAGGATAAACCTTTGTATATTTTTTTCAGGCATGAACTGGCTTCGGATTAAATGCATAGGTGATGAGAAATTCAAAATTAATAACAAAAAATATAATATTCAAATGGTAGAAGCTTGCCCTTTGAAATCAATCAATCAATTTCTAACGAAGCAGTGGTCCAAAGTAATGAGACAATTGTGCCTCAAATATAAATCATTTGGAATGTATTGAAGACTGTTAAAAAAGTAAATACAACGCCAAAAATACAACTCCAATGTCCAACACAGATTGAAATATTTTATACGATAAGTTAAGTTAGAAGAAACCACCTATCTTTTTAATTAAAGATCATAGTGCTAATAACATAGAATCCCACACTATGTAACTTAAATTATACCATAAAGTTGTTATTCTGGGTAGGTCACACAAAGTTGTGGAAAAAATTTTTATGTAACTGTTTTTTTCGGCAAGCTACTCAATGTATTGCACAAATGCATGCTGAATTCACAACAAATAGCGCACTTCTGATTGAAATTGAGGACAAGTTTCCTATTATAATTTGATTAATGAAAGACTTAAATTTGGCTTTTGAATAAGTTTTATTCTTAATAAATATTTATAACATACAATGGTTTAAGCCTAACTGATTATTATTTAAAGCCCCAAGTCACCACTACAGGCCTTAGTCAACTTGCGACTTATAAGGCCTTTGAACCCGTTTGAACCAGTGGCAGGTTTACACAGCGTAGGTGGGTGGTGGCCCGCCCTACATGCCACGAGAGCCAACCGTCAGCTCCATACACTTACTATTACCGTTAACCTCAGCAATATTTTATGGGAAGGAGAAACCGAAGAACTCGGGGGAAAACACCTTTAACCAGTGGGAAGATAACTTACAAACTCTACGCAGGAGTAGTTCCGGATTTTCACCCAGTGCCACTAGTTGGGATCGAACCCGACTCCTCTTGCTGCGAGGCGAAAGTGCTAACCACTCCGCCACCCCACCCTTAAATGTTATTTAATTAAATTGCACAAAAATACATAATAACACACTATAAAGCCAATTATAGAAACTTATCTAGTTGAGGTGAAATTTTTCCTTTCATGTAATAGTATGAAGGACAATGCATAAAAAATATAAATAGGAGTTAACTATCTTAAGATTTGGGAGATGAACGTCGTAAAAAGCTTCTCCAACCATTTTGATCTCCAACATTTTTTCTGTGCCCAGTCACTTGCCTTTCTACCGTTTAAAATATATGAATGAAACCTGGTAATAAAAGATAGGTTTCATGTTTTTTAGTTGAATAAGAATTGCCAAACATAATGTATTCTGTCGGTTTCAGATATTCTGGAGACCAATCCCAAGGATCGCGCAAGTTTAACTCTCCGAAATCATCAAGGCTTGGTCCAGCGGTTCTTGTTTATGTAATCTCTGGGCTTACGGGTTTAACATCATCGGCAGTCTTTCTTTATGGAACTCGTACATGTATTCCTTCAGTCGCCGTTCTCCATTTTTCCGTTTCAGTAGTGTTCACCACGTAAGATTGCTTTGTCTTTTTATATAATAAATTCCCCGTATGTGGGAGGCCCCGACTTCGGGGCGTCATTAAATTTTTACCAAATAAGAGATTAGAAACCTGCTAAAACATACAAAAAGTGGAGGATGGGAACCCATGAGTTTCTTGAGGAGCACCATGATTCCGCGGTACATCCTTTGGGGACCACTGCTCTAGACTAACAGAAGTTTTCGTGATATCTTAATAACGGTTATTTTCGTCATTTCTACCCTAACAAACAGAATAATTTTGTCCATTATTTTTTAAATAATAAACGCTTCAAATTCATTTATATTTCAAAGGAGCTCCCCATACGAGATGTTTATTCATAAGATTTATATTCCTGTAACCCGACTCAAGAAAGTATAGATTTTTCGGCCTTATGAAGTCTTCGGGTACAATTCGTGGCACTGAAAACATTTTAAATTCAATGGTTGAAAAAGGGGAGAAGAGGTTTGTCTTTTCGTATATCTTTAATTCTTCAGCGTGGACAATTTGACTGACCATTCGGGCGGTTTTTGAATTGTTCAATATCCAGAACTGCCCAAGCGGTCACTCAATTTATCATAGATGCCAATTATGATGTCACTCGTCAAAACATCGAGTACATGATTAGAAATTCGCCCTGTTCTCGGTCTTTAGTGAGGGATTATATCATTATTGAATGACTAAGCTTTATTTATATTAAGAGAGTTTATATAAAGAGATTTATTGGAATGTATCGAATAAAAGAAAGCGACGACATAATAATTTGGACGGGAACAAATGACATTTTTTAAATTGTAAGTTAAAATCAATTGCTAATACAATTAAATAGGGATAAAATATTGAAGTTTACACACTGAATATAATGTTAATATTTAAAATTTGATTGTTAAATGTTTGACGTTCAACGATGGAAACGAAACAAAGAAAAGGGTAGTAGACAAGCTTTGGAAAGGCATTAAAGAATTAAAAAACGCCATCAACAACCTACATATTAAAGGAAGAGTTCGCTCTGAGGAAAAGTAATTTATTTTAAAAATGATCATTAATAAAAATAGACAATGAGGTTGATATAGATGTTTTTTCCTCAGAGACGAGCAAGAAGCGAGAATTACAGGGAAAATCATTGTCACCACACCTTTGCCAACGAAACAAATGCAAAAGCATTAGCTAATCGCTACTGTAGAAGGCTTTTGAAACATTTTTCGAAACTATGGTAACATTCTATTTTAAACGGGTAAATATAATAAATTTAACAATAGCGTTATTATTTGTACATTTCGTACAAATTTAAAAAATATCGGAATTTATTTATGAGGAAAACAACTAAAAATAACAATCTTTGAAAAGTATAAATTCGGTATTTCTATAGATTTTGTCTATTAACGTATTATTATAATTTATTGCTGAATACCCTTAAAGCTGGTTTCACACTTGACGGAAAATTCCAGGCGGTAAATCATACGTCAGCGGGATTTTTTTGAAATAACGCAGACGTTCGACGGCAGGGGAAATTGCTTCCCACAACGTCAGCGGAAAGGTTCAGCGCATGAGCAGTAATTACAGCCAAAAAAAATGGACGTCTCGTCTGGTGAAATTGTTCAAGTTTTAAGCGCGTTATGCGTAATAAATTATATGATGCTGTTATACTTAATGTTTGCTAGGTATCGTGATAATGAACGTGAGTTTTGGGTGAGGGAAATATTTATGAAAAGGAAGCAGCAAGGGTTACAAGAAAATCTTATAAGGGAAATGAGGCTCAATGATCCTGAAAGCCACTTCAGGTAAGCCTTTGTAACTAAAATCAATGGAAAGTGAGTGTGTTTATGAATAATTAACGTAGTTTCTTGAACAGATTTTTCCGAATGACAAAAGACGAATATGACGAAATTTTGGTAATGATTAGACCACTTATTTATAAACCAGATAGCCGGTTCAGAAAATCTATTTCTCCTGATGAAAAGTTATCTCTGACACTGGGGTAAATTACATAAGGAAATATTGTTTTGTCCATGTACGCTTAACCTCAATTATTATATTTTAGACATCTGATTACTGGAGAATCGAAGACTAGTTTATCTTTCTCATTTAGACTAGGAATAAGCACAGTTAGTAATTGTATAAAGGAAACGTGTCAAGCTATATGGTCTCAGATTTCACCTGTCTACTTAAAGATACCCGAAACAGAACTGGAATGGCAAAAAATCAGCGCCCAATTTTGGAATTTGTGGAATCTTCCACACTGTGTAGGCAGTCTTGATGGAAAACATATTATTATTCAACGGCCATATAAATCAGGTTATCTGTACTATAATTACAAAGGGTCCTACAGCGTTGTGCTTATGGCCCTTTGTGATGCGGAGTATAAGTTCATTATGGTTGAGATAGGCGCTTATTGAAGTCAGAGCGATGGAGGTATTTTTTCACGATCAACCTTTGGTATCAAGTTGAACACCGGACGTATGCCTCTACCTAGACCATCGCTACTACCGAATTCAAACCAAACATTTCCCTATTTCATCGCAGCAGATGAGGCATTTCCCCTTTCTCCTAATATCATGCGGCCTTACTCTCGAAGAGGATTAACTATGGAACAACGAATTTTTAATTATAGACTCAGTCGAGCTCGTAGGGTCATAGAAAATACATTTGGAATTCTCGCTGCGAGGTGGAGAATATATCACACTACAATCAACGGGAAACCAGAAAATATAGATGAAGTTATAAAAGCCTCGGTTTGTCTGCACAATTTTGTTTTGTCTAAAGAATCCAAGAAACCCCAAAATCAGAAAATGTATATTCCATCTCAAAAATATCTTGATCATGAAGGCCTTAATGGTGAAATATTGCCAGGAATGTGGAGACAAGCGGTTGAGGGTAACAACCAGATATTAAATATGCAGAGACCTCTTCTGACAAAAAAGCATAATAGTTATGTCGGAAAGCTGAGAGATAGTTTATCTCATTATGTCAATAATCAGGGAAGTGTACTTTGGCAACTTGAACGAATAACAAATAGATGAATTTTTCAACTCTGATTAACTAGTAGTCCTATATGCGTAATATAGGTATTGTGGTTTGGGCTGAAAATAAGGAATTTGAAATCCACAAGTAAAAAGAAATTTATTTTTCTGTTAAGAAATAAACTTAAATGATGAATTTTTTGTAAAATTCATTTTATATATGAACTAGTTTTTCAGTGAAAATAAAATAATTTTTCACAGTAAAATTAAATGGAAAAACTATGTACAATTTTGTACTTTAAAAAAAAATTGCTAATTGCTAATTGAAAAATTAATTGGTTTTTCACTGTGAAATTAATTGTAAAGAACTTTTCAATTTTGTACATTTGAACTATTATCTACTTTAAATAAAGTGAAATGGTTTTAAAAAATGTAATATGTAATATTTTGTACATTTAAAGATATTTTTATATATATAAGGGAATATACCCTGTAGTTTACTTTTCTAAAGAGTAAAATAGTTCTTCAATTTTAAATCTTGCTTCTTTTTGTTGCTTATCTGTTAAACTTCTGAATCTTCCCATTAAACTGCTAAAGTAGTGGAATATTTCATCCTTTTCGTCACGATTCTGGTTAGCAG